>NC_090646.1:657894216-658263591 GCF_040937935.1 Hyperolius riggenbachi
TTATAGAGATCAAAAACAAAATCCTTTTCAATTTCTTCTCTATTAGATTGTTTTTTAAACAGGAAAATTGTAAAAATGTATTGTACCGTGTATGGGGACCTTTAAGGTGGCCACACACCATACAATTTTTTAAATATCTATTCAATTCGAGAATAGCAATCAATTTTTCTGACTGATTGTAACAATTCAATAATCTGACCAATGTACCACCCAACTATGTTCAATTTTTCCGCAGTCATAAATAAAATAATTGAAAGCTCAGAAAAAATTGATTGGAACTGTACATCAAGTAATTGACAATCCATTACACACCATACAATTCTTGATGAAGTTGGTCTGAAATTTCCAACATGTCCAATCTCCAAAAATAAAAAAAAGGGAAATCCAATCGGATTTATCGATCGAATACAAAGAAAAGCTCTTGAATTTTTTCGGGACAACCGATCGTACCTATCCAATTGATGAAAAAGTGGAACTTTTGATTGTATGGTGTGTGGCCACATTTAGGCTGGCCATACTTCATACAATCTAGGTTGTTCAGTCTTACCAATTCCATGTAGTAGAAGAGCTTATCAAAACAATCTTTTCAAAGCTCAAAGCCTTCATACTATATAGATTGTGTAAATCTGTACAATCATGATTGAATTGTGTATGGTCACCCGTAAGGCCCATACACACGTCGGATTTCCGTGAACGACGGGTCGTTTGAACGTCCCGTTGTTCAGTCGTTCGCCCGCGAAATCGGGCGTGTGTACAGACTGTCGTTCGCTTGATAAGAGTGAGTTTGAGCAATCCGCTGGGCGGATCGCTCAAACTCACTCTTATCAAGCGAACGGCAGTCTGTACACACGCCCAATTTAGCGGGCGAACGACTGAACGACGGGACGTTCAAACGACCCGTCGTTCACGGAAATCCGACGTGTGTATGGGCCTTTAAGGTGGTCACACACTGAACAATAAAATGATCCAAAATCATGGCAATTTGATAAAAACATCTGATCTGTTGTACTGAAAAAAATTACTTTTTTAATTTGTTTTGAGGAATCTGATCCAGTTTCCTGTTTTTTTGGTGGGGGATTTTTCTGATCATTTTTGTATGTAACTTGAATGGTGTAGTATAGATTGTTGTTATTTTTATTTATAGACACAAGCAATTTTTTTTCAGAGTTTTTAATCATTTTTTTCATAATTGGGGAAAAATGCAACACATTACACTGTTACAATCAATCAGAAAAATTGATTGTAATTTTTAAAATGGAAAGAAATGTAAAAAATGGTATGGTGTGTGGCCACCTTAAGGATTCATGTGAATGTTAGATTACTGTTATGATTTAGGTAAGAATAAAGAGGGCCAAACATGTTCATTTCTCCCATTTTTTCGCTTTAAAAGATTGGTTGAATTGAAAAATAACTGGTAAATGTTTTATTTTATTTTATTTTTGGATGGAGAAATGTGATTGAGTTTCTGTTTTTATCAATATTCTTTATCAATATCCCTCGATTGTCCATTCTGGAAAAATGGTGTAGGATTGTAAATTTCTTCATTTAAAGGCCCACTCAATTTTTTTCACAGTTTTCAATAATTTTTCTCACAATTGGGGAAAAAGTGAACACTGCATGTGATACATTGGTCAGATTTTTTAAATGTTATAATCAATCAAAAAATGTACTGTCATTTTGGAACTAAAAAAAATTGTATCATGTGTGGCCACCTTCAGGGTTATAGTAAGAATGAGTTAGGTTTTCAACAATAATTACATTGTTCTAATGAGAGCATTTAAGCTACTGTTGAGGTTTGGATGAAAATGTGTCTAGACGGGTTCAGCTAAGGGTTAGGTAACTGCAGGCATCAAGTAAGGGTTGAGTCGGAGTTAGAGTTCAAATGAGAGTTAGAATAATATCTTGAATGAGGGTAGACATGGCGTATTATTTTAGTTGATATCTGTGAGTTGAATTCAAGCGACTATAGGAATTTCAGGCAATTTTAGGAACTGGGTGAAGGTTAGGTTAATGAAGGCCTTCAAATGAGGGATATGTTAGTTATGAAGCTTATGGTTACAGTCAGGGTTTTGATATGATGAAACAATTGTTTTATTATTAGTTGTTGGTGTCCAAATGCTCAAACTGAGACCCACTGCCCCAATCTCTTAGCACCGAAAAAATGAGCCAGTGGAATTCAGTGGTAAAATTTCCCCAACTGGAGTTCAAAATCCACCAAGAAGATTGAGGGTAGCTTGCAAAATGTTAAGAAGCTGGTATAGCTCAAATATTCCATTAACGTCCTGGTGGGAATACAAACTCATTGGATGAAAGATCTTACCAGCAACCAATCTTTTTTTTTTTTGTTTGTGTGTATTGACCTTTTTTTAATTTACTACATCCACTTTGTAGTTCTTGGGGAAAAAAGTAGAAAAATCCTGAACAAAAAATTCTTGAAACACTTATACACCAATAGTGCAGTTTGAAAAACATGGACATTCAGAAAGACATTAGAATGCAAACCTGCTACACAGTCGGAATGTAAGAATTTTTTTTGTTTTCGTCTATTCCAAGGACACAAAACAGATACTACCCCATCATTCATTATTGGGACGTACTGGTTAATATTTCCATAACACATACTTTATGCTACATACTGTCCTCTTGTAGTGCACAGGTCCGCATCACTCACAAGACCCTTTGGGTCGGAGTCCAAGCCCTTTCAGTACCTTGCAAACTTCTTCTTGTACTTTTTTTCATCTTTATTTTATCACATACTGTATTAAAAATCACAACTTCATACAACAATTCACAAAGGGAACAAGGATGCGTGAGACATGTTAAGTAAAGCCAGTTGTTTAGCTTTCATTGTCAGTCTTTGGGTTGATTGGTTTAAAGTTTCTCTTAACGGAATGGAATTGAGGAGAGAGTTTCAGCACAGCTTTATTTGAGATGGTGGAACCAGATTGACTTGGTCAGAAACCATGCTTTGTGCGCAATTCCCAGACCCAGATATGAAATTAAAAAAAACCTATGCAAATGGGTTTACTCAGTGCTCACTAAGTGGTAATATCTGTACAAATATTTATAAACAAACAGTTGCGTTAGTTCATATTGACTTGTTATTTACTTGTAATTGTTAAAAGAGGTGTCTAACCTGTAGACCAGCGAGCCAAACTGGGGTCTGTTAAAACCCCCAGACTGTTACGTACATTTAAAAAAAAATATTGTATTCATTATAGTTTTGGGGTCTCAGAATGGTAAAATGTAAAGTATAACTCCGTTTTTTTTACTAAACTTATGTAACATTTATGAAAGCTATTCATGTAAGTCACACAGCAAATTTTTTAAATTAAAAAAACTACCTATACACTTCAGTTTTAGCCTCTTAAGACTTAAAAAATTGCAAAGACGTTCAAATTTTATTTCCTTGAAGCCAAGTCTGCAGGGTCAGATTTTTCAGACCTGCACCTGACCCGTACTCGACCCATCACACACTTTGCTGGTGGATCCAATACCCAACCCACAATTGTTTTGACTCACAACCTGACCTGAACTCGCTCCCCCCCAAGTTTTCAGCCAAACCAGTAGTGGTGGTGGCAGCAATAGAGCATACATCGCTGCCACCACGATAGGTTTGGCTGAAAACTCAGTGCAGTATCATTTTGACATGATCTCTAACATTCACCTTTCACCCCAAATACTGCTATCTAGAAGGCTGGCAATATGCTGGGTGCTCTAGAAGCTGGTCAGCACCTAGCAGTCTGCTTTGGTGGCTTATGCATAGAAACTGGCCTGATCATAGAACAAAAATCTGTAGGATTTTACTACTAACAATATAACACTAGCTATATCAATACCAGCATTACTTTCTACATGAATATAACCCACAGACTGATAGCAAACAATACAGGTTACACATACCTGACCCACTTTTTTTAGGTAAGCGGGTACCAGACCCAATGCAGGTCTCTAATTTGGTCTGCAGAAGTCTCCCTAGCATTTATCTATCTGTATGTGTAACTGATGGCAGATCAGGAAGTAAAATTATTGCATCCCTAACAGCACCACCTTAGAGTCTACTGACATAAATCTTCCTTTTATGCATTTTAATATAGATTGACCAGATGCTTTCCTTTGTGCATGCCTGGAATTTATCGAAGCATTATAGCAGAGGGATGCTCCCATTTAGCAACCAGGTTCCTTTAAGAATTGTTTGCAATGGCTTGAATCAGTATATAAAGTACAGAACAAAGTAAGATCAAACGTATCCTACTAACCTAGGCGGAATTTTTTTTTTATCATTAAAATTGGAGTTTTACTTTTTTCTTTGGAAACAATAGAACAACAACTCTTGTAAGTTCCAGCTCAAATTGAAAAAAAAAAAAAAAAACATTGATTACCACTGAATAGCGGATAGGGCTAATGTTAGGATCAGAATCACAAAATTACTTTCACAATTTATGATTACTGAACAACAACTATTCTTGGCTTGTGTAGGTCTGACAGTTACTTTGTACTCATTAAAAGAGGCATAGAATTTTCTCATGAAAAATAAAAAAAAAATTGCAAAAATTTAATTGTCAAAAATAATTGAAGTGCTAATAAATCTTAATTCCACCTACCCTACCCAAGTCATGATTTCCTCCATGGAATGGATGGAAGGCAGTAGACCAGAGGACACAATTTCCTCAATACTAACACGAGTAGTCAAACCAAATTTACCAAGCTGTCTATTGATATTAAGGCTGCTATTCACTGAAGGTTCATTAGATTTTTTACTATCTACAAATTAGGATCTGCCTGCTGGAGATATTTTTGAGATTCTCAATGGCGCCATTGATATAAAGTATTCCAAACTTCAGGACGTTATGGTCACCTATTAAGAGTCCAGACCTTATAACTTTGTTGGAAAATATAAATACTCTTTTGTGAATTTACCAAAATTTACTTAAAACATTTGAGCAATGCCAGATCGCTTGGTTGAGTAGCAGTGCTACTTTTTTTCAAGGCAAGAATCTCAGTGGTCTTACCTATCTCCAAGTTTTGTATTTGACTTTTTTTATTGATATATTTTTTTTAAATGTTTTTGTTATTATTTATATATTCAAGTTGATCAAGCAACTCACATCATTTGTCTTTAGGCACCTCCTGCTTTGTTCTGTCCCTACAGACTTGAGCAAAAAAATGAAATCCACCAAAAGTAAGGTTTCATCAGTATAGTCTGGTGAAGCATTCTTGGAGTTGGTGAAGCAAATTCCAAAATTACTACTTCACTTAAAAAGACCTTCCCAAAATATTGAAAATGTACTCTAATTTCCTGCTGGATACCCAAGTAGATTCTTATTTAAATATACAATGGATGGTGAGCACCTATGACTATGGTGCCATAAATACATTAGACTGGGTGGATTGGGTGCTTCAACTTTTGCATTGCAACACCGTTCTATAATATATATATATATATATATATATATATATATATATATATATATATATATATATATATATATATATATATATATATATATATATATCAGTTCCTCTAAATTAAATGAATGCATAGGTGGCACAGAAAGCAGAGAATGCAGAGTGTTCTGATTGTTGTTCTCTAATTAAGGATGGCTTCAATTTCACCAATCTCTGAAGGCTTGTAGGCCAACAACAAAAAAATCTTAATTAACATATCTGACTTTCCATTTTTAACTGTAAGACCAATGTAACGGGGATCAGTGCCAGAGGAGCAATACACAGGCAGCAGCAAGAACCAGAGACAGCAGAATTAATAATATCAATAAAAGAGGTTTTCTTTCAATCTTTGCAAGATTTTTTTTATGACTAAGATGGTCGGTAATGTTGACCCAAGTACGGGCAGTATAATATGTTGATCCCAAATGACAGCTGCAGTTGGCAACACGTTCAAAAAGATCTCAACTGCCTAACTATAAATTACAAGAAAGTTAATTTTGTGACTGAGCACTTTTCAAAGAAAAAATAAATATTGTTGGACATCCTCTTCAGTTTGTAGGTTTTTTTTAGTTTTTTTTATTTTGTTGTACTATTTTTCTATTTTTTTTTCTATTTTTATGTTTTTTTTCATTGTGTTATCGTGTGTTAAGAAATGTCATTACAAGCTTATTTCACATGGCAAAGAAATTAAAAAAGAAATAAATTAATAAATAAAATGAAGATGCTGAAAGTCCGCTGGATTCTAGGCTGCTAACCATCGCACAGCATGTGCCACTTGGCAATTTGTCTTCGAGGATGCTCACAGATTTCCTTCCAATGTTCTCCACCTGTTCCATCTGCTGAAGCCCCGAGGACTAATCGACCGATAATCTCATTCCTGGAACCCCTGTCTGAATCCATCACTAGAAACTCCACACTGATGTCTTCCAAACCTTCACAAGGAATGTCAAACACAAAGAGTTCATTGAAGACAGCATTCGGGGTGCACTTTTTCACATGAGTCTTCTTTTTGGAAATCCTCTTGTTGGCATGGTACAGGTTCACTTTGACATATGGATCTGGAAGAAAAGCAAACTCGTCATGAATATTCATTTAAGTATGCAAGACTTTTTTTTTATAAAGAGGGGGGGAAAAATACCGTGATTAATAAAGTGTAAGTAAAAGAGACAATTTTCATTAAAAATAAATAAGACAACATTTGGCAGAAGACTTAAAAGCTCAAATGAAAAAAAAAGAAAAGAAAGAAAATTGGCATCTTTTTTTAGAATCTATTAATTATTTAAAAGGCATAAAATATGAATAGCTTCAAGCAGTAAAATAAATAATGTTGTTGCACAGTCATTAAGATGTTGACTGGGTATCATTCCTGAGTACCAAGTCCTTCCCAATAACCTAGGTTGCTCAGAGATATTGACAAAAAAAAATATGGGCAGCTGAAGGATGATAATTATGTCAACGTGCACCGTGTTTTTCAAAGTACTTGTTATTGTTGTTGTTGTTGTTGTTGTTGTTGTAATTGTTGTTATTTATTAGGTATTCATGCTCAAAAGACATACAGTTACTAAGTGCTATATTAAAAAAAAAGAACAATTTCACTTCATTTACTATTTGTAATGATTAGTGGTATATCTGATGATCATATAATATACAGGAGTACTCCTATGTGATAGGCTGTAGTGGCAGGAACTATCACTTAGATACAGAGTGGTCGTACAGGCAATGTCGGTAACAGGTCAGTCAGGCAGCGGTACAGAAATGTCAGGCAAAATCGTAGTGAGTAGACAGGCCGAGGTCGGTAACAGATCAGATGGGCGAAGGTACAGAATCAGAAGGCTAAATCAGAGCAGAGGTCGGGCCGAGGTCTGCAGCAGATCAGATTGGCAAAGGTACAGAATCGAGAGGCAGAGAGTAATCAGAGGTTCAGGCAAAAGGTCATACACAGTAAATCAATATACAATAATATGTTTTTCCTAAGCTAAGTGTGAATCCCCGGGGTCCTGTCGGATCAAGCACACACGGATCTGACTAAGGTCTGAGAGCTTTTACTGCAAAATTTCAGCAACAGCAGACGAGCCACTGACAGCACAGGGCTTAAATACAGACAGGCAATTCCAAATATTCCGCCCAGCGAACCCCGGCCAATCAGCAGCGAGAGTCAGACCACCGCTGTCAGCTGACCGGCAGGTCAGCTGACCCGCCTCCTCAGCGCATAAAGGTCCTGTCTCCTGGTGCGCGCGTGCGCCACTCTGCTCTGATGCAACCTGGAGAGACCTGTTCTGCCGGAAGGAGATGACTGAGAGGACGTGGCGAGATCCGCGGTGACGTCAGACGTGGGAGCGGCGGCCGCACCGCTCCCCGCTGCAGAAGTAACTACATCACTCCTAACACTATTTCATAGTAGATACAAAGCTGCAATTTTAAGATAAAAAATTTTTTTCCAAAAAAACCCCCAAATATCTATTTTAGTACTGTCAATAACAAGTAAAACATTGTTGTAGTCACAATTACTGGTAGTAGCACTGGAATAGTTGAATCATTACTGGTAGTAGCACTAGAAACAATAATTAGTGTAGTAATTAGAAAAGCTATGTTTTGCCTAATAACCTAGTGCTTTTGCGAAGAAAGACAAGCATTGTAACCAAAATGATGTCATATCACCAGCTTTTCCTCCAACAAACTATGAAAACAACCAAAAACAAACAAAAAGTGAGACTTCTTCAAACAATGATAAAAATGTGTAAATTTTTGCCAATATCATACTGTAAATGTTGTGCAATATAATTTTTATAAGTAATCACAGCTTTTCCAACAGGATGGGAATGCTCGCTACTAAGGATGGTCAATGACATGCAAATAATATTGAGTTGATGCAGCATTATGCAAAATTATCCAGCTTGAACATGAACCAATCAAATCTGCTGAGGTAAAATTTGATTGGTCCATTTTCAAGCTGCATAAATCTGCATACAACATGTGCATAAACCTTCAGCAACTCAACTATTTGCATCTCATTGCCTATCCCTATTCGCTACTATGGATGGCCATGGAGGTGAGCCAATGTTATGCACTTTATATTTTGGGACATCTTAAAGCAAATCAGAAGCCACACTTTAGATACTCACCTATGTAGGGGAAAGGTACTTGATCCCATAGGGCCTTCCTGTAACGATTGTGGAACTTTCTCCGTGATCAGCGCACAACGCGTGTGCTGACACGGCGGAAACCCTCCACAAGCGTATATTTGCAGGCACCCAGCAAAAGGTGCTACGCACCTGTAGAGGGAAATTCCTGTCGGCAGATGGCTCTGGGGAGTGCAGAGGAACCAATCCTCTGTACCTCCACAAATGCCAGACAGGAATTGTACGAAGCGCAGAACGCAATCGCAAGAGAGGCGATTGCGAATGAGAATGAGCAAAGGGACAGGTTGTATGTGTGTGCGCCAATCCAGTCGCCACCCCGCGACCGCGCACACACAACAGCAGATATGAAATTGGAACGCGATCGCGAGAGGTGCGATCGCCAGACGTGACACAAGGCAGATCAGAATAGAATACGAAGCAAAGGCACAGCAAATAATACAATGAGAAGATGCGGAAAATAACAAACGCTAGCTAACCGCGAACACCGCACTCATTCGCAACAGTGAACGCGGTTATGCGCGGTCTCCACGTGATAAGCACAATAGAGACAAGCACGCCTAACTAACCATCGACAGACAAACATGAAACAGGGGACGCGAACGCTTGCTTAACGGTTACCTCACCGAGCCTCCAGCAAGCGGTCGTAGCAGACAAGGCAGACACACAAAAACAGGGACAAGCGAGAGATAGGATCCACAGCACTAGCGAAAAGTGGCTAGCGCGATCCAGGTACAGAGTAGCAGAACAGAAGGATCCACAGCACTAGCGAAAAGTGGCTAGCGCAATCCCAGGAGACAGAACAGAAGGATCCACAGCGCTAGCAAAAAGTGGCTAGCGCGATCCCAGGAGACAGAACAGAAGGATCCACAGTGCTAGCGAAAAGTGGCTAGCGCGATCCAGAGAGGCAGAACAGAAGAGATAGCTGGTAGCAACCGCTGCACCAGCTATGCTCCAAGAACAGAGATCAGAACGACTTCCTATCGACCACCGCTGGGACAGGACAATCGCAACAGACAAACAAAACAGATAAACAATCCTAACTGCACTAGGGAAATCTGCCTAGCACAGTTTCCAGGAATTATTCTAAGCTGATCATCAAACAGAGAGTAAGGCTGACACCCCACCAGGAGTGTTACATAGGACGAAATCCTTATGACCAGCGAAGCATTGTGGGAAAGACATAGTACTTATAGTACACGCCTCCAATGAATGTGGCCAGGCAATTTGCATGACAACGTATGCAAATTCCTCTGCAAGCACAAGCTGCAAAACTGACAGAAGCTCTTCTTTCCAGAGTCCTGCAGCATGCAAACCTACACAATGGTCAAAAGGCTGCCTGCCTG
This sequence comes from Hyperolius riggenbachi, assembly GCF_040937935.1. Taxonomy (NCBI): domain Eukaryota; kingdom Metazoa; phylum Chordata; class Amphibia; order Anura; family Hyperoliidae; genus Hyperolius; species Hyperolius riggenbachi. The sequence continues at coordinate 657,904,148 of NC_090646.1, forward strand.
CACAGGCAGCTGAGCAAATCATCACAGTACCCCCCCCCCCCCTCCAGGGTCGAATTCCAGACGACCCTCAAAACTGCTATTAGCAACAGACTCAAACTGAAGACTCATGAAGGTCGAGGCAGCCCGACAAGGTCCAATTCCAGAGTCAGTCCACCCGAAACCGACCTCATCGGAAACAGAGGCCCCCGAAACATGCCCATCAGTACTACCAGTCTCAGTATAACACCCGAAATTCGACACACACAAGCAATAGAACACAGCAATACATGCATGCAGCTACATTTAAGTCGTCAGCAGGTTTTTTTTTCAGTATAACACCCATCAGGACTGTGAACGCCAGAGAAGAAGCCATCGACACCCTCCAGACAATACCCACCACCTTCCAAGGAGCGTCCGAAAATACCAAACCTGCCACAATACCTGTTCGAAGTGTCCCTTACAACACAAAAGCCACCGTTGATCTTATCCAGGGTACCAAGCAAAATTTCTTCCGGAATCTCCCAGAACCTTTTGAAGCTCCACAGAGATCCCAAGAGGGCAGAACAATCACCAGGCTCACATGGAGAATTACCAAGAACCCCCATGGAACCAATGACAATTCCGGATTCAGAATTACGAGGACACCCATCAAGATCAAGACTTTCAGGGACCACTTCTGGGCATGCAAGCAGGCAGGCCATATCAGAGCATGTCTCCACCGAGGAAGCATCTGAGTACGCTGGTAATCGAGGCACACTTGGGCTTTCTGGGTCACAGAGCACACTGGGGTACACCAGCACAGGAGAAACCTCAGGACATGTCGGGGAACTGCCAACCTCAGAGTCTGGCACGACAAGACCAAAACCAGTACCGGACAGAGAATCATCATGAGTGGAGGTCACAGGCACTGGACTTTCAAAAGAAGACTCGGATACAAATTCAGAAATTTCTGTGACAATAATATCATCATTGACTACATATGAGTGAAGCTCCATCAGAGCTGAAAAGGTAGCCAGCAAGGAAGCAATGCCTACGGAAGAGGGTAACACCTCAGAAGGACTTGGGGGGCAGGAGACATCTCCTACAAGTTCTGCACCCTTTGGGAGGAACTCAGAGACCTCCAGATCAAACAAGACCTCAGGAACATCATTTTTCAAGTTTTCTAAGAAGGATTCTGTACTATCCATGTTACAGGGCAAAACTGGAACTTTATTTTGAGAACAGGGCAGATGTCCCAGGGAAGGTTCCACCATAAACTGAGACTGAATTTCATCACCATGAGTGGAACGTACAGGAATATTCACTGGACCACACACTGACTCCCTAACTTTAATCTCGCTGCACCCAGAATTCTGCGTAGCAGTCAAACTAGCTTGCAACTCCAAAACTGCAGGACAGGTAAAAATAGCAGCAATACCTAGACGAGCCTCTAGGGGCAGGGCAGGAGATATTGTACAAGGCAATATTGACTCATCCAGAGTACAGGGTGGAGAGTCAGAATTTTCTTCAAAGCAAGAAAGGGACTCCCAAATGTCAGTGTGATTGGACATCGTTTTGTTATTCATGGTACAGGGCAGGCTCAGAGAAAGCGTCTCTGAATAAGGCAAAGAAGGTTCAGCATCAGATTCGCAAAACCGAAGCGCTGTCTCACTCTTAGATTCGGCTAACAATGTCGAATCCGAGGAATCAGAACGCAAAACCTGCGAATCAAAATTCACTTTAGGTTGTGAAACTGATGCTTCCATAGCGCAAACCTCTGCGATCTGCGGAGCAGACTGCAAGGCATCTAGGACCGAAACACTGGAGCAACTGTCTCCAGGCAATGGGCCCTTACAGGTGAGAACAGGGTGAGACAGGGAATCATTTGCAGAAGAAATAGCGACATCAACAGGATAAACTTTATTAGGCATATTAATTTTACTTTTGACGCTGCACAGTCGAGAATCTTTCCCCATAGCAGGGTCACTGACGGAAGATCTCAAAGATCTGTTTCTAAATGACAAAGGATCCCACACATCCTTGAGGAAACCGGAAGACTCATGCCGATCACAATCTGCAGGAACATCCGAGAAACAGGCATCAGATCGCACAGATTCAAACTGCACACTGTCAGGAGAGAATCCTTCAGGATTTGCACAGGAATCAACCACAGCGGCATACTCATTCATTTCAGATTGCACAAAGTCAAGACTCTCATGCTTTACCCCAGAAAGGCAGGAACAATCATCCGACAACGATGTCTCTTTATTGGAATCAATTGGTTGGTGTGTGTGCAACTCATCCAAAATCGTTTGCCATACATAGATCACCAGATCCACATCATCCTTGTCACATTCATCGGAATCAATCAGAAGGTACATAGAATCAAGACAAGCATTCAAGACATCTTCGCTTTTTGCGATGTAAAAATCGCAAAAGGCTTTCCAATCAAAATTGAATTCCCCCAGCAAGACCCCAACATCCCAGGAAGCAAATGGGGGTTCAAACAGGCCAGTATCCAGATAATCTCCATAGGGGTGGAGTTCAGGAACAAGAACAGATTTTTTAACTGCTTTAATGTAGTGTGCGATCCTACTTATAGCAGGATCCACATAAGCTTTGGATTGGGGCAAAAAACCTGGAAACTGATCAGCAGATGCATTATAAACATCATTATCATACTGCATGGTTTTGCCCATTTCAGACTTGACAGAAATAACCTCTTTATTTGTGGTTGCTATGGGCAATGGATCTTTCCGCTGGGAAGCCTTCCTAGATCTTTTACGTTTAGACTTAGAGGCCTTGGATGGCTGCTTTTTAAAACCTGAAGTGGCAACTGACACATTGAACTGATTGTCATACTGAAAGGTTTTGCATGGAAGGGAAAGATCAGCTGACTTATCAGCAGCTACACACTCAATCAGAGCAGGTGGTAAGCCAGGCAGTTTAAACCAGTGAGAAAATATCACTGCAAGAAACTGATACAGATTATCATTCCAAGAATTGGTTTTTAGCACATCATATGCCCAGGTGAACAAATCGTTTTTTAAGAGCACATAGGAAAACAGAAGAGCCGACGTGGACGGATCAGAAATCTGAAAGGTGGGATTCAGGCAAAACCTCACACATTCAGAAAGAAATTCCGCCTTGGTCTCTGAATTAAGCCTTTTAAAGCTCTTAAAGACACAGGACCCAAACTCGACAAAATCGTACAAATTGGAATTTCCGTCTACACTGGGGTTTTGGGATTGGCTGGTCATACTGTAACGATTGTGGAACTTTCTCCGTGATCAGCGCACAACGCGTGCGCTGACACGGCGGAAACCCTCCACAAGCGTATATTTGCAGGCACCCAGCAAAAGGTGCTACGCACCTGTAGAGGGAAATTCCTGTCGGCAGATGGCGCTGGGGAGTGCAGAGGAACCAATCCTCTGTACCTCCACAAATGACAGACAGGAATTGTACGAAGCGCAGAACGCAATCGCAAGAGGAGCGATTGCGAATGAGAACGAGCAAAGGGACAGGTTGTATGTGTGTGCGCCAATCCAGTCGCCACCCCGCGACCGCGCACACACAACAGCAGATATGAAATAGGAACGCGATCGCGAGAGGTGCGATCGCCAGACGTGACACAAGGCAGATCAGAATAGAATACGAGGGTAGCAAAGGCACAGCAAATAATACAATGAGAAGATGCGGAAAATAACAAACGCTAGCTAACCGCGAACACCACACTCATTCGCAACAGTGCACGCGGCTATGCGCAGTCTCCACGTGATAAGCACAATACAGACAAGCACGCCTAACTAACCATCGACAGACAAACATGAAACAGGGGACGCGAACGCTTGCTTAACGGTTACCTCACCGAGTCTCCAGCAAGCGGTCGTAGCAGACAAGACAGACACACGAAAACAGGGACAAGAGAGAGATAGGATCCACAGCACTAGCGAAAAGTGGCTAGCGCGATCCAGGTACAGAGTAGCAGAACAGAAGGATCCACAGCACTAGCGAAAAGTGGCTAGCGCAATCCCAGGAGACAGAACAGAAGGATCCACAGCGCTAGCAAAAAGTGGCTAGCGCGATCCCAGGAGACAGAACAGAAGGATCCACAGCGCTAGCGAAAAGTGGCTAGCGCGATCCAGAGAGGCAGAACAGAAGAGATAGCTGGTAGCAACCGCTGCACCAGCTATGCTCCAAGAACAGAGATCAGAACGACTTCCTATCGACCACCGCTGGGACAGGACAATCGCAACAGACAAACAAAACAGATAAACAATCCTAACTGCACTAGGGAAATCTGCCTAGCACAGTTTCCAGGAATTACTCTAAGCTGATCATCAAACAGAGATTAAGGCTGACACCCCACCAGGAGTGTTACATAGGACGAAATCCTTATGACCAGCGAAGCATTGTGGGAAAGACATAGTACTTATAGTACATGCCTCCAATGAATGTGGCCAGGCAATTTGCATGACAACGTATGCAAATTCCTCTGCAAGCACAAGCTGCAAAACTGACAGAAGCTCTTCTTTCCAGAGTCCTGCAGCATGCAAACCTACACAATGGTCAAAAGGCTGCCTGCCTGCACAGGCAGCTGAGCAAATCATCAAACTTCCCTTTGTCCACCGCAGCCCCATGAAAGTCTGTTACTTCCTTGGAAGGCTTGGGAAGCACTAGCATCCCCAAGTACTTCCTAAGACGGACGTGTGAGCAAGCATGCACTGGGATGTGTGCAGTACGGACCCATTTGTCTTTGGAAATATTTAGGAATGCAAGTACTTCCAAAGCCTTCATAAGAACTCCTAAAGGTGTATTCAGCCAGTTGGTTGAATAACTTTCTTGGGGGGACAATGTGGAGCTATAGCATGGAGAGGGGACCGGGAAGCCTCTATCGGATCTAGAACCTTCTCTTTATAAAGGGGAGTATCAAACTTTTTTTTTTTACTTGAAGACTGCAGTGGTACAATGCTTTTTCACAATGTAATATGTTGTGTCTTTGGAAAATTTTAAACAAGTTTAAATAAAAAAACAACAACAACAAAAAAACACGGAGATGAACGCTAACAGATTATTGTAAAAAATCTTGCCAAAATGTGTTAACATTTCATAAGCTTTGCCTCTGGTCATAGTTTTAATTATACATAGACATTGGAGCTATCGTAGATTGTGGATGGTTAATATGTAGGCCCAGCTGTGTCTTTTCCACAGCAGTATCTCGTTAGTCATTGCATATATATAACTCTCACTTTTTTCTTGGCATGTTCAATTCCAATTACAACCGTCAACACCGATACGAGGCTGCCAGGTAGTGCTGACTACAATACAATACACGAAAAAAATATCAAGACCTACTGGACAGGCCCTGTTTCTAATGGCTGTTGCTGAAGCCTGGTACACACCTTCAATTTTGATTGACCATTCATTTGCCAATTTTACCAAGTGTTCGCCACTGTTCGTTATTCCCCGAATATCGGGGTGTTTGGGTTCTGCTCGAACCCATCCGAGCACCTCATGGTGCTCGGCCGAACAGCGGTGGGAGCCATCCGAGCACCTCGTGATGTTCGGCCGAACAGCGGTGTGTGTGTGTGTGTGTGTGGGGGGGGGGGGGGGGCGACCAACTGGAGGGGTAGCGGGCAGGACGGGGGTATTGGGCAAAGCGGCGAGGAGGGAGGTCGGATCCCCCCCCTCCCTCACCTAAGTCTCCCGACCTCCGCTCCCCTCCAGCTTTAAAAAGTTAAGTAGCATCAGCTACTATTCAGAGGTAACGGGCGGGGATCACTCACCTCTTCCGCATTCCAGCGTGCGTTCCACTGACGTCACTTCCTGCAACGCCGCCCACTGGATTGTAAGTGGACGGCATTGCAGGAAGTGACGTCAGTGTAGCGCACACTGGAACGCAGAAGAGGTGAGTGATCCCCGCCTGTTACCTCTTAATAGTAACCGATGCTACTTAACTTTTTAAAGCTGGAGGGGAGCAGAGGTCTGGGGACCATGGTGAGGGAGGGGGGGGGGATCTGACCCCCCTCCCCGCCGCTTTGCCCAATACCCCTGTTCTGCCTGTTACCCCCTCCAGCTCTGCGGCCCCCCACGGCTCCGGTCCCCATAGACTTTAATGGTGTTCGGCCGAATATGCCGAACATCTGGATGATGTTCGGCCGAACCGACCCGAACATCCAGGTGATAGTTCCACGGAATGGTGGAAAATAAGTTTAGGTACACCGGTGAAATACAGCTTCCTGTGCTGAGCCCAGCTTGCTGAGACACGGGTCTCCCACAAAGGAAGTACAGAAATAATTAGCTACTTTTTTCATTTGTTTTACTGAAACGTTAGCAGCCTTCATTAGCAAAGGATATTACACCTCCCACACAACACTCGTACATAACTAATTGCCAAGATTCCTGCCTTAAAAATACGCCTGTAATTTAAAACTAGGTCAGCCAATACAGAAGTCCAAACCAGAATGTTTTTGTTATCGGATAAGTCATTCTCCTCCTGTGCAATAGATTCCTGGCCCCAGCAGGTCCCAGAAAAACGCAGCAGAATTAACAATCACATCCTGTTCTGAACCAGCATATGGATGAATTGAACACAGTGTAATTAATCAGAGGTTTTCCGATCAAATCAATAATGTAGTCTGCAAGAACAATCTATATGTGTTGTCGCTTTAAAGCAACACTTGTAAATGCCATGGTGTCTGGGGAATGGAAAGCCATTTTCTGTAAAATAAAAAAGTATGCCTTAAAGTGATGAGAGAAAATGCAAAAATTCTTTTCGCTGAATTTTTGCCTAATTTCGTTTCGACAGGCGAATTTTCGATTGAATATTTTTGCGTTAATTTTCGCATAGTGCCCGTTATTTTCGCGTTAAAATCGTAGTTCATCGCGTACGTATTTCCGTGTAGTCGTAGTACCGCTATGCGAAGCTTCGCCACGCATTTATTAGCGGATTATTGTGGACATTTTTCCGCATAAGCGTACCCATACAGCGAAGTTTCTTGCGGGTTATTGCGGACATTTTTCCGCATAAGAGCATAAGCGTCCGCATACAGCGAAGTTTCTTGCGGGTTTTTGCGGACATTTTTCCGCATAAGGGCATAAGCGTCCACATACAGCGACGTTCCTTGCGGATTATTGCTGACATTTTTCCGCATAAGAGCATAAGCGTCCGCATACAGCGAAGTTTCTTGCGGGTTTTTGCGGACATTTTTCCGCATAAGAGCATAAGCGTCCGCATACAGCGACGTTCCTTGCGGATTATTGCGGACATTTTTCCGCATAAGAGCATAAGCGTCCACATACAGCGACATTCCTTGCGGATTATTGCTGACATTTTTCCGCATAAGAGCATAAGCGTCCGCATACAGCGACGTTCCTTGCGGATTATTGCGGACATTTTTCCGCATAAGAGCATAAGCGTCCGCATACAGCGACATTCCTTGCGGATTATTGCTGACATTTTTCCGCATAAGAGCATAAGCGTCCGCATACAGCGACGTTCCTTGCGGATTATTGCGGACATTTTTCCGCATAAGAGCATAAGCGTCCACATACAGCGACGTTCCTTGCGGATTATTGCTGACATTTTTCCGCATAAGAGCATAAGCGTCCGCATACAGCGAAGTTTCTTGCGGGTTTTTGCGGACATTTTTCCGCATAAGAGCATAAGCGTCCGCATACAGCGACGTTCCTTGCGGATTATTGCGGACATTTTTCCGCATAAGAGCATAAGCGTCCACATACAGCGACATTCCTTGCGGATTATTGCGGACATTTTTCCGCATAAGAGCATAAGCGTCCGCATACAGCGACGTTCCTTGCGGATTATTGCGGACATTTTTCCGCATAAGAGCATAAGCGTCCACATACAGCGACGTTCCTTGCGGATTATTGCGGACATTTTTCCGCATAAGAGCATAAGCGTCCACATACAGCGACGTTCCTTGCGGATTATTGCTGACATTTTTCCGCATAAGAGCATAAGCGTCCGCATACAGCGACGTTCCTTGCGGATTATTGCGGACATTTTTCCGCATAAGAGCATAAGCGTCCACATACAGCGACGTTCCTTGCGGATTATTGCGGACATTTTTCCGCATAAGAGCATAAGCGTCCACATACAGCGACGTTCCTTGCGGATTATTGCTGACATTTTTCCGCATAAGAGCATAAGCGTCCGCATACAGCGACGTTCCTTGCGGATTATTGCGGACATTTTTCCGCATAAGAGCATAAGCGTCCACATACAGCGACGTTCCTTGCGGATTATTGCTGACATTTTTCCGCATAAGAGCATAAGCGTCCGCATACAGCGACGTTCCTTGCGGATTATTGCGGACATTTTTCCGCATAAGAGCATAAGCGTCCACATACAGCGACGTTCCTTGCGGATTATTGCGGACATTTTTCCGCATAAGAGCATAAGCGTCCACATACAGCGACGTTCCTTGCGGATTATTGCGGACATTTTTCCGCATAAGAGCATAAGCGTCCGCATACAGCGACGTTCCTTGTGGATTATTGTGGACATTTTTCCGCATAAGAGCATAAGCGTCCGCATACAGCGACGTTCCTTGCGGATTATTGCGGACATTTTTCCGCATAAGAGCATAAGCGTCCACATACAGCGACGTTCCTTGCGGATTATTGCGGACATTTTTCCGCATAAGAGCATAAGCGTCCGCATACAGCGACGTTCCTTGCGGATTATTGCGGACATTTTTCCGCATAAGAGCATAAGCGTCCACATACAGCGACGTTCCTTGCGGATTATTGCTGACATTTTTCCGCATAAGAGCATAAGCGTCCACATACAGCGACGTTCCTTGCGGATTATTGCGGACATTTTTCCGCATAAGAGCATAAGCGTCCGCATACAGCGACGTTCCTTGCGGATTATTGCGGACATTTTTCCGCATAAGAGCATAAGCGTCCACATACAGCGACGTTCCTTGCGGATTATTGCGGACATTTTTCCGCATAAGAGCATAAGCGTCCGCATACAGCGACGTTCCTTGCGGATTATTGCGGACATTTTTCCGCATAAGGGCATAAGCCTCCGCATACAGCGACGTTCCTTGCGGATTATTGCGGACATTTTTCCGCATAAGAGCATAAGCGTCCACATACAGCGACGTTCCTTGCGGATTATTGCGGACATTTTTCCGCATAAGGGCATAAGCGTCCACATACAGCGACGTTCCTTGCGGATTATTGCTGACATTTTTCCGCATAAGAGCATAAGCGTCCGCATACAGCGAAGTTTCTTGCGGGTTTTTGCGGACATTTTTCCGCATAAGAGCATAAGCGTCCGCATACAGCGACGTTCCTTGCGGATTATTGCGGACATTTTTCCGCATAAGAGCATAAGCGTCCACATACAGCGACGTTCCTTGCGGATTATTGCTGACATTTTTCCGCATAAGAGCATAAGCGTCCGCATACAGCGAAGTTTCTTGCGGGTTTTTGCGGACATTTTTCCGCATAAGAGCATAAGCGTCCGCATACAGCGACGTTCCTTGCGGATTATTGCGGACATTTTTCCGCATAAGAGCATAAGCGTCCACATACAGCGACGTTCCTTGCGGATTATTGCTGACATTTTTCCGCATAAGAGCATAAGCGTCCACATACAGCGACGTTCCTTGCGGATTATTGCGGACATTTTTCCGCATAAGAGCATAAGCGTCCGCATACAGCGACGTTCCTTGCGGATTATTGCGGACATTTTTCCGCATAAGAGCATAAGCGTCCACATACAGCGACGTTCCTTGCGGATTATTGCGGACATTTTTCCGCATAAGAGCATAAGCGTCCACATACAGCGACATTCCTTGCGGATTATTGCGGACATTTTTCCGCATAAGAGCATAAGCGTCCGCATACAGCGACGTTCCTTGCGGATTATTGCGGACATTTTTCCGCATAAGAGCATAAGCGTCCACATACAGCGACGTTCCTTGCGGATTATTGCGGACATTTTTCCGCATAAGAGCATAAGCGTCCGCATACAGCGACGTTCCTTGCGGATTATTGCGGACATTTTTCCGCATAAGAGCATAAGCGTCCGCATACAGCGACGTTCCTTGCGGATTATTGCGGACATTTTTCCGCATAAGAGCATAAGCGTCCACATACAGCGACGTTCCTTGCGGATTATTGCTGACATTTTTCCGCATAAGAGCATAAGCGTCCACATACAGCGACGTTCCTTGCGGATTATTGCGGACATTTTTCCGCATAAGAGCATAAGCGTCCGCATACAGCGACGTTCCTTGCGGATTATTGCGGACATTTTTCCGCATAAGAGCATAAGCGTCCACATACAGCGACGTTCCTTGCGGATTATTGCGGACATTTTTCCGCATAAGAGCATAAGCGTCCGCATACAGCGACGTTCCTTGCGGATTATTGCGGACATTTTTCCGCATAAGAGCATAAGCGTCCACATACAGCGACGTTCCTTGCGGATTATTGCGGACATTTTTCCGCATAAGAGCATAAGCATCCGCATACAGCGACGTTCCTTGCGGATTATTGCGGACATTTTTCCGCATAAGGGCATAAGCCTCCGCATACAGCGACGTTCCTTGCGGATTATTGCGGACATTTTTCCGCATAAGAGCATAAGCGTCCACATACAGCGACGTTCCTTGCGGATTATTGCGGACATTTTTCCGCATAAGAGCATAAGCGTCCGCATACAGCGACATTCCTTGCGGATTATTGCTGACATTTTTCCGCATAAGAGCATAAGCGTCCGCATACAGCGACGTTCCTTGCGGATTATTGCGGACATTTTTCCGCATAAGAGCATAAGCGTCCGCATACAGCGAAGTTTCTTGCGGGTTTTTGCGGACATTTTTCCGCATAAGAGCATAAGCGTCCGCATACAGCGACGTTCCTTGCGGATTATTGCGGACATTTTTCCGCATAAGAGCATAAGCGTCCACATACAGCGACGTTCCTTGCGGATTATTGCGGACATTTTTCCGCATAAGAGCATAAGCGTCCGCATACAGCGACGTTCCTTGCGGATTATTGCGGACATTTTTCCGCATAAGAGCATAAGCGTCCGCATACAGCGACATTCCTTGCGGATTATTGCGGACATTTTTCCGCATAAGAGCATAAGCGTCCGCATACAGCGACGTTCCTTGCGGATTATTGCGGACATTTTTCCGCATAAGAGCATAAGCGTCCACATACAGCGACGTTCCTTGCGGATTATTGCGGACATTTTTCCGCATAAGAGCATAAGCGTCCGCATACAGCGACGTTCCTTGCGGATTATTGCGGACATTTTTCCGCATAAGAGCATAAGCGTCCGCATACAGCGACGTTCCTTGCGGATTATTGCGGACATTTTTCCGCATAAGAGCATAAGCGTCCACATACAGCGACGTTCCTTGCGGATTATTGCTGACATTTTTCCGCATAAGAGCATAAGCGTCCACATACAGCGACGTTCCTTGCGGATTATTGCGGACATTTTTCCGCATAAGAGCATAAGCGTCCGCATACAGCGACGTTCCTTGCGGATTATTGCGGACATTTTTCCGCATAAGAGCATAAGCGTCCACATACAGCGACGTTCCTTGCGGATTATTGCGGACATTTTTCCGCATAAGAGCATAAGCGTCCGCATACAGCGACGTTCCTTGCGGATTATTGCGGACATTTTTCCGCATAAGAGCATAAGCGTCCACATACAGCGACGTTCCTTGCGGATTATTGCGGACATTTTTCCGCATAAGAGCATAAGCGTCCGCATACAGCGACGTTCCTTGCGGATTATTGCGGACATTTTTCCGCATAAGAGCATAAGCGTCCACATACAGCGACGTTCCTTGCGGATTATTGCGGACATTTTTCCGCATAAGAGCATAAGCGTCCGCATACAGCGACGTTCCTTGCGGATTATTGCGGACATTTTTCCGCATAAGAGCATAAGCGTCCACATACAGCGACGTTCCTTGCGGATTATTGCGGACATTTTTCCGCATAAGAGCATAAGCGTCCGCATACAGCGACGTTCCTTGCGGATTATTGCGGACATTTTTCCGCATAAGAGCATAAGCGTCCACATACAGCGACGTTCCTTGCGGATTATTGCGGACATTTTTCCGCATAAGAGCATAAGCGTCCACATACAGCGACGTTCCTTGCGGATTATTGCGGACATTTTTCCGCATAAGAGCATAAGCGTCCACATACAGCGACGTTCCTTGCGGATTATTGCGGACATTTTTCCGCATAAGAGCATAAGCGTCCGCATAAAGTGAAGTTTCTTCAATTTTCGATGCTGGTCGAATACGCAAATATTTCTGAAGATTTTAGCGAAAATTGCCGAAATTGAAAACGGGATTTTCGATGTGGAAATGGCTTGGGCGAAAATTCGCAAGCAACACTGCCTTAAAGTGGACTCAAACTCTCGCTCAGGGCATAAGTAAACCAGAGAGAAATGCACCCTGTATGTATTTAGATAATTTAGCCTAATTCCTCCCTCATCTGTGACTATTCACAAGTGTAACTTGATCTCTCAGCTGTGTCAGCTCGGCAAAGCAGCTAATTTGTAAATACAGGATGTTAGCCCTATGTCTGCTTCCATGAAAGCAGGAAGTAGACACACTGCAGATTTATTGCAAGACTTGTATCAGCTGTAACAAAGAAGAGTTCTTTAAAGAGAACCTGAACTGAAAATTAAAAGCCAAAATAAACATAAACACGTCATACTTACCTCCCGTGTAGTTTACTCCTCAATCTCTTTCTCCTCTCCTGCGTCCCGTCTGTCCACTGTGATCAATGGAATTCTCTGTCCTCCATTTTGAACTTGGCCATTACCCCATAACAGCTTCCTGGTCAGCACACTGTTATACTGTAATATCGCCCACTGGAGCCACAGAGAAACATGGACATTACATTGCACATTCAGTTGTAACTGACAGCAACTGATATATTACAGTTCTGAAAAAATCTTGGCAGAACTGGAAGGGATTGTTGTTAGAAGAACATGGTGAGCTTCTGAGAGGAACGGACGGCGTGGTAAGTATGTAATATGCATTTGCAGCTACATCATGCATTTATTTTAAATAATTTTTCTCAGTGTAGGTTCCCTTTAAAGGTCATTTAGCTGCTGCTTATCTTTTTGAGCAGAGAGTAAGTTCTGAGTTCAGGTCTGCAGTCAGGAACTTTAACCCAGGATTTAACCTCATCACAATCAGTAGCCGATACACTCTTTCCGAAAAAAAACTCTTTAACTTTTCTCAAATAGATCATCAGGGGGGTCTGTATGGCTGATATTGTGGTGAAACTCCTCCCAATGTGATGTCAGGACCATGGTCCTTACAGTTTCCTGTCTGTGAATAGTAGCAGTAGAGTATTGTACCATGTTAGCCATCAGTAAAAGCATGAAGTTTTAAATCAGGATGATACCATTTATTGGCTAACTAAAAAGGAATAAGAATAAGCAAGCTTTCGGCCTTGCAGCCTTCGTCGTGCTTACATCGGGATTTAGGCACGACGAAGGCTGCAAAGCCAAAAGCTTGCTTATTCTTATTCATTTTTAGTTAGCCAATAAATGGTATCATCCTGATTTAAAACTTCTTGCTGTCTGTGAATCTAACCTTTTTTTTGGGAACTGTGTAAAACTCTGTACTCACCACCCGACGGCCGGTCCAGCGACGTCCCCTTGACGACGGCCGTTAGCGACGCCTCTTCCTGCCAGCGGGTTAAGCGTGAGGTCATGCGACGTTACACGACGGGTAAGACTTCAAGCGATTGCGGTACTTTGTGCGGGACTCGTCGGGGATCTTAAAGATTCGATCCGTTATGATGATTGTTATTGTGGGACGGCGCTAAGCAACGTTGGCATGGTCGTGCGCCTGTACTACTCCTTCTCCTTCCGCCTCTTTTCTTTTTCGTACCCTTCTTCTCCTCTTTATTTCAATCTGTTTAATTTAGATTACCTCAAAATGAGTCCGCCTGTTAATTGACAAGCTTTATCCAAGTTGCTGTGTCATGTTGACACATCTTGTTGCACCTGTTGTTGATATGCACATTGTAACATTATACTGTGAATGTTAAAGAGACACTGAAGCGAAAAAAAAATGATGATATTATGATTTGTATGTGTAGTACAGCTAAGAAATAAAACATTAAGATCAGATACATCAGTGTAATTGTTTCCAGTACAGGAAGAGTTAAGAAACTCTAGTTGTTATCTCTATGCAAAAAAGCCATAAACTCTACGACTTTCAAAGTCGTGGAGAGGACTGTTTTCTGACTTTTATTATCTCAACTGTAAGTGTACTTTTTCTCTGCTAGAGGAGAGGTCATTAGTTCACAGACTGCTCTGAAAGACTCATTTTGAATGCTGAGTGTTGTGTAATCTGCACATATTATAGAATAATGCAATGTTAGAAAAAACACTGTATACCTGAAAATAAAAATATGAGGATATTTTCTTTGCTGCTAATCTTCTAGTAATTATTCATAGTACACAACCAATTCACTATATCATATTTTTTTTTTCGCTTCAGTGTCTCTTTAACTTCCACTTGGTTGACTCAATAAAAATTGATTTTCAAAGAAAAAAAAAATGTCGGTCGTTGGGAAAATCACTGGGAAAATTGTGACGTGGGTGAGTACATAGCTTAAAAGTGGAAAAAGCCTTTTAAAAGACACGAATCGGCAGGGATAAGCAGGCTGCCATATTTATTTCCATTTAATCAATACTAGTTGCCCGCAAGTCCTGCTGATGTCTTTGGCTGCAGTAGTGTCTGAACCACACACCTGAAACAAGCATGTGACTGATCCAGTCAGACTTCAGTCAGAGCAAGTGATCTGCATGCTTGTTCGGGGTCTATGGCTAAAAGTACTATAGGCAGAGGACCAGCAGGACAGCCAGGCAATGTGCAAGAGTTTGTATGTTCTCTCCGTGTCTGCGTGGGTTTCCTCCGGGCACTCCGATTTCCTCCCACCTTCCAAAAACATACGGATAAGTTAATTGGCTCCCCCTAAAAATTGCCCCTAGACTACAGAACTTACACTACATAATATAGACATATGGCAATGGTAGGGATTAGATTGTGAGCTCCTTTGAGGGACAGTTAGTGACAAGATATATATATATACTCTGTACAGCGCTGCGTAATATGTCGGCGCTATATAAATACTAAATAATAATAATAATAATAATTGTTGGTTAAAAGGAAACAAAATATGGCAGCTTCCATATTACTCCTATCTCTGTTCCCTTTTTAAAAAAGACAACAAAAGATAAAAGTCACACGGGCCTTCTGTGATGTCTCCTCCTAGGCACGTTACATTCTACTGTTCTCCTCCCTGTAATAAGTGGGGGATGGGGGCATGCTATGGATGCGTTATTGGCCTAGCAGTGATGTTTCCAGCTGCTGGCGGCCACTTTGTGGTCATATAGGAAGCACATAATGGACAACAACGGCAGAGCTCTGAGAACAAGCTCATTACTGCAGAAGGTTCCTCTGAATGCAGAATATATCTATAATTAGCAGTGAGCAGCAAGCCGTGTGCTAATGAAGCTCTGCAGCAGTTTGCCTCCAATGAACGAGCCTTTACTTTTCATACGCAATAACTAAAGTAGGGCACCAGTACAAGACTTCAAGAAAACCTGTATGAGAAAAAGGGCCCCTGGGGAGTACTTACCTTGGGAGGGGTAGGCCTCTGAATCAGGGGCATAACTAGAAGTCCCCGGGCCCCCCCTGCAGGAATTTGGATGCCCCCCCCGGGCCCGCTCAGGGGTCAGGAGGGGCCACAGCATGAGGGGAGAGCTTTGCACATCGGCGGGGAGCGGGGACAGCATACCTCCCAACATTTTAATGCTAAAAAACGAAACACTTAGGCCACACCCCTGGCCACACCGCCAACCCCCTAGTCACGCCCACCCGCCAAATTTAAAAAAAAAAATTAATTAAAGTTAATAACTCCCGAAATGTGAGGGTGCCAGTGAATGGGGAGGAGAGTGAGGGGGGCCGTGGGTGGGCAGAGAGAGGGGGAAAAAACGATTGAGGCACCAGCGCGGTATGCGGCAGGGATGGCCGCCACCGTTAAGCTTCTCCCTCCTAATATAACAGCGCAGGACAGCGGGACGGCCCCCCAAAATCGGGACCGTCCCAACGAAATCGGGGCGGTTGGGGCCCCAGGGACAGTCCCCCTCCCTCACCTCGGGCTCTCCTCTTTGCACGCTCCCCTCCTGCATCTATCATCAGTGGCAGCAGCGGTGGCAGACACATACCTCCAGACCATGCACCGCGGAGGTCTCCGATCTGTCAGTGCTTCACATTACTTCCTGTTTAAACAGGAAGTAATATGATGAACTTTTAGATCAGAACCTCCGGTGGTGACTGGAGGTATGTGTTCCTGCCGCCGCTGCTGCCACTGATGATAGATGCTGGACGGGAGCGTGCAAAGAGGAGAGCCCGAGGTAAGGGAGGGGGACTGTCCCCGCTCCCTGCCGATGTGCAAAGCTCTCCCCTCATGCTGCGGCCCCTCCTGCCCCCACAAAACGGCCCTCAGTGCCCCCCGCGGGTGCAGGGGCTGCATCCCCTATTGTTACGCCCCTGCTCTGGATCCTAACGAGACTCCCCCCATCCTCATTCATCCCTCTGTTCAAGCGCCGGGAGCCCCCGAATTGTGGCGAGGTAAACATTTACCTCCCGCGATCCTGCCCAGGAGCACTAGCCATTCTTCCTTCGGGTTAAGGCAGAAATAGCCGAACCTGATCGATCCGCTCTACTGCGCAGACGCGGGTCCTTTGTGCCTGCGCAGTACAGCGGATAAGATTGGGCTCAGCTATTTCTGCCTTACCCGAACAAAGAGCCGTTAATGCGCTGGATCCTGGAAAGGTAAATAAATCTCAAGCTTGTTGGGGGGGTTTTCGAGGGAGCCAGCGCTGGATTCCCCAAAGCTACAGGGGATGAGGAAGCCTCATTGGGTCCCTGAGGCTTCCCCCTCCCAAGGCAAGTATCCCCCAGAGGGTTTTTTTGTGCAGTACAGACGCCTGTTTAGCAATTGCAAAAAGATCCACATCAGAGGGAGATCTACCTGTGCAAATTCCTGCGTTGTATATGGACTGAAATGCCCGTGGGGTATGATGTATGTGGGCATGACCACCCGTGCTGTGGATCTGCGCATACAGGAACACAAACGGTTCATTGGCAAGTTCATAGAGGGTGATGCCAGGTACGACACCTCAGTAGCCAGACACTTTTGTGATGCTAGGCGCAGAACCCCACAGTTGCCGTGATTAGTGTTAGAGCGGGCCACATGCGTATAGCCGGGTCGCGCATGGGCAATACACGCCAACTGCCTGAATTACCGAACAACCAGGAGACGGAAGAGGACGGCGATCTCAGGCTCTTTTCAGTAAACAAACACTTTAAAGAAAAGCCACAGTTTGATGCAAAGTCACAAAGAAGTTCAGTCACCCAGCTTGTTCCCTGACCCTTGTGGCCACCCAGCCTCACATGCTGCAAAGCCAATATTTGAAATTTATTAAGCTATAATCCTGGCTGTTATGTGAGTCACACAATCGTCGCCAGCGAAGGCCACGGCTCTTCTCTCTCTCTCTCTCTCGTCTCGTATGGTAAAGGGCAGGCTGCAGAAAAAGCACTTAGCAGGAGAAGTCATCTCAGCAGACAGCTGTGCCCGGTGACGTCATTGCTTACTCTGCGCGGTCTGAGTCATCAGCACCGCCAATCCACAGAGGACAGCGGCTTTATCTGCTGGAGACAGGAAGGCTTCAAGCCGAGGAGGCTGAAAGGTGGAGAGGAGGGGGAGGACGAGATCCCGCCGGGCTCTCTGCACATCCATGGAAGATTTTACTGAAATATTAGCCTGCCAATGCCGTGTATCACTGTGCAATTCCTGCCTGCCAAAATATTTGTATTATTAAGTCTGGACATTAAAGGATACATCCGAGGAGTATAAAAATAAAAAATCCACTTACCTGGGGCTTCCTCCAGCCCCTGGCAGCTGTCCTGTGCCCTCGCCGCAGCTCCGCTCCCCGCCGGTTGCCCCGGAGTCCCCTCCGGTACCAGAGGCCTACTTGCGTTCCAGCGCGCATCTCACGTAGTCGCGCTGACGTCATCCGGACTGTACTGTGTACAGTAGCTCTACACCTGCGCATTGCAGTCCGGATGACGTCAGTGCAACTCAGCGAGCCGCATGCTGGAGCGCAGGAAAAGATGACCTGGAAGACGACCTGGCAAGGTCAGCTTCTCCAATGGAAGAGGCCGGTAGCCACTAGAGCTGTGGCGAGGGCCAGGACGGCTGCCAGGGGCTGGAGGAAGCCTGGGGCATTGGCGTAACAATAGGGGCTGCAGCCCCTGCCTGCACCCATGGGGGGGCCCGGGCCCCCCATGGGGCCTGCTCAGGTCCGTTTTGGGGGCTGGAAGGGTTGCAGCATGAGGGAAAAGCCATGGCCATACATTGGCGGAGACGGACGATGGTCCCCCCTCCTCCCTCACCTCGGGCTCTCCCCTCTGCGCTCCCCTCCAGCATCAATAACTGTGTGTGTGCAGATCCACATACCTTACTTGCGTTCCAACGTGGATGATTCTCTCTCTAGTGTCAGATTCTACTTCCTGTTTACACAGGAAGTCCCGTCAGAGGCTAGAGAGAGGAACTTCCGTGCTGGAACGCAAGGAAGGTATGTGGATCTGCACACACACACACTTATTGATGCTGGAAGGGAGAGCAGAGGGGAGAGCCAGAGGTAAGGGAGGGGGGGGACCATCGCCCCTCTCCGCTAATGTATGGCCATGGCTTTTCCCTCATGCTGCGACCCCTCCAGCCCCGAGCGTGCCCCAGGGTGGGGGGAAGGGGCCCGCTCAGAATTTCTGCAGGGGGGCCCAGTGGGTCTTAGTTACGCCCTTGGCCCGAGGTAAGTGGATTTTTTATACTCCTCTGACCTTCCCTTTAAGGTGGCCATTAACGATAAAATCCTGCAGACAATCACTTGTACCTGATAGTTATAATCTGTGGGAAGCGACCGGTTGTGCTCATTAACAGCCTAAAATACGCAAACCAATTCATTTTTCAGATCAATGCCATCAATGTAATCAGATTGGTTAGCGGGTTTTCTGCCGTTAGTGAGCACAAACAATTGTTTCCTATCTATGACACCAATGATCAGAAAAATTATCAATTGCCTGCGGGATTGTACCACATAAATATAAAAAAAGTCACAATCTAAAGAGGCCCTGTAGTGACATATAGTAGAATGCAGGAAATTATTCAGGATACCCACTTATACGGTAATATGCTTGGTTTCAGCATCAGAAACACTTCCTATAGATATATATTGCTGTATATTGGTATGTATCCCTGCCCTCCCAGTGATGCTTCTGAGCATTGTGGGAGACGAGGTATATTTTGTATTGGCTTTGGAACACAACGTAAGTAAACAAATGTTCTGTAGAGCTGCATCTGCCAGTACTAAAGATGTCGCCACATGTGATACATTTTAGAATGTAAATCGGGGAGAGGATAGATTTTATTATGGGCAAACACTGACTAAATAATCTATAAATGAAACAGGGTTTGTACATTTTTATTATTATTATTATTCATTTATAGAGCACTGATTTATTTATTTATTTTCCTGCATCGTTTTTACACTAGCCTGACTGCAGGGCCCTTTTTAGGCAAAGGCATTCCATGCAATTGCCTGGAGCGATATTGGTCTTGAAGGGCTCCATGTCCCTGGATTATGAAACCCTGAACTAAGCCCCACCCTGGACTAAGCCGCGCCTCGGGATGTCCTGAGGAGAAGCAACATGGCCGGTCCCTGGTGAGCAGACATCACAAGGTCCGATAGTGTAAGTTACAGGCAGCTGCCACTGTGTCTCTCTGTGCCACCAAAGCCCCCCTCCCCCGCGTCCTTCTGTCCCCCTACACCTCCTTCTGCACCTCCTCCTGTCCCCTTTTGTGTCTCCCTCTGTCACCTTGTGTCTCGTTCAGTCCCCTGTGCCACCTCCTCCCTCCCCTCTGTCCCCCTACACCTCCTTCTGCACCTCCTTCTGTCCCCCTTTGTGTCTCTTTCTGTCACCTTGTGTCTCTTTCAATCCCCTGTGCCACCTCCCCCCTCCCCTCTGTCTCCCTACACCTCCTTCTACACCTCCTTCTGCACCTCCTCCTGTCCCCTTTTGGGTCTCCCTCTGTCACCTTGTGTCTCTTTCAATCCCCTGTGCCACCTCCCCCCTCCCCTCTGTCTCCCTACAACTCCTTCTGCACCTCCTTCTGTCCCCCTTTGTGTTTTCTTCTGTCACCTTGTGTCTCTTTCAGTCCCCCGTGCCACCTCTGCCCCCTGTGCCTCCTTCTGTCTCCCTGTGCCTCCTCTGTCCTCCTGTTCTTTCCTCTATCCCCCTGTGCCTCCTTCTGTGCCACTTTGGACCCCTGTGTCTCCTTCTGTCCCCCTGTTCCTCCTTCTGTCCAGCCCTCAGACCCCTGTGCCTCCTTCTGTCCTCCTGTGCCACCTTCTGTCCCCCTTTGTGACTCCTTATGTCCCTCTTTGTTCCTCCTATCCCCCCCCCCCCCCGTGCCTCCTTTTGTCCGCCTGTGTGCCTCCTTCAGTTAGTACAATTCACAGCATTCAAGTACTGCGAGTGTTGCTATAGTAACACCGCTACTGTAGCAATGTTCACGTTTCTTTGAGTACGACGGATTGCGCTAATAGTGTAACTCACGGTAACCTGCTGTCGGGAGTAATGGTAATATTGCTGTTTGCTGTCTGAGCACCGCAATATTACTGCAGTGTAATCAACCCCCCTAGTCTGCTGTTCACCTTTAGTAGCAATGAAAAATCGCGTACGAGAGGAATCGGCGCGGGAGACTTGGGCGCAGGATACAGCCGGTGTATGGCTGATCCTGCTGCTGCACAAGTTCCCGGCCGTGTTAAATACTATTCCTCCTCCAGGCCGCCGTGGATAGTGGGGAATGATATAATTCGGCTTCCAGCAATTACTGTAAGCCGAATTATTGTGTTTTAAAGAGAAACTCCAACCAAGAATTGAACTTTATCCCAATCAGTAGCTGATACCCCCTTTTACATGAGAAATATATTGATTTTCACAAACAGACCATCAGGGGGCGCTGTATGACTGATTTTGTGCTGAAACCCTTCCCACAAGAAGCTCTAGGACCGCGGTACTTTTGGCAGTTTGTTACAATGTAACAAGGTTCACAGACAGGAATTAGCTGTTTACAGCTGTCTCTAACAGCCAAAACAGCTAGGAGCAGCTACATAACCTGCCCACAGTAAAAATGTCACCGTGTAATACATGCCAGAATGTAAATCGGGGAGAGGAAAGATTTTACAATGAGCAAACACTGACTAAATCATTTATATATAATTATTGTAAAAATAAAGCACTTTTTTTATTACATTATTTTCACTGGAGTTCCTCTTTAAAAGTAACTTCAGCTCCGTCTTCTGACAGCGCAGACGTTACTCACTGAGTGCCGCTATAGCTGTAATTCCTATTACAGCCTATGGTGGCGCCGGCTGCTCCCAGCGATAGATTCACCGTGTTCGTGAATAATCTTGGCGTGTGAACTAGGGTTCTAAACTGCAATATACTGTATTTACTCA
The DNA here is from genome assembly GCF_040937935.1 of Hyperolius riggenbachi. Lineage (NCBI taxonomy): Eukaryota > Metazoa > Chordata > Amphibia > Anura > Hyperoliidae > Hyperolius > Hyperolius riggenbachi. Next base: position 657,925,737 of record NC_090646.1, read on the forward strand.
TTTCATTTGGGACCATTGCAGGCAATTAGCACAGGCATGAAAACTATATTTTGCCTGCAAATTCTTAAAGGTCTACATTGAAAGGTCCCCCTTATGCTGTGTACACACAATGCAATTTTCTGACAGATTTACTGTCAGATCCACTATTTCCAAAATGTTTGATCTGATTTCAGATCGTTTTTCCAATCCATTTTCCATAGAAGTGAACGGAAAATCGATCGGAAAACCAGATTGGACATGTTGGAAATAGTCGATCTGACAGTAAGTCTGTCAGAAAATTGCATCGTGTGTACCTAGCATAAGTGGTTGAGAAATATGGTACAGGGAAGAGTTTCTCAACATTACTGTACCATGTATCCATTTATTTATATTAATAATGCGAACATTTGTATAGCGCTTTTCTCCTGTCGGACTCAAAGCACTCAAGAGCTAAGGGTGCACAAAAAGGGGTCACCCTGTAGTGTTAGGGAGTCTTGCAAAAGGACTTACTGAATAGGTACTGACCCGAGCCAGGATTTGAACACTGGTCTTCCATGTCAAAGGCGGTGCCCTTAACCAGTACACTATCCAACCAGGTACTTGGCTAATGACCATGGCAGTTTCTAGGCTAAATTGCACCCGGGGCGAGGGTGTAAAAATTGGTATAGCCCCCAGTATAGGTATGCATATTGGGTGCCTCCAATATAGGTAGCCAGTATATTTGCCCCCAGTATAGGTTAGATAGGTAGGAGGTACTTCCTGCAGTAGTAGAGCGTGTATCAGCGGCGGCTATGCAGACAGAGATCAGCGGCAAGTGAGCGTCGGCGATTGGAACGAGCAGGGAGGTGAGTTACTAATTCAAGCTCCCCTGCGCTAACTCCGCAAAGAGGGGGGAGCACGGAGGGGAGCCCCGGGGAGAGGAAGGTGGAGGGGGGAGAAGACGGGCTCTCTTCCAGCGGCTGAGTCTTAATGTGGCCACGGCGCCTCCTCCATCACGCCCCCCCCCCCTGCTCCCTCCTCCCCCCCTCAACGCTCAGGGCGATGGCACGCCTCGCACGCCCCTAGAAACAGGGCTGCTAATAACTACATTGGCCGAGTACCTCCTATTGTAAATCACCATTACCTCAGGTACCCACTGATGCAAATATATTTATATACTAGGAGTTCCTTCATCATTGTGTATACATGCTTTTCAAACATTTTCAATGCTTTTAACTTAATGAAAATACTTATTCAGGTTTGTTTATACACGTTTTAGCATTTTTAAAATCTCAGAACTTACTGGGATTGATCGGCTATGACAAATATAAGTACTAAAGTACCACCCGGGGCATGCACACCATGTGTACAGGGTTTAGACATTTGCGCGATTGCCCAGAGTCCCGATTTAAGCGAGTTTAGCATTTTTTAATACACATTAGGCACACACGATTGATATGGTGTGATGGGCTTTACGGATTTGTTCAGATTTATTTATGGATTTTGTTTGGGAAGGGAATCAGGCTTGAATGCCTGTTCTGGAGTCATTGATCAACATTCACCAGGCAATGCCGGATTGACCTTGTGCAAGGGTGCCTTAATGATGCCAAAGGGAGAGAAAAAAATGGGCCACGTTCTACTTTTGTGCCGCATCTAGTTCATCATCCATCCTTGTAAAGTACCGGAGTGTGCTCCCTGCCGACTACGCCAAATGACCAATGACTTTTATGCAGCAATGCATCTCTGCTACATTCCCCTATAAACATCCAGGCGGAGCGGAGGAAGACACGGCGGAGTGCTTGTTGTACTTTCATCCGCATAGCCTTATTTGCCTCCTAATTGATTAGCCTTTGAGACGCAACATTACATCTCCTAAATCTGCCATAGCCGGCCGGTGATAACAGCATTTTATGATGCACTGCAATGGCCGTATAATCAAATATTAACTACATTTATATTATACAACTTCCTCAAAGATAATGTTTCGTCTATAGAATCATATTAGCTCATTGATTGGAAGCTTTATGGTGATGACTTTGGTCCCATCTTCCAGAGTTCTTTGTTGATACAGGACACGCTCTTCCCGTAATGGCTTGCACTAGCAGAATTTTCTTTTGATTTGCACTTTTATACATGGAATTAGCTGCTATTATCCTTAACAGAGAATGCAATGATGTGCCATTGGATTGGTCACTGAACAGAAACAACATTAATAGTTTGGTGGTAGTGGTGGGTGGGTTGTGCTTCAAGTTGTCAACTACAAAAGTTTTTTCTTATTTTTCAGAAATCTTAAAGCGGAATTGTCACCATAAAAAAAATCAATTTTTTCAACAAAATTTCAACAGCAGCTGGACTGAGTGTATTAAAGCGGAATATAAACCTGCATTTCAACTTTGCTCTAAAACATTATTTACAGTATAATATATGCAACCAGCATTTTTTTTACTAGACCAGCATTGGAAGGGTTACACAGGGCTTTAAAGTTCCTGGAGATTTCTGCAGACGCATCTGAAGCTGAAATAGATACATTTTGTTTACATAAATGTATCTAAGTGTTGAATGTGACTCATCTCTCTGACTGAGAAGGAGCTTGGAGGACAGCCAAAGAGTGTGTAACATTTCAGAATCAGAATCAGAATCAGAATCAATTTATTTTCGCCAAGTAAGTTTGCACCTACAAGGAATTTGTCTTGGCAGTTGCTTAACAAACACAAACAAAAACAATACAAGGACAGACAGTGTGAATATTACAAGTTAAGGACATTATAAGTATAGTGGCAGTAAGCAATGTGAGAATTGTTCATGTTTAGTTCTGTGCTGCTTACTTTCAGTCCTAGCAGCTCTAACGTGGTTCAGCATTAAGTATGGCTACCGCTTGAGGAAAAAAACTGTTCCTGTGTCTAGAGGTTTTGGTAGCGATTGACCGGAATCTTACTCCTGAAGGCATGCGCTGGAAGATGGAGTGAGCTGGGTGAGAGGGGTCAGAGGCAATTTTGGTTGCTCTCTTTCTGCACCTGCTAGTGTAAAGATCCTGCAGGGAAGGTAAGCTACAGCCAATTATCCTTTCCGCTGATCGGATGATGCGCTGCAGCCTCCCCTTTTCTAATGCTGAGCAGGAGCCAAACCATACAGTCATAGATGATGTTATGGTTGATTCGATGATTGCAGTGTAGAACTGCACCATTAGATTTTAAGGTAGGCCAAACTTTTTCAGCTGCCGTAGATGGTACATTCTCTGTTGTGCTTTCTTGACAATAGTGGCAGTGTTGTTGTCCCATTTTAAGTCGTTTGAGATCGTGGACCCAAGAAACTTGAATGACTCTACTTGGGTTATTGTGGATCCATTTATGGTTAAGGGGAGGTGCTGGGGGGAGATCTCCTAAAGTCTATTATCATCTCCATGGTTTTGAGAGCATTTAGTTCCAAGTTGTTGCTGCTGCACCAGGAGGAAAGCTGTCCCACCACATGCCTGTATGCAGACTCATCCCCGTTTTGAATGAGACCAACAACTGTTGTGTCGTCTGCAAACTTCAGAACCTTAACAGATGGATCTGTGGAGATGCAGTCATTGGTGTAAAGTGAGTACAGCAGTGGGGAAAGCACACAGCCCTGGGGTCAGGGGCGCCTAAAGGCACAGGCACACCAGGCAGCTGCTTGGAGCGCCGTTTGCCATCAGGGGGCGACAGCTGGACCTTGTAGTGCACCTGAAACATACTCATTCATTCCCTGCTGGTGTCCTTTCCTAAGTCGCTATAGCTGCAACCTCGTGCGCCCCCTGGACCAATAGAATTAGAGCAAATGTGCTCTGCCTCGCCTCCACCCTTAGCTCCGCCCCCCGCCGCACGGAAGACGGAGGTTAACATGTGCCGGTGGGTAGGGGGCATTTGTTTTATATTGGTCACTATAGTAAGGGCATAGAGAAGAGGGGGAGGGAGTAGCCATAGAGAGTAGAGTCAGCGTTGAACTCTGTGGATTGCTGTGACCTGTGAGTGACGAGAGCACTGTGAGGCTGCGGGGACTCGGGAAGGCAGTTGCTCTCTCTGCCTGCACACTGTCACTGTCTTCTGGGGCTGGCTGGGTCACGCATCTCCAGGGAATAATGTAAGGTCAGCTCTCTGCCACATTGAGCTCTGGCTGCAGGACGAGGGGAGCTGTGCGTGACTGTGTAGCGAAAAAAGTTGCAGCAGAATTCTTTTTCTATTGGCCGGGTGGGGGAGGATGTGAGAAGCAGAGCAGACTGGGTGTGTAGTAGAGCGAGGCATTGATTTTCTATTACTGGGGGGTTGTAGCTGCTGTGTAAACAAGCACAGAATGGGCATCTGTGTGCACAGTGTCAGAGTGTTACTGTGCACTGCAGTGTTTTGTGTTCTGACAGGTCAGGTGTGGACTGATAGTACGTCTGTCTATCTCTCACTCGCTCACTCACTCACTCACTCACTCACTCACTCACTCACTCACTCACTCACTCACTCACTCACTCTTCTATCTATCTCTATTCCCTTCCCTATATCTATCTATCCATCCATCCCTCTCTCTCCCTCCCCCCCCCCCCCCCCCCCCATCTTGCTCTTCTTCTCCCTATATCTAACTATATTTCTCCCTCTCTCTCACTCTATCTATCTATCTATCTATCTATCTATCTATCTATCTATCTATCTATCTATTTCTATCTTCCTATATGTCTATCTATCAATCCATCTGTCCCCCCCCCCCCCCCCCCATCTTTCTATTTTTCTCCCTATATCTATCTATCTCTGCCCCCCTCTCTCTCACCCTATATCTGTCCTATCTCTCTCTCTCTTTTTCTATCTATCTCTGCCTCTGTCTCCCTATGTCTAACTATCTCTGTCTCTCTCTATCTAGCTCTCTATCTATCTATCTATCTATCTATCTATCTATCTGTCTGTCTGTCTGTCTGTCTGGACGGAGTAACATGGGACTAGGCCAATGTGCCTAATAAACCTTTATTTATCAAGGTATGTACTCTTGGGCCCTAATACCTTAAGTTCCCTGTTTGGATAGGCTCCCCTCCCTGGTGCCACTTATTCCTGTTTGTGGCTATGACTGGAGGCAGTTACTTTGTGGTCTCCATGCTCTCCATGCTCTCTGTAGGTCAGCTCTTCTCTCTGGCTGTGCACAAAAGCCTCTGCCTGGAGCGTTCAGTGATACTTCTGAAGTAATCGTGGCAGAATGCTGTGCACTGCCGGGTGGACGCACTGACATACAAAGAAAGCAGAGTGTACGGAGCATGCTACACTCTCCTGGCTTCAGTTCAGGAGTCACGAGTCAGCCACGAACAGAAGGCACAGCATAGCCAGGCAGGGGAGCCTATCCAAACGGGTACCTTTAAGTATTTGCACCCCAGTACACTCATTGGCAAAAATAAAAAAGGAGGGGGGGGCGCCACAGATTTTCCCGCCTGGGGTGACAGAAAGGCCAGAGGCACCCCTGCCTGGGGTGCACCAGTACTGACTGTCAGAGAGCTTGATGTGAGTTTACCAAGTCTAACACGCTGTCTTCTGTCGGTTAAGAAGTCGGTTATCCATTTGCAGAGGGATTCAGGTATGTGTAGCTGGGAGAGCTTGCTGTGCAGCAGTGATGGAATTATGGTATTAAATGCAGAGCTGAAATCTATAAATAAAATCCTGGTGTAGGTTCCTGGGATATCTAAATGCTGTAGTACATAATGCATACACATGTTCACGGCATCGTCTGCGGATCTGTTAGGCCTGTAGGCAAATTGCAAAGAGTCCAGCAGGGGATCTGTGATGGATTTCAGATAAGTCATTATCAGTTTTTCAAATGCTTTCATGACCAGTGATGTCAGCGCAACAGGCCTGTAATCATTTAAACATGCAGCAGGTTTTGTTTTTTTTTGAATTGGTACAATAGTTGCGCTTTTAAAACAGGCAGGAACAATTGAGAGTTCTAGAGATGCTTTGAATATGTCTGTAAATACAGGCGCTAATTGGTCGGCACAGAGATTCAAGCATTTCGCAGACACAGCGTCTGGTCCCATTGCTTTCCTGGTGTTTTGTTTTTTAAAGAGTCTATTTACATCTGATTGGCATATTGTTAGAGCATGCACATCTGGGGACAGGTCAATAGATTGTGTCTGGCCTCCTGTGTTGTGTAGTTGCTGAGGCACTGCAGGGGGTGGAGACGTTGGCTGGCAGGAAGAGTGTTCAGTTTGCCTGTGGCAGAGATGCAAATTGACTTGTTGTGTTTGGCTTTTGTTGGTAGTGTCAAACCTGCAATAAAATGTATTCAGCTCATTTACAAGCTGCAGGTTATGTAGTGAGGGGGGAGGAGATTTCCTCCTGTAGCTGGTAATTTCATGTAGAGATTTCCATATTGTGGATGAGTCGGCGTTAGAAAATTTTTCCTCGAGTTTTTGAGAATAATCTTTTTTTGCGTCGGTAATGGCTCTCTGCAGTTTGTATTTCGCAGCTTTGTAGAGGACTTTATCGCCTGTACGATGTGCCCTTTCTTTATCGAGGCGCAGCTTCCTAAGATGTGATGTGAACCAGGGTTTATCGTTATTGTACCTGGTGCACTTTCTTGTGGGGATGCAGGACTCTTCACAAAAGGTAATATATGATGTCACAGCTTCAGTGCATTCATTTAGGTCACTGGAGGATTCTTTAAATAAATTCCAGTCAGTTAAATCAAAGCAGCTCTGCAGTTTTTCTACAGCTTTACTAGTCCATTTCTTAACTGTGGTCACTACAGGTTTGGCAGTTTTTAGTCTGTGGATGTATGTTGGGATAAGCTGTATAACAGCATGATCCGAGTTCCCCAAAGCTGCCCTGCTGACAGAGTTATATGAGTCCTTAGTCGTAGTGTAACAGTGATCAGGTGTCTTACCTTCTCTAGTTGCGCTTGTGATGTGTTGCCTGTATTTGGGAAGTTCTTTGGAAAGGTTAGCACTGTTGAAATCCCCTAGTATGATAAAAAAAGAATCTGGGTACTCCCTTTCCACCTCAGTGAATTGATCTGCGAGATCTTGGAGCGCAGGCTGCATACATGTTTGTGGAGGGATGTACACAGCAGCCAAAATAAATGAAGAGATCTCACGGGGTGAATAGTAGGGTTTGCAGTTTATGAAGAGTGTTTCCAGCCCAGCCGAGCATGTCCTCTTAATAACTGTAACATCCGTGCACCACCTATCATTAATATAGAAACAGAGTCCTCCACCTTTGGTTTTGCCAGAAGTAAGTGGGTCCCGGTCAGATCTGTAGAGTGTAAATCCATTAATCTGCAGAGCATTGTCTGGAATAAGCTCAGATAGCCAAGTTTCTGTGAAGCAAAGAGCCGCAGAGAGATAAAAGTCCTTCTTTGTTCTGATCAGTAGTTGAAGCTCATCTAGTTTGTTGCATATGGACCTGACATTAGAGAGTATGATTCCAGGTAGTGGAGAGCGCAGTCCTCTGCGTCGAAAGCGAGTCTGGATCCCGGAGCGTTTCCCTCTTCTTCTAAGCCTCACTGCCTGGTTCAGCACTGTAGCTCCACTGGTCAGAATCCCCAGAAGATCAATAGATGAAATATCCAGAGGTAGATTATATTTAGCTAAGTTCCGAATGCTCAGTAGTTGTTCACTGGTGAAGGTTATCTGGGTTGGGTTGCACAAGGCAATGTTGAAAAACAAAAATACATAAAACAAACATAGAAAGACAGAGCAAGCTGCCGAGGCTGCCATCTCCAGGCGCCTCCCCCAGAATACAGAATTTATCAATTGATACATATAACTAGATAGAATGTAACAATCTGAACTTCTGCATATCTCTCCACGGAACTTTAAACCTCTGTGTTTAACCCTTCCAATGCTGGTCTAGTAAAAAAAAAAATGCTGGTTGCATATAATATACTGTAAATAATATTTTAGAGCAAAGTTGAAATGCAGGGTTATATTCCGCTTTAAGTGATAAAAATGCTAATCCTGCATTCAAAATTTCCCAAACTTTTCCTGCTGTTATGGTTTGGAATTATCACATACTTTAGGAGCACTGGCCCTTTAATTGCCATCACAAAATTATATATTACTAACACGTGCTAGATAGCTTCAACAATTTATTAAAGGCTAAAACACATAAATTTAGTAGGTATCCACACACACACATACTATAGAGAGGCCTCTCCGCTCACTTAAAAATAACTGTTTCCACTACTCAATCTAACCAAAAAATAAAATAATATATATATATATATATATATATATATATGTATATATATATATATGTATATATATATATATATATATATATATATATATATATATATATATATATATACATACATATATATATATCCCCTAAAAAGGCTATATCTAATTAATCGTCCGTTTCAGTCTCCTCAATCAAAAACATTCCGTTCCAGGTGTTGGCAGTGAAAAATCATTATCAGTCTCTGCCGCATTTCAAATTAAAACACTTTTAATCTGTGTTAAAAGAATCGTTTTTTAAAACGGTGGTATAGTCAAACTCACTGTTCTCTTTATATTAGATGCACCATTTCTTTGGAGGGTCCTTTTAAAGTCCTAGCTGGTTTCTCCCCCGCTCCGGCTTATAAACAACTCAATGTCTCCGGGTCCTTCCCGTATGCCCGCCGCTCACCAAACTAGCATCCTCACACAGCATACGTCATTTCCGCATGTAACTCACAGGAGTCCGCTCTCTGTGTTTCCCGTCTGCTGGCTTCTCGCGTGCACTGCTCTTAGGTGACGTCACCTTTCTAAGCTTACTGGAACTTTGCTGGCGGCTGTTGCGCGCTACCAGTACGCTGCTTCCAGAGCCTATACAGATTTTTGTGGGCACATAATCAGCTTGAATTAACACCTCTACGCGTTTCTGCCGATAAATCGTCGGCCTTCTTCAGGAATCCTCCCGAAGAAGGCTCTCAGCTATTATATAGCCTAGCACCAGCACTTGGCTATTGCATAGCCGTTGCTTGGTTATTACCGTATAGCCAAGTGCTGACTTTTGGCTACTCCTTTGGCTGCATGGTGTGGTTGCTGGTATGGGCAGAAGACAGGCGGCTCCACACTGCGCATGGAGCGGCACATCTTCGGCAGCACTTGGGCTCTCGAAGACTCCCGAAGCATCCTTCAGTGACAGGGAGAGCAGTATTTGACTTATTGGCCAAATACTGCTACCAGGGAGCCAGCACTGGAATGGGGACCGAGAGAGGAGCAGGAAGGCTCTGTAGGACCCAGAGCCTTCCCTCTGGCTTTTTTTTATATGGATTCCCATTCACTTTAAGTTTCTCATATATCCAACATCTAGTAGTATCATATCATCAAGGGCGCCTCCAGCCAGTGGCGTAACTACAAACCTCGGGGCCCCGATGCAAACTTTGGACCCAGGCCCCCCCCCCCCCTTAAATAGCCAGGAGCAGGACCGGATTTACCATTTAGGAGCCTGTAGGCGCAGAATTTCTGGTGCCCTAAACCCCGCCCCTCAGCATAGGCCACACCCCAGGTCAATCCCTACCCCCCCATAAAGTGTAGCTCTTATGGCCTACCACCCTTCCCCTAATGCTGGGTACACACCATGCGTTTTCCCGCTCGATCCGCGGGTCGATCGGGATCGATTCGATTATTTCCGACGTGCTTGATTCGGGTTTCGATCGTTCCTGCCGTCGATTTTGCATACTTAACATGCAAATCGACCGCAGGAACGATCAAAACCTGAATCAGGCACGTCGGAAATAATCGAATTGATCGCAATCGACCCACGGATCAAGCGGGAAAACGCATGGTGTGTACCCAGCATTAAGGGTGCTTCTCCCAAGGAGCCCTTGGACTGGGTAATAACCTCTCCCCCAACAACATTCCCCCCTTCCCCAGAAAGCATGCCTTTAAAACACACACAGTGGACACACACACACACACACTCTGGTACACACACTCTGACACACACATATACACACTCTGCACCACACACACTCTGGCACACACATACACACTCTGGCACACACATACACACTCTGGCACACACACACATACACACACTCTGGCACACACACACATACACACACTCTGGTACACACATACACCCTACACTCTGGCACACACATACACACACTGGCACACACATACACACACACACTGGCACACACACGTACACACTGCACCACACATACACACACTTTGTCACCCTCTTCCCTCCCCCCAGCAGCAAAGAATAAGTGAATACTTCACCCCAGCAGGCAGCCTTTGAACTTTACTTGAGGGAGGAACATCCCACACTCTCTCCACGGCTACAGCTGCATGAATCCTGGCTGTCGCTGATCCCATCATGCCTGTCCAGTCCAGACCAGATAGAAAGCAGCTACTCCGGAACGGCCACAAAGTCTCCCGAGTCCCGACTGAAGTCTGTGCTGTGCAAAGCGCCCCTCCCCCACTTGCAGGGGATCTAAAGCCACAGAGATCTGATACAGTGCAGAGCGGGCCGGGCAGCATGAATGTGAGAGTGAATCGGGATGAGTGAGCAATGCAGAGGCCCGACTATAGCATCAGCAGAGCGGGTGGCTGCGCTGTCATGCGTACCCACGTTTTTAGAAGCCGGAAGCAAAGTGGAAGGGAGGCACGCTGGGAGGATGAGCGGGCCCTTGAGGGCCCCGGGCCCCGTCGCACAGGCGACTGCTGCGACCGTGGCCCCTACGCCAGTGCCTCCAGCACTGTTTTTTTAATACAGTGGCTGTTCTCCAGTTATACAGTAACTGATTGCCAGCACTCAGCTATACCATAGTTGAGCACCAATGCCCAGACCAGCAACCACCTCATGCGGTCAAAAGAGTAGCCGAAAGAAGTCTCCAGCCCAAAACTAAGGTCGGTTAATAGGATGCTTATAATTTCAGTTTCCATGCCAATTTAAAGCGTACCTGTAGGGGAAAAAATTGCCCCAAATGACTACTCACTTCTATAGAAGATAATCCGAAGGCTTCCTCCATCCTTCTTCACCAGCTCCTTCCAGCGCTGTGTCCTTCAGAAAACCGTAGACGAGCACTTGTCCTCTGCTCCTGCATGAGCACTAGCACAGACCCAATCTGGCCTGGCTACTTCCGCCAAAGCCCGATTGGGTCTGTGCTACTGAGCAGCAGGGGCGTAACAATAGAACCTGCAAGGGATGCAGCTGAAGGGGGGCCCATCCTGAGAGACTGACAGCTAAGGACAAGGAGAGATGAAACTTTCTGCTCTCTACACAATTGTTCTAATGACTGCATCTGATCAGCCCCTGATAAGGAATCGTACAAAGTTTTGCAGACAAAGATTTGTAGATAGTCCCTATTCAGTGTTCAGCAGGGTCTTGTGTATGGTGATTTTCTACCCCCAGCATTTTTACCCCTCCTTTGGCGGGAGGGGGCCCCATCCAAAGTTTCGCAGGGGGCCCCAGGAATTTCTAGTTACGCCCCTACTGAGCAGGTGCCGAGAGGCGAGCTTCTGAAGGACAGCGTGCTGGCATGGCAAGGTGGAGTAAGACGAGGGAAGACTCTGGAGGATCCTCTCCCAAGGTAAGTATATCTCTTTTTCGTCTTCTTTGTTTTAACGTAAATCGTATGCAACTTGAAATCTGGCCAATCAAAAGCACTTCCTGTTGATTCTGTTTGGCTCAAATCCAAGCTGCATAACATTTGCATGGAAGTCAGAACGATTACCATCTCATTTGCAATCTGTACTGATGACTAGTGGGCGTGACCAGCACTGAACCTAGGCAGACGGCCAATCCATCCTCCCAGGTATTTACATGGCAATCTGTTTCTTCTGACTCCTCCTCTCTCCTCTATTCTCCTGACTCACAACAGTCAGCAGGAACACACAGACTAGACTTTCTCAGGTGCTTGCGTCATTACCACGTCCTCACGGGAGAACGCAGCGCCCTTTTCACAACGTCTCTCCAATAAGCTTCAGATTAAGGCAAAAGGGACAGCTAATCCGCTCTGAAATTCCATCATGTCTCCTTATTAGCGGGATGAGCCGGCTCTTCACACGACATCAGCTGCGCAGAGAAAATTGTCTCTTTAGCTGTCATCAGATGTTCTAAGGGCTTAAAGGAGGTTATCGTTTGATTGACCAGTTAATGAATCAGTTGTGTTTGTGATAAACAGCTTAAAGTGGACCTGGACTAATAACTGCCTCTCTGCTCTTAAAAGATAAGCAGCAGCATAATAACCTTTAAAGCAAAACATTTCTTTGCTACATCTGATATAAATCCTGAAATAAATCTGCAGTGTGTCTACTTCCTGCTTTCAGTAAAGATATAGGGTTAACCTCCTGTGTTTACAAATTAGCTGCTATGACCAGGCAGCCAGCTGACACAGCTGAGAGATCCAAGAACAGTTGTGATTCGTCAGAGATGAAGGGGAATTAGACAGGCTGAACTCTCTAAATACATTCAGGGTGAATTTCTCTCTGTTTTCTTTCTGTCCAGTGCAAGAGTTCAGGACACGAACTTAGAACGTCCTCTCTGCTCTCAAAGATCAGCCACAACATGATAACCTTTGTGGAAAAAAAAAGTCTTCATCAGAGTTTATGAAAATCCTAAAAAAAACCTCATTTAACTTGGTGTCACCTCTGCAGAGGGCACTGAAAGGGTTAAGCCTCAGTGTTTACTATATGGGAGCTACCTCTGCAGAGCTGTGCTATTCACAGCTGCTGATAAGACCCTTTGATCTGGCTAAACAAACACAGAACAAAGTGAATTTCTTTGGCAACTATATGTGGAATAAAGAATTTTCATTGTGTGCACTTTAAGAGTTTAGGTCCGCATTAAGAATAATGCGATAGCAGACGTCCTCTATGGAGCTGTGCAGTAGGCAAACTCGTGTTTGTGTTGGGATTTACAGGTTCTTGAACCCTGAACACTAGCTTGCGGGTTTGCCCGTAGGCCGACACACCACAACAAACACAAGCAGTTCCCTCATCAAGTTCCTCTGACCAACCGTACTGCAGCAAGTTCACTCAACACTACATCAGAATCATGATCAATGGCCACTTACCTTTATACTTATTCTGTCCCCAATGACCTGTGTGGAGCTCAGTTCCAAAGCAGGGAGCAGCCAACCAATAACAGCATGTTTCAATTCAGCAAGGGAATAATACTGTTACAGCCGCCAGCTCAGTGGCATAGCTAAGAAGCTGTGGGCCCCAGAGCAAGTTTTGCATTGGGGCCCCCAAACTCTTTATACATAACAATTGATAAACCAATCAAGGACAACCACAGTGTTAGAGGTGCAAGAAGGGGTGGGAAACAGTTTGGTAATGATCACTACTATTCAAATCATCTATAGAAGTTATTATTATCAGCATAGGACCAATAAAAAGCTAATACTGTGGTTGAGGGGGGAGGCCCTTGGGGCCCATCTAGCCCAAGGGCCCTGATGCGGTCGCTACCTCTGCACCCCTATTGCTACGCCACTGCGCCAGCTACTAAACTTGTTTAGAAATCCAAATCCCAATTGGTGCTTCTTACTCACACCTGACCAGGGCCGGGCTGAGGCATAGGCTGGAGAGGCTCCAGCCTCAGGGCGCAGTGTAGGAGGGGGCGCAGAATTCATTCAGCTGTCATTATGTCACGCTTGGTGGTGTATTCTCCACAGTCAGCATGCAACACATAAGCTGACGTGAAGGAGGTACACACACCAGCACAAGGAATCAGGATATCCCCAGTTTAGTGGAGGAGAGGACTGACTCCAATAGGAGATTGTGGCGCACAGAGCCGGTGCAGATCCGAATGGCCACAAACAATACTTTCGTGATAATGTCTCAGCGCAAAGTAGCGCTGAGCGCATAAACCAGAACTGAGGAGATCAGGACAGGTAGACAGAATGAACGCTTGCTTAACTAGCTTCTACTTAGTGACAGCAAGAGTCCACCACAAGACAGACTGGAATGAGGCAGCCAATGCGTTTGCAGCGATGGCGTGCCTCACAAAAACAGGACAGGATAGTCAGGAAATAGCAGGATCAAGATAGATGAACGTAACACAGACAAAAATACAATAAGTAAGTTTTCCTAGCGTATTACAATTACAGCTATCAATGAAACTATTTGTAACGTCTGACTAACATATGTATATATCGGCAATGAACCGATATATGACATAAGCAGGAACACTGACTAGGACTGGAGCAATACAGGGAACAGGACTCAGAAGGATTCGCTATCTCTTCGCAGAGATGAACGCAATCCACAAACGGTAACAGAACAGGATTCAGAAGGATTCGTTATCTCTTCGCAGAGATGAACGCAATCCACAAACAGAACCAGGAGCAGGATAACTAACTCAGCACGGGTGATCACGATACGCGCAATCTACCAAAACGTGCTGGAAAGCTGACTAACTGAACACAGGATATAAACAGTTTGTGTACGTATACATCAGCGACACTGATGTATCAACGTAACACGAATACAAGGAAAATAATAAACGTGCTGGTATGCATATATATTGGCAATGAACCAATATATGATGCAAGACCAGCAAAGTATCTTTAGAACAAGAAACACGATCTGGGGCTGAAGCAACAGCAAGACAGGCTTAAACTGAAACTATGATAGCCCAAGGAGCCCTGCAGGAAGCAGATCTTTATACTGAGGTCATCCAATGGGAGCAGACATGCAGATTCCCACACAGGTGAATGATAATCAGTCACAAGCTGACAGCAGGAAAAGGCAGACAAAGCTATGCAGCTTGCATGGAAATAGATCAGAACTGCCTGAGCTGCAGCACTACTACTGCCAGCAGTACCTGCTGCAGAAGCGATCATAACACATTCCTAATTGTGTTTGAAGCAGAAAGAAATAAGAAAAGGGGATACATGGCAGGGACTGCAAGCCATATAACTAGATATTTAGATGTTGGGGAGGTTGTGGGCCCTTTGGCGCCTCTTAGTCTAATAGCAATCAGTGTGTGATGGCTGGGGTGGGAGGGATGGAGGGGCGCACTTTGGTGTCTCGGCCTTGGGTGCTGGAGGACCTTGTCCCGGCTCTGCACCTGACCACAACTTGTTCACACACGACTGCACAATAACTCAATCAGACCTGCCAAGGTACGTACACACTTGCAACATTTGTTGGCCGCAACGACTGATAGGGCCCATTCAAACTAGGGCGATTAGTGGCTAGTGCAATACTAAGTATATGGCAGTGATCTCACTGCCACATTTGCTGCCGATTAGCATGCTATTAAAGTGCTAATCACAAAAAAAACCCCCGGTAATTTGTATAGTGATTTTACTGCGATAATCGCGCTAAGCAATAGCGTTTTGCGTTTGCAAGTGTGAATGGGCCCATAATGACCGTTTCAGCCAACAATTGTTCTGTCACAGATCCTCAGTGACTGACAATTGCCTGCTTACATCAAAGCATACTGTACCAATCCTCCTTTTGTCAGACAAGGAAACCCACATGCATTCCTATCTCAGTAACCGCTGACACAGTCATGAAGGGCAGCTTTCACAGTGAAACATGCAGAGATCTAGAGCAGAGACCTAGGAAACAACACTAAAAGAGTATCAGCACAACACAGCTTGATAAAATACCTAAACTTAACAAAAAGTAAAGAAACCTATCAGGAAAAATGTGGTGATCCATTGCTGAAAATGCTGATACTCTAGATGCCAATCTGATACTCTGAAATCAACCAGCATACCAGTTCTGGGGCCATATGTCATTTACTTTTTCTCCTGAGATTTCTCCTAGGTGATATTTTCAAAATTATCAATAAATTACCTTTTAAAGAGAGTCTGAAGCCATATTAAAAATGGCTTTTTACCTTATATTCAGCAGGGGCATGTTTCCCCTGCTAAAACGCCGCTAACCCGGGGCATAACAAGAGGTCTTTACCCCCCAAATCCCCCCTGCTACCTCCGGGGAGCGCTTTCGTGTGAGGCAGGGCAATGAGCTGCAGCCCTGCCTCACACGTGTCTATCAGCGGCGGATCTCCGCCTCTCCCCCGCCCCTCTCAGTCAGTGTCTGTCAGCGGCGGATCTCCGCCTCTCCCCCGTCCCTCTCAGTCAGCGTCTGTCAGCGGCGGATCTCCGCCTCTCCCCCGCCCCTCTCAGTCAGCGTCTGTGAGCGGCGGATCTCCGCCTCTCCCCCGCCCCTCTCAGTCAGTGTCTGTCAGCGGCGGATCTCCGCCTCTCCCCCGCCCCTCTCAGTCAGCGTCTGTCAGCGGCGGATCTCCGCCTCTCCCCCGCCCCTCTCAGTCAGCGTCTGTCAGCGGCGGATCTCCGCCTCTCCCCCGCCCCTCTCAGTCTGCTTTCGCTGAGAGGGGCGGGGGAGAGGTGGAGATCCGCCGCTGACAGACGCTGACTGAGAGGGGCGGGGGAGAGGTGGAGATCAGCCGCTGACAGACGCGTGTGAGGCAGGGCTGCAGCTCATAGCTCTGCCTCACACGGAAGCGCACAGGGGCAGCAAAATACACGACCAAGTTGGGATTTTGCAGGGGGGATTTGGGGGGTAAAGACCCCTCGTTATGCCGCGGGATAGCGGCGTTTTAGCAGGGGCAAACATGCCCCTGCTGAATATATGCTAAAAAGCCATTTTTAATATGGCTTCAGACTCTCTTTAAAGTGAACCTCCGGACTAAAAATCGACTCAGCAGCACTGAAAAGGCCTGGTGTTTCTTTAACCTCCCTGGCGGTCTATTAAGATCGCCAGGGCGGCTGCGGGAGGGTTTTTTTTTTATTAAAAAAAAACTGTTTCATGCAGCCAACTGAAAGTTGGCTGCATGAAAGCCCACTAGAGGGCGCTCCGGAAGCGTCATTCTGATCGCCTCCGGCGACCAGAATAAACAAGGAAGGCCGCAATGAGCAGCCTTCCTTGTTTTGCTTACATCGTCGCCATAGCGACGAGCGGAGTGACGTCATGGACGTCAGCCGACGTCCTGACGTCAGCCGCCTCCGATCCAGCCCTTAGCGCTGGCCGGAACTTTTGTTCCGGCTGCGCAGGGCTCGGGCGGCTGGGGGGACCCTCTTTCGCCGCTGCTCGCGGCGGATCGCCGCAGAGCGGCGGCGATCAGGCAGCACACGCGGCTGGCAAAGTGCCGGCTGCGTGTGCTGCTTTTTATTTCGCTCAAATCGGCCCAGCAGGGCCTGAGCAGCGACCTCCGGCGGTGATGGACGTGTATAGTCGTCCATACCGCTGAGGAGGTTAACAGTTTCACAACATCAGAACTTTGTTTCTCTTATCCAAGCCTCATTTTTAGCTGCACAGAAGAAAACTGCCCGGGCTTTTTTCCCCTGATGCTGTGCAAAGCATGATGGGATTTCTGATGTTGTTGCTCTCGTTCTGCTGTTTTGGTGCAATTTTTTTTTTTTTTTACATTTTGAATTTGACATTTGAAGCCTAGCGTGTGCAGCTGGGAGGGGTGATCAGGACACAGGACAGTTGGAACTGTGTTTCCTGCTCCTTGTCACCTCCTTTCAACCAAAAAGATGGCTGCCCCCATGACAAAGATGGCAGCCCTCATGAATCACAAACATTTGCCTGTTCTTTTAAAACAGGGTGGGTAAAAAATTATATTACCTATCTATTCTAATTAACATAACTTAATGACAGTATGTTTGTTTAGGCTGAAGTTCCCCTTTAAGCCAGCAAGAAAATACTCAATTAATTTTGATAGTACTTTTTCACCTATTTTTTAGAACTTTCTCAGTTGCAAAGTGATGAAAAATTATTTTAAATAAAAGATGAAAAATGATCTCTTAGAGGAAAACTCAGGCGATAGGGCTGGTTCACACTTGAGCGCTTTTCAGCGATTTGCTGATCCCCGGCGATCAGCAAAGTGCTGTTGCTAATGTATTCTCATCATTCTCACTGCAGTGTTTGCATAAATCAGTGCTTTGGGGGTGATTGCGTTGTGATTCTTGTTCTGATGGAACGTGAATTAAAATGAAATGGTGGCAAAATCACAACGCAAAACCGCGATTGTGATTTGTGTTCTGAGTGTGAAACGGGCCAAATAGTTAACTGCATATGGGTCCTGGATCCCTGTCTCTGCGCCCCTGGGATCATCATGATAGCCAGACAGTAATGGCAGCCAACATGTTACAGCGTGAGATTCCTTTAACAGAGTTGAAAACAAGAACATTTAGAGCATAAATAAAGCAGTACCTGATAATCCTGATATGTCCACCTTGGGGAGGTGGCGGGCCTTCAGCACCACCACTGTCAGGGTGTTTGTAGTGGACTGATAGCAGAGAGAGATCAGCAGTTCCCCGCGGCCGGCAGATTTCTGCAAGTCAATAAAGGGTATTTTATTACACCAGAGTCACAAGTAGCCTATAACACAGTCACCAGGGGTGTAACTACAGGGGAGCAGTGACCACTATGAACTATTGACTCTTTTTATCTCTTTCCTGCTCTCAGAAGCCATTTACTGACAGGAAAGTGTTTTATGGCTGTAATGTCTTATCAGTGAGGTTCACACTGTAGTCTGACCCAGTCATGACTCAGACAAGAACTGCCACTTACATACCTGATTTTCTTTCAGGCAGGGAAAGAAAAAAAAAAGGAACACAGCATAGTTATTTGTGTGCTAGGCACTGTACATACCCATGTCTATCTCATTATGTCACATGTCAGTTCGGTTGTCCTTTAACCACCTAAGCCCACAGGGTTGTTTATTTTTTGCATCTGAGCAACTTTCACCTCCCATTCATTTGCCAATAACTTTATCACTACTCATTACAATGAATTGATCTATATCTTGTTTTTTCCTCCACCAATTAGGCTTTCTTTGGGTGGTACATTTTGCTAAGAATTATTTTATTCTAAATCCATTCACAGTAATATTAAGAAAGAAATGGAAGAAATGGAAAAAATTAATTGTTTCTCAGTTTTTGGCCATCATAGTTTGAAATGACTCTATGTTACCGTAATTAAAACCCATGTATTTTATTTGCCTATTTGTCCCGTTTATAACACCATTTAAATTATGTCCCTATCACAATGTATGGTGCCGATATTTTATTTGGAAATAAAGGTGCATTTTTTCAATTTGCGTCCATCACTATTTACAAGCCCATAATTTAAAAAAAGTATATTAATATACTTCTTTGATATGCATATTTAAAAAGTTCAAACCCCTATGCAACTATTTATGGTTTTGTTTTTTTTCTATTGTAATTTTTTTAAACATTTTTATTATTAAAAATTTTATTTGGGTTAATTTTTGGTGTGGGGAAGTAAACACCTAATTTTTAAATGTAGTTTAATGTATTTATGTATTAAAAAATATATGTGGGTGTAGTTTTACTATTTGGCCACAAGATGGCCACAGTCAAAAAACGTACGATGACGCTTCCAGGAACTAGAATGAAGACGGGGAACTTTTCTTGCAGAAATACCGCGGTCTCTGATGAGAGACCATCGGTTTTTCTGCAGGGGACTTAGATCGGTGAATGGGAAGTATATTCTCATTCACTGATCGGGTAGGCTAACGGCGGGCGGCGGGAGCATGCGCGATCGCGCGCACCGCACACTGGAAGGTGCACAGTCTATCTGGACGAACATATTCGTCCATATAGGCTTAAGTGGTTAATAAAGGGACCCATCCTTCAGATCAGGTGTTTTTGTGGCTACACTGGTTATGGGTGCGAAGATTACACTTGTTTTATGACCCTTGTGAGATGGGATCTCAGGCTGTGAGGACCACTAGAAGTAGGCATGGGAAGGGGTGTGGACATTGGGAAGTGGGGAATCAACGTTTTGACAGGGGGGTCCACGATTTGTAGTTACGCCACTGGCGGTCACACGTGTAAAACCTGCATATGTGTGTGTGTGTGTGTGTGCCTGTATGGTGTGTATGTGCGTAAGTGTTGTGTGTGTGCTTGCGTGTGTGTTTGTGTGTACAGTGAGTGTTTGCATGCTTATAGTGTGTGTATGTGTGTATTTATGTGGGTGTATGTAAATATAGATATATACACACAAGTTCTGGCTGGCCAAAATGCAAGGTGGCCGACTATTGTGGCCAATGTGTGAAACATATTATGTTACATTTACTACTTCGGACTTTGGCCGGCCAGAACAGGAGCTGACAGGAGCTGGCCGGCCACGCCCCAAACATGTTTCAGCATCTGTAGTAGCCGGTTCCTCTCCCTGCCTCCTGCACCCTGTGTCCTCCTCTCATGTCTGTCGCAGGGTGATCATTTACTCGGCAGCCTGTCCAGTGCGCTTGTTCAGCCGGACAGGGCTGGGTAGCCTGTGTCAGGAATAAAGATGGTGGATTCCATATTCTGAATCTCCTTTTACAGAGGAACAATTCATAAGCTCTTATCCTTCTAAAAAATCAGGAGGTAACAATGATGTGCTAATAAGTCCAGCTTGCATGCAGATCGTATCCAAATTATATTCAGATTGGAATAGGAAGTGCATTTGATTGGCCCAACTGTAAGCTGCATACAATTTGCATAACATTTGCGTGTATGCCAGAATTATCCTATTAGCATCCTATTGACCATCTCTAGCCTGGCTGTAATACCTCAACTGGCCACTGCAGGGCGCTTTGCCTTCATGCTGACGTTCTATGTGAAATGAATGTGATAATGTGTTATGAGAAGCAGAATAACAGATGCAGACATTTTTCTGCATTGCTGGAATCCGGCCTCCTACAGCCTCGCTAATAGAATATCTGGCATAGATTAAGCAGTGCATACGTTGTTTCAGCGACTTTATAAATTGCAGAGAGTGGAGAAAATATACATAGGAGAAGAACTGCTCTGAGCCATGCACCATTAAAGGGGAACTATGGCGAAAAATTGTAAAATTTAAAATATGTGCAAACATAGGTAAATAAGAAGTATGTTTTTTTTCCAGAGTAAAATGAGCCATAAATTACTTTTCTCCTATGTTGCTGTCACTTACAGTAGGCAGTAGAAATCTGACAGAAGCCACAGGTTTTGGACTAGTCCATCTCTTCATGGGGGAATTCTCAGGGATTTTTTTTTTTTTAAAAGCACTTAGTGAATGGCAGTTCCTCTGTCCAACTGCCAAAAAACTGTGTTGCGAACAGGGAAGCTGGCCAGCATCATTGTTTAAATCCTTTTTAGGGAATATCTTTATAAAGAATAAAAGCCTTGCTGAGTTTCCCCTATGAAGAAATGGAGATGGGCTAGTCCAAAACCTGTCACTTCTGTCATATTTCTACTACCTACTGTAAGTGACAGCAACATAGGAGAAAAGTAATCTATGGCTCATTTTACTCTGGAACAATCGTACTTCTTATTTCTATAGGTTTGCACATATAACATTTTACAATTTTTCGCCATAGTGCCGCTTTAAGTTCTTTTTTATATAAATAAACTTTTCATGGATGAATTTACAGCTTACTACTGAAATTTACAGAAATAAGCTGTATGGCCTTTTTACACTGATCACATTTGGGTCCTAAAATTGAATTGGGATGATTTTCCCCACGCTTCGATCACAGGGCACCCTGATTATCAGGGCCGGATTTCTGGAAAAGCTACAAAAGGCCCGGGCATTGGGCGGCAGCTAGCAAAGGGGCGGGATGGAAGAAGGATTGTTGCATATGGAAGTAGACGTTGCAAATGCAATATAGAGGTTGAGAATAAGGAGCAACATATAGTAATAGGGAGCTGCTGCCCAAGGTATCTGTATATAACTTAAGGAGGCTGCTATACATGAATGGAATAGGGGGCCGCACAAGGAATAGCAGGGGAGCTGAAAGAAAGTTGGCCTATGAGCAGAAAAAAATATAAATCAGCCTTGCTGATAATGATAATCATGTTGCCCTGTTCCCAATGTGGCAGTGGTGCATAGGGATGGTCGGAAATGCCAATTTCTGATTCCGCGGTAAATCTGCATTCTGCCATTGCCAATTACCGCTACTGCTACCAATTCCGCTTTCTGCTACCAATTTCCGCATTCTTTTCCACCGGAAATCGTGGAAATTTCCCCCAACTATAACATCGATTTTCCCAAAAACTATAAGGTCTATTTGAAAGCTTTTTTTTTTTTTTTTTTGCATCTTCACAAGATTCAGTTTAATAAACCCTGAAAATTTGGTGTTTCTAGAATTTACGGGGGCTTTGCTATTCACAGCTAAAGTCGGCGGATTTTTACTGTAATGTAAAATGCAGAAAATTTGCATTATCCGATATGCGGTAATTTTAAGCCAATCAGAAGATGCAGAATGAATAAGCCAATCAGAGAATGCGGAAATTTCCACCTAAATCCCCATCCTCTAAATTGGTTTATTAATTCTGAGTCTTCTGATTGGCTTAAAATTACCGCAGATCGGATAATGCAAATTTTCAGCATTTTACATTACAGTAAAAATTCGCCGACTTTAGTGGTTAATAGCAAAGCCCCCGTAAGCCCTAGAAATGCCAAATTTTCAGGGTTTATTAAACTGAATCTTGTGAACAAGATGCAAAAAAAAAAAACATTTTCAAAAAGACCTTATAGTTTTTGAGAAAATCGATGTTAAATTTGTCAGAAATTTCTGCGATTTCCAGCGGAAATCCGCAAAAATCCGCCTACCGCACTTGTATTAACGATTTCCTCATTCCGATGCGGAAATGCAATTTCCGATCGGAAATTTCGGAAATTGCATTTCCGCGGAATCCGAATGAGCATCCCTAGTGGTCTATACAGGATATTTGAGCTAAGTCAACAGGACAGCAAGTAAATTGCTTTGCATACTCGGCAATATGAGATTTTCTTGTGGTCTCCCCATGTCAAAACAAACCTCTCCCCCCCCCCCTCGTTTTCAGAGAATCGCTATTACGTAAAGAAACGAGATGATCGCACAAAAAATGGCGATGCATGGAAACAGCACCGGATTCACCATAAGGCGTTTGATAATGGAAAGGCGGCTCATTCCTCTCCTCAGGTGCCTCCCTCCCTCCTTCCCTATACAGAGTCCTGAGCGGAGCATAAATGAGAGGTTACTCACCCAGCTTTCAGCAATCCACTGACCATATCTCCCTACAGTCAGGGGCACCTCTAGCTACCTAATACCTGGGGGCACATCTAGCTATTTAGTATTAGGTACTACACACTCAGTATTAATGAGGAACTCCAGTGAAAATAATGTAATA
The DNA here is from genome assembly GCF_040937935.1 of Hyperolius riggenbachi. Taxonomy (NCBI): domain Eukaryota; kingdom Metazoa; phylum Chordata; class Amphibia; order Anura; family Hyperoliidae; genus Hyperolius; species Hyperolius riggenbachi. The sequence goes on from NC_090646.1 coordinate 657,948,762, forward strand.
AAAAACAGTGTCATGTTTACAATAATTATGTATAAATGATTTAGTCAATGTTTGCCCATTGTAAAATCTTTCCTCTCCCTGATTTACATTCTGACATTTATCACATGGTGACATTTTTACTGCTGGCAGGTGATGTCAGTGGAAGGCGGAGTCGGACCCAGCTGTAAACAGCTGTTATTTCCCACAATGCAATGAGGTTCACAGACAGGAAACTGTCAGAACCATGGTCCTGACATCACACTCCATCCCTTCCTTCTCCCTCCCCTTGCTTGTAGAGTCGTGAGACACAGGCTGGGGCTGGAATGATTTGTCTGTGATCTATCCACACAGGAGCAGCTTGCTAGCAAGTAAGGATTAAAGCATGAAAGCAAACTAGCCAAGTACATCTGTAGGTAACTTTTCTTCAATAATAGCACCATCATTTGGACAGTCTGCTCTGCTCAAAAGCCTCTGAGTTCTATTTGTAATGTTTACATTTGATTCCTGTCATTGCTGAACTAGTTAGCCTTAATTGTATCACCTGACTTAGTAAAAAAATAATAATTAAAGCTTGCCATACAAACAATGATTTTGATCACCCGAATGGGCCCCACCAGCCAGCCATCATGCCCCCTTTGTGTCCCTCCCCTCCCCTAAATCTCCCCCCCCCCCCCCCCAAGAAAAAGTTGGAGCCGCCACTGACATCACTGGTTCAAACTCACTCTATCCACATAACAAATTCTTGTTATAAATTTTTAGAGTGGCTTGTAGTCACTGTTTGTGTGAAGCCGTGGTCTTAAAGAGAAACCGTGACCAAGAATTTAACTTCATCCCAATCAGTAGCTGATACCCCCTTTTACATGAAAAATCTATTCCTTTTCTCAAATGGATCATCAGGGGTCTCTGTATGGCTGATATTGTGGTGAAACCCCTCCCACAGTGTGATGTCAGGACAATGATTCTGACAGTTTCCTGTCTGTGAACTTCATTGCAATGTGGGAAATAGCTGTTTCCAACTGCCAAAAAAGCAAGCAGCAGCTACTTCCACTGACATCACCTGCCACCAGTAAAAATGTCGCCATGTGATTTATGTCAGAATGTAAATCAGGGATAGGAAAGATTTTACAACCGGCAAACACTGACTAAATCATTTATACATAATTATTGTAAAAATGAAGCACTTTTTTATTACATTATTTTCACTGGAGTTCCTCTTTAAAAGGTTGGAACATTCTCCTGGAAATCAAGAGCTGCAACCATCAATACAGACCAAATAACAACAACTACAGCTTAATTAGCTCATGAGCAGCACCTGCCATTCATTGTTATGCCATTCAGGCAATCTGTTATATTAATCAATAGTGCCTGTTTAGGTGTTAAAATGACCCTTCATCCATGTCTTAATGGAACTGCAGTTATGTATAAACACAGTCTACTAAAAGTAACTCCTTGGTGCCCCTCAAGCAGCTGTCCCCCCAGGCATCTGCCTGCTCTGTCTATGCCTACAAACGGGCCTGCAGCTAAGGATACACCAACATGCAGCTTTGGAGGTCTGCAGCAGGGAGCTACTGGCAGAAGAACACGTGATTTATTAGATATTAGCTAATAAAGGAATGTATATTCAGATGAAACAAACCGCACCACAGACATATCATTGGGGGAGCATGCCTTGGCACCACAAATCAATTTTTAGTATGACTGCAAACATCCATCTTTCTCAGCATCCTGGAAGAAAATTCCCTGCATCTACGTAAGCGCAATTATTTTTTGTTCCCTTTGGTTAGTCACAGTAACAGCCTAACTTAGATAGCATCAGTACTACCATATTTTTTGTGCGGTTAAATAACAGCCTAGCAATTTGAGTCAATCAAATAGCGGCAACTTGGTCATTAAGAGCACCTAAGCTTCCTCTAATGGATTACCATCAACAAACATAGTAATTTGGTATATTACCCGTACATTCCTCTTATTGATCTCCCTGTTCATCAACACTCTTCCATCAGACAGCTCGATTCCCGAGAGGGGGAAGTGGACCTCGCCGATGACGTCATCTCTCGAGAACCTGTCGAAGCTCAGGATTATGAAGTGAAGAACCAAATCTTGCACCTGGCTGTAAGGAATTCCATAAAAGGTAAATGTCTCATCGAAAGCTGGATCGAGCGTCTTCCGGAGGACCCTTGTTTTGACTTTGTGTTTTTTCTCTGGCAGGAGGGTCATTTTGATGTACGGATCTGAGGTCATGGACTGCTCGTCCATGGCGGGCAGGGAACGGGCTTCCTTGATGTTGACCACAAAGGCCTTCTTTTCAAAGTTGTACTCTAACGCAAAGAAAAGGGTCCCGAGCTTGTCTTGTTTGTCCACAGAAGAGAGTGATGAGCTACTGGACTTAATACTCTCGGGGGAGACCGAATCTTTGTCTTTCTCGGGTAATTGAGGCTGTGAAAAATCCTCGAGGTCGGGAGAGCTTCTGACTTTATTTGCTTTGGGGAAATTGCCGTTCAAGTCTCTTTTCTCCAAGTCAAGGTGGAGGGACGTCTTTGAGATCAATGATTTAGGAGACAATTCCGTCTTTTCGTCCGCCCCAAATTTCTTTTTGTTGTTCAGGCTTTCAGGGTAGATGTCGACCCCTTTTAGCACATGGACAAATTTGTAAGGCGGGGTTTTGTTAGACTTGGTCGACTTGCGTTGACAACAGATCCAAGAAAATAGCGAAACTGTAAACACAAGGCCAAATGCGCTGATGAGTCCAACCATGGCAGGGACTTCCTCTAGAGAAAAAGAAAAAAAACAGATAAACCCAGGTCAATGAACATGTAGGATTCAAAGTACTGTAGATAAGCATGATGGTAAATCATCCTTGATGAAGAATAATAATTGCTCATTACAGTACATGTAAAGTAGAATCTACACCCCACCTGCTGGTAGCTCTTTGTATTGCAATTAAAACAACCATAGCAAGGAAATGAGCAGCGCTACTTAAAAACAGACCAGTGCCTACCTGCAAAAGAGTGCAAGCCCCACTTGTGGGGTTGAATACACACCGAGCATACACATGACCTGTCTACCACTAGAGGAGGATGTTGGTTTCCATTAACAGCTTGCATGCAACCTATTAAGTACTCGTCCCTCCCACTGCGAAGAAGTCAATCCTCCATGGGAGGGGCCTAACACTAACTAAATCCTAACCTATGTATATGCATAGCCTGGGTGCGGCTAATCAAATAAAATCGAAAATTGAAAATTGCGCAAAAGGTGGATCAGCGCAACACCAGGCCGCCTCCGAATGGCCTCCATCAGAGATGCGCTGAGCCCCCCCAGGAACTACAAACGCACCTTGAACCCAAACAGAAGCTCTGCATATACACCAAAAGCATGGCTGTTAAGTGGGAGCAGCTGACCAAAAACAAATTACATTAGTACATAGCAAGGAAATGAGCAGCGCTACTTAAAAACAGACCAGTGCCTACCTGCAAAAGAGTGCAAGCCCCACTTGTGGGGTCGAATACACACCGAGCATACACATGACCTGTCTACCACTAGAGGAGGATGTTGGTTTCCATTAACAGCTTGCATGCAACCTATTAAGTACTCGTCCCTCCCACTGCGAAGAAGTCAATCCTCCATGGGAGGGGCCTAACACTAACTAAATCCTAACCTATGTATATGCATAGCCTGGGTGCGGCTAATCAAATAAAATTGAAAATTTAAAATTGCGCAAAAGGTGGATCAGCGCAACACCAGGCCGCCTCCGAATGGCCTCCATCAGAGATGCGCTGAGCCCCCCCAGGAACTACAAACGCACCTTGAACCCAAACAGAAGCTCTGCATATACACCAAAAGCATGGCTGTTAAGTGGGAGCAGCTGACCAAAAACAAATTACGTATGCATATACATAGGTTAGGATTTAGTTAGTGTTAGGCCCCTCCCATGGAGGATTGACTTCTTCGCAGTGGGAGGGACGAGTACTTAATAGGTTGCATGCAAGCTGTTACAGGAAACTAACATCCTCCTCCAGTGGTAGACAGGTCATGTGTATGCTCGGTGTGTATTCGACCCCACAAGTGGGGCTTGCACTCTTTTGCAGGAAGGCACTGGTCTGTTTTTAAGTAGCGCTGCTCATTTCCTTGCTATGTACTAATGTAATTTGTTTTTGGTCAGCTGCTCCCACTTAACAGCCATGCTTTTGGTGTATATGCAGAGCTTCTGTTTGGGTTCAAGGTGCGTTTGTAGTTCCTGGGGGGGCTCAGCGCATCTCTGATGGAGGCCATTCGGAGGCAGCCTGGTGTTGCGCTGATCCACCTTTTGCGCAATTAAAACAACCAGACAACTGAATTGAGAGGGATATGGAGGCTGCCATATGTATTTCCTTTTAAGCAATACCAGTTGCCTGGCTATCCTGCTGATCCTCTTCCTCTAATACTTTTAGCCATAGCCCCTGAACAAGCATGCAGCAGATCAGGTGTTTCTGACATTTTTGACCTTATTGGGCAGTCCTGTGGGGTAGTGGTTAGTGGGTCCTCGGTTCAAATCCCAACCAGGGCACTATCTGCATGGAGTTTGTATTTTCTCCCTGTGTCTGTGTGGGTTTCCTCTGGGCACTCTGGTTTCCTCCCACATCCCCAAAAAACATACAGATAAACGAATTGGCTTCCCCCTAAATTGGCCATAGACTATGATACATACACAACACTACACAATATAGACATATGACTATGGTAGGGATTACAGGTAGATTGTGAGCCCCTCTGAGGGAAAGTTAGGTCACAAGAGAATATATACTCTGTACAGCATTGCGGAAGATCTTGGTGCTATATATATATAAATAAATAATATTAATTTTCAGATCTGACAAGATTAACTGCATGTTTGTTTCTGGTGTGATTCAGATACTAATGCAGCCAAATAGATGAGCAGGACTGCTGGTCACTTGGTATTGTTTAAAAGGAAATATATAAGGCATCCTCCATATCCCTTTCGCTGCAGTTGTCCTTTAAGTGAAATTAAAATTTTCCTTGAAAACTGGTGCAAGCATAGATTAACTGGTTATCTTATTTTATTCTGAAGCAGGCTAGGAATTTTCAAAATTGGCAGGAAGCTCAAATGTCACACCTTTGCAACTATAGTACACTGTTTGGAGTACTGCTGCCATGAGACTAGCCAGGATATCCTAGTATGCTGGAGTAATTAACTGCACAAAGCACGAGCCATTTTACACATTTTTTAACATCTGCACTAATCTATTTACTGATTGCAAACTCTGACACCCCTATCTGGAGTGTGTTACAAATACGGTACTTTATCTATATGGCGAGAGAGCTGAATTGATTGAATTGTGTTTTTCACAGCAAAAGTACAATTCCCATTTAAACAGCCATCATTAACTTGACTACTAAATTCCATATTTACATTTCGGCACCACTATTTTATAGTCATCAACAATAATCATGGGTTAACTTGGTGTGCTGGAAATGCGAGCTTTTGATTACATTGCATGTTTCTCTGTCAGATAAGATATGATCAGTCCTGATAAAGGGAAGCTAAAGGTTTCAAAAATCTTGACATTTTCATCTTTTGAGCTACTAAACTGCAGCATTTTATAGTTTCATAGTAGCAGTTTCATAGTATTCATGTATTGCATTTCCATTCCTCATATACAGCACATCCTGCATCCTGCAGGAACAGCTTTTTTCCTCAAGCGGTAGCCATAGTTAATGCTAAACCACGTTAGAGCTGCCAGGACTTGATAGTAATCAGCACAGAACTGTAAATGAACAATTCTCACATTGCTTACTGCCACTATACTTATAATGTCCTTGACTTGTAATATACACACTGTCTGTCCTTGTATTGTTTTTGTTTGTGTTTGTTAAAGGGGTTCTTTCGCGAAAAAAGTAGGCAGTTAAAAAATGTGACAGATGACAGGTTTTGGGCCAGTCCATCTTTTTAAGGGGAATTCTCAGGGCTTTCTTTGTTTTCAACAGCATTTCCTGAACAGCAGTTTAACTGCCAAAATAGCAAGATACCAGCCGGCCTCCCTAATCACTTGCACACTATTATGTCAGTTAGATTTTGCAACTGTTGTTCAGGAAATGCTGTTGAAAACAAAGAAAGCCTTGAGAATCCCCCTTAAAAAGATGGACTGGCCCAAAACCTGTCATCTGTCACATTTTTTAACTGCCTACTTCTTTCGCGAAATAACCCCTTTAAGCAACTGCCAAGACAAATTCCTTGTAGGTGCAAACTTACTTGGCGAAATAAATTGATACTGATCCTGAAAATAGAATGTGTATATATGTATATATATATATATATATATATATATATATATATATATATATATATATATATATAATGTTTATTACTGTACACTGCTAAGGAATATGTTAGTGCTATATAAGTGTTAAGTATTAAGATTTTAAAAACAAACCAAACATTTGAAAGCACAGGAATTTGCAGACAGGGTATATTGCCTAGTCATTTAAAAGTCCCTCAGAGGAGCTCACAATCTAATCCCTACCATAGTCATTTGTCTATGTATGTATCGTGTAGTGTATGTATCATAGTCTAGGGCTAATTTAGGGGAAGCCAGTTAAAGTGAACTCGAACTCTTGCGCAGGACAGAATGAAAACAGAGAAAACTGCACCCTGCATGTATTTAGAGAGTTTAGCCTGTGTAATTACCTCTCATTTGTGTCTAATCACTACTTGTAATTTGATCTCCCCCCGTGTCACATGACTGCCTATGGCAGATAAGCTCATTGGAAAGCACAGGCTGTAAACAATATGTCTGCTTCCATGAATCAGGAAGTAGAAACAGTGTAGATTTATTTTAGGATTTGTATCAGCTGTAAGAAAGAAATGTTTTTTGTTTAAAGTTTATTATGCTGTTGTGTGTCTTTTAGAGCAGAGAGGAGGTCTGAGTTCAGGTCCACTTTAACTTATCTGTATGTTTTTGGGATGTGTGAGGCAACTGGAGTGCCCGGAGGAAACCCACACAGACACAGGGAGAACATACAAACACTGTGCAGATAATGCCCTGGCTTGGATTTCACTTAGGGACCAAGCGCTGCAAGGCGAGAGTGCTAACCACTAAGCCTCTGTACTGCCCAATCATATTTATGGGGTCCTGAGGAGCCTAGTTATATTTCCAGAGTTGCTCTTTAAATATTTCACCCAACAGAGCATCCTGTATTCTATATTGAGAGCAGTACCAAAAAAAATCTCACCCCAGAAGTCGCTGAAAATAAAAAATAACAGAACACAAAGAGGTGTTGCTTTGTGCGTGATAAGATAGAATAAATTATCACATGTATGTATAGCCTGCATAGCTGAGAGTGGAAACCTATCAGGAAACGTTCAGCGATCACATCTGATGTGAAAGAAATGGCCCATCAAACCACCCATCAGTGACAAATCATGTGGGCGAATGGTTGCCGGGACACCACCTCAACGCAAACAAATATTATTCAAAAAGAGGTGAAAGGATAAAAGTCGAGAAACACTTTTCAAAGTCTCTTTTATGGGGCGGGGCCTGAACAGAACAAAGACATTGTACACATTACACCACGACTAACGATAAGTGGCAGCACGGGAGAGACTGGTTATATTGATGTATAGGAATACACTAATGCAAAGCCAGGTTCACATTTATGTTACATATATTTTCAGAGGCACTTTACCTTAAAACGAACCACTTCCTGGTGCCTATACCTAGCCTCTGACTGTAATGCTAACCCCTTCCATAGTGACAATCTCTGCACACTACGTCACAGCACACCCACTAACTGGGAGGAGGAATCCAACGTGACAATTGCTGTGCACTGTTTCACAGCATGCCACAGATTGAGAGGAGGAATCCACAGTAACAATCGCTGTACACTATGTCACAGACAGAGAGCAGGAATCCACAGTGACAATCGCTACACACTTTGTCACAGCATGCCACAGATTGAATGGAGGAGTCCACAGTGACTATCACCACATACTATGTCACAGACAGAGAGCAGGAATCCACAGTGACAATCGCTACACACTTTGTCACAGCATGCCACAGATTGAATGGAGGAGTCCACAGTGACTATCACCACATACTATGTCACAGACAGAGAGCAGGAATCCACAGTGACAATCGCTACACACTTTGTCACAGCATGCCACAGATTGAGTGGAGGAGTCCACAGTGAATATCACCACATACTATGTCACAGACGGAGAGGAGGAATCCACAGTGACAATCGCTGCACACAAATGTCACAGCATACCTCTGTCTAAGACTAAGAATCCAATGTGAAAATCTCTGCACAATCACAGCATGCCCCGTACTGAGAGAAGGTATCCACAGTGACTATAGCTGCACACTATGGGCTTGATTCACAAAGCCGTGCAAACTGTTTAGCACGGGTGTGCTAAACAGCACGTGAAGTGCCATTCGTGGACTTTTGCGCGCGCAATCGCGGCAAATTTCGCGCACAAAAGTCCGCGAACGGCACTTCACGTGCTAACTGTTTAGCACACCCGTGCTAAACAGTTTGCATGGCTTTGTGAATCAAGCCCTATGTCACAGCATGCCACAGATGGAGAGAAGAAATCTACAGTGACAATCGTTGCACACTATGTCATAGCATGCCACAGGCTGAGAGGGAGATCCACAGTGACAATTGCTGCACGCTATGTCACAGCATGCCACAGACAGAGGAGGAATCCACAGTGACAATTACTGCACACCATGTCACAGCATGCCACAGATGGAGAGAAGACATCCACAGTGATAATCGTTGCACACTAGGTCACAGCATGCCAAAGACTGAGAGGAGGAATCCACAATCCCTGTCCAGAGAGACTGACAACTAAGGGCACGGTGAGAAAAAGCTTTCCTGCCTCTGCACAATTGTTCTAATGACTGCATCTGCTAAGCCACTGATAAGGAATCATACAAAGTTTTGCAGACAAAGATCCTATGTACAGTGCCCAGCCTCTCTACCCCTCCCCAAGTGCTCTGTACTGTAGTGATGCTGGAGAAATCTGCAGAACTGCTCCATCAGGCAGGGGTCACACTTGTCTTTCAGGCAGGGGTCACATTTGTCTTTCAGTTTCTACATTTTGCAGAAAACTGAAAGACAAGTGTGACCTCTACCTTACAACAGCTAATGTAATTTATAGAGAAAACTGACAAATTGCGCAAGATGTCAGTTTTTTTTCTGCGTGCGAAATCTACATTGGAACACACTTGTCTTTCAGTTTTCTGCGCGCGTTTTCCTGCATACTTTTTCTGCACACCAAATGTGTTTCTATGCAGGAAAACGCGCGCGGTTTTTCACAGCAGCTGATGTAATTGATAGAGAAAACTGACAAAATGATGCAGAATGTCAGTTTTTTTTCTGCGCACGAACAACATATTAAGTGTGTAATAGCCCATTGATTAACATGAGTTCTCAGTTTTTCTGTGCAGAAAACGCGTACGAAAACAGTCAAGTGTGTTCCCTGCCTGTGACCTAGCTCATTCTCAGTTGAAAACAGTTTTTCTGTGCAGAAAACGCGCACGAAAGCCGACAAGTGTGACCCCTGCCTCAGTTTCTACACTTTGCAGAAAACTGAAAGACACGTGTGACCCCTGCCTTACAGCAGCTAATGTAATTTATAGAGAAAACTGACAAATTGCGCAAGATGTCAGTTTTTTTTCTGCATGCGAAATCTGCATTGAAGTGTGACCTTGCTTATTGATTAACATGAGTTCTCAGTTGAAGTCAGTTTTTCTGTGCAGAAAACGCGTAAGAAAGTCGGTAAGTGTGACCCTTGCCTCAGAGATGGACAGAGTCAGTGTAATAAGCTGAGGCTGTCAGTTTTCTGTGTGTGTTTTTCTGTGTGTGTTTTTCTGTATGTGTTTTCTTTATTTAATGTATGTGTGAAAGCATGCACGTTTTATCACAGAAGCTAAAATAATGTAATTGATAGAGAAATTGTGTGCAGTGCTTCACTGCTGTCTGTTTTTATCTGCATGGGGAAAACACATTAATGTGCGCACTAGCCAATTGAATAACATTGGTTCTCAATTTACCTGTGCAGAAAGTGAGGGGGGTGGGGGCCCCGTCCAAAGTTTTGCAGGGGGTGCCCAGTGATTTCTAGTTACGCCCCTGATGGGGCTGGAGGGGGTGGTATAAACATGCAGTGAGAGTGAGTGAAATCAGTAGAGACTAGTGATGTCCGGTTCATGAGTGATTGGTTCATTTGAGCCGCTTCTTTCCTGTGAGTTGAGTGATCCGACTCATCACAGTGAACCGGATCAGTTCAGTGGATGAGACAGGAACTGCAGCTGCACAGGGTCCTTTTCCACTGCAAAATGCGTTTGTGCGTTTTTTTTATAGTTTTGCGTTTTTCGACCAATTTTGATGAGCGTTTTTTATATGTTTGCATTTTTCTGATTGGCAAGTGTTGTCTTGATTTTTGAAAATAGATACTAGTGGTTAAATCAATACAAAATGCGTTTTTCATGTGTTCCTATACTTTACATTGAAACGCAAAATGCATCATAATCACACAGACATGCGTGTGCTTATTTTTTTTTAAAAAAATCAGAACGCAGCTAGTGGAAAAGGGCCCACAACACACACAGCTGAAGGAGAAGGAGCTAGGAGGTGGAATAATAGATGTCTGTGCCAATTAGCAGGGGAGGGGAGTGACTAGCAACAAGTTACTGCTAGCCACACCCTCCCCAGTGACATGAATCAAATGATTTGGTTCATGATCCGGTTCTTTTTAATGAGTTGAATCGAATGAATCGATTCATTGAACAGAGACGGACTTCCCATCACTCAGCCAGAGAGAGAGAGATGTGGGGAAATTGGCATACATATACAATGAGAGACAGACAGGGAGAGAGGAGACAGAGGAGGAGGGTGAGTCATATGCATAGAGTGAGACACAAAGGGAAGCAGAGGGGAGATGAGGGCATGAGACAGAGACACACACAGACAGATAGAGAGAAATCAGAGGGAGGCTTCAATAAGCAGCGAGGGAGCTAGATGATGTTCTCTGGAATAGGCAGAGGGAGGAGGAGAAGGTTGTTAAACTAAAGAGCAGGTCCTGGATATATAAAAATGAAGATCGATACCGGGTGATGAGGGAGGGAAATGAGAAGAGCCAGGGATGGACAGATACATAGATATAAGCATGGATATGATGATAGACCCTATAGAGAGACAGGGAGCACAGACAGGAACTGACAATAAAGTCTTCCTGCTGAATTCTATGGATACACACCAGCACACTGTTACCAAGACAAAAGATGGAGCAAAATGGAGGCGGTTGCCCCGGGCAACAATAAGGTTTCTGCTTTTCAGTGAAACAAGGATTCTAATCCGTCGCTCAGGGTAACTGCTTCTCTTCTGCCCCACTAACCCCACAAGGGTCCCCACCCCCGCACAAACAACCTACCTGATGCCCTACCCTAACCAACACTCCCCCCCCCCCCCCCCCCCCCAACACCTACCTGATGCCCTACCCTAACCAACACTCCCCCCCTCCCCCACACAGACACACCCTACCGGAGGCCTAACCCTAACCAACACTCCCCTCCCCCCACACACCCTGCCTGACACTCAACCTTAACCCCCAACCCCCACACCTAGCCTTAACCACCTCCACAACCAATAGAAACCATCTGCCAAAGGTGCCCAATAAACATTGGGTGCTGCACCTAGTGCCCGCTATTTATTGGGCTCTGCAGACCCCCAAATTTTCCCTTGATACTGCTCTTTCAATGGGTGCCTATGGCTGCACCCAAACATTCGATGCTAGCGGGCGCCCACATTTCCTGCTTCCGGGGATACCTAGTATTTGTCGTTATTCTTTGCTTACATAAAGTGTTTGTATGGAGAGGGAAGTTGGGGTACGGTTTTTGGGAAGCACCCAAATGGAGTTTCGCTCAGGGCATTGTGAGAACCAAGGTTGGCCCTGTTTATAGTATTACAGGCAGATCATCAGCACAGAAGTCAGGCAACTGGCATTGTTTCTTAGAGAATGAAGAGGACAGCCTCCGTATTCTTCTCACTACAGGTTCCCTTTAGAATCGGGGAGTGGCATCAATGGGTGACACAGACCCACTTCTTACAAAAAGTAAATAAAAGAACACCAGGAATACACCCCCTCCAATCCAGCCTGCTCTAGAAGATGATTAAAGGACAACTGTAACAAGGCGCGCCCCTGAACAAGTATGCAGCAGATCAGGTGTTTCTGACAATATTGTCAGATCTGACAAGATTAGCAGCATGCTTGTTTCTGGTGATATTCAGACACTACTGCAGCCAAACAGACCAGCAGGGCTGCCAGACAACTGGAATTGATTAACAGGAAATAAATATGGCAGCCTCCATAACCCTCTCACTTCAGTTGTCCTTTAAGGGATGTTTTCCCTTTAAAGGGGAACTGAAGTAAGAGGTATACGGAGGCAGCCATATGTATTTCCTTTTAATCAATACCAGTTGCCTGGCTGTCCTGCTGATCTATTTGGCTGCAGTAGTGTCTGAAAAACACCAGAAACAAGCATGCAGCTAGTTTTGTCAGATCTGACAATAATGTCAAACGCCTGATCTGCTGCATGCTTGTTCAGGGGCTATGGCTAATAGTATTAGAGTCAGAGGATGAGCAGGGCAGCCAGGGAACTGGTATTGCTTACAAGGAAATAAATTTGGCAGCCTCCGTATACGGTACCTCTTACTTCAGTTCCCCTTTAAAGATACTGAGGACACAGATCCTATTCTGCTTGTGAAAGTGGACAGCTCTAGACTGGCTGAGCGCTGCCCTGCGCTGCCCACGCATTGAAGGGCGAGGAACAGAACGGTCTCCGCAGAGCGGGTAATACAGTCTTCTGTGGGGGAGGATGCTGGCAGCTGAGGCACTGTACAGGTTTTTATGACTGCTGGAGCCAGGTCCTGCTTCGGCCGCAGCGGAAGCACAACTAATGTGAGCATCGTCCATCTCACAGAGCTTCCTTGCATATCAGAGCGGAAAAACACTGCAACTGACGGCAAAGAAAGAGAGTGCAGCCGCAACAGCTCCATTACTCAGCACCGCCAGAAACGCCATCAAAACACAGACTGGACAGGCGCTGCTGGCTTACATTAACCCTTTAACCTCCCTGGCGGTATGATCCCTTCTGATTTTAGGGTCTAATAGCAGTACAATTTTTTTAATGCGCTTTTAGACCCATGAAAAAATCATACCAGCAGAGAGTCTGCAGCAGCCCCAGCAATCACTCGCCTCCCCGGGCTCCAGTGCTGCAGTTTTCCCTCCGTCCTCCGGGTGGCGCTGCAACCCTAAAGTGAGATTGCCGGCTGTCGTCATGATGACAGACGCCGATCTCACCCGCAGGAAGCAGAGCCTCGGAGTAGTGGAAGAGGAATGGTGGCCGACATCGGGATCCCCCGGGAGGTGAGTTGAAAAGCCTGCTGCGCGCATTGCTCTGCATACAGCCTCTGGTGGCTACCCCGAGTGCAGCTCGGGGTTACCACCAATGAGGTTAAAATGTATGGAAAGTCACACAAATAAAAAATACCTAAGGAGAGGGAAGGCTCTGGGTTCCTGGAGACGAGCTGATAGCTGCTGTGGTGTGAAGGCGAGCTGGCTACTTAGGGATTAAGGGAGTCTGGCTTCCTTTACTGGAGGGAAAGAGGGGGAGGGGTCATCTGACTGGAAACAGTAAATTCGGGCGCCTGAGGCTAGTGGACAAATCGGGCGCCGCCATTCACTCCTATAATAAATATCGTTTAATGGGCGCCCGATAGGAAAAAAGGGCGCCGGAGAAAACTAACGTTTTAAAAGCGGCGCCCGGAGACTTAATGTTTTATTACTGTTTCTCATGATTACACATTATTTAATGATTTATACATTTTTAAATATTATTTTTAAACGAAAAACAGTACAATATTTTTTCCCAAACATTATTTTTAAACGAAAAACAGTACTTTTTTTTTTTTTTTTTACATTATTTTTAAAAGAAAAAACCAACAGGGGGGTCTTAGGTTTAGGCACCAACAGGGGGGTCTTAGGTTTAGGCACCAACAGGGGGTTTTAGGTTTAGGCACCAACAGGGGGGTCTTAGGTTTAGGCACCAACAGGGGGGTCTTAGGTTTAGGCACTAACAGGGGGGTCTTAGGTTTAGGCACCAACAGGGGGGTCTTAGGTTTAGGCACTAACAGGGGGGTCTAGGGGTTAGGGGTAGGTACAGGGAGGGTTACTTAGTAATTTTTTTTTTAAACGTTATTATACGTTTCACTATTTAAACGAAAGATTAACGTTTTTACAATTGCCGATTTAATGCACATTATTTAATGATTTATAACTTTAAAAAACATTAATTTTAAACGAAATACAGTACAATACAATTTTAAACGTTATCCATGCTTATCGTTAAAAACCCGGCGCCCTTTTTTCCCAGCGCCCCTTTTTAACGTACGCCATCTGACTACCTATACGGGGGAATCATCAGGCTATCAATACTAGAGGGGAGAGGCCGTCTGGCTACCTATACTAAAGGGAGGCGGCTGGTGACAGTGGCCTTGGGTGGTAAAGAGTACAAATCCGGCCCTGGTAATCAATCAGAAACAGAGATGGATCGAGATGAGATGGGACTCTACTCAAGGTAGTAAGTTGTGGCCCACTCCATCCCTAATGCTCCTTTTAGTACAGGAAGAGGGACAGAGAAAGTAGCAGTTGGGCCCCATGACACCCAAGAGGTCCCAGGCACCTGCCTAGGTTGTCTTGTGGATTGGTGGGGCCTACGAACAGAGGGTAAAATGATAAACAATTCCATCAGACTAGACGAATTGTTGTGAAATTTAAATCTTGAGTACAGGCAGAGAGTAAAAGCTTATACTGTACATATTGGGGGCAGCAGAGATCAGTACACACTGCAGATAGTTTACTATCAGTACAGGCACAGAGTACCAGCTTATACTGTACATACTGGAGGTAGCAGAGACCAGCACACACTGCAGCTAGTTTACTATCAGTACAGGCACAGAGTAACAGCTTATACTGTACATACTGGGGGCAGCAGAGATCAGCACACACTGCAGCTAGTTTACTATCAGTACAGGCACAGAGTAACAGCTTATACTGTACATACTGGAGGTGGCAGAGACCAGCACACACTGCAGCTAGTTTACTATCAGTACAGGCAGAGAGTAACAGCTTATACTGTACATACTGGGGGCAGCAGAGATCAGCACACACTGCAGCTAGTTTACTAGCAGTACAGGCACAGAGTAACAGCTTATACTGTGCATACTGGAGGCAGCAGAGATCAGCACACACTGCAGCTAGTTTGCTATCAGTACAGGCACAGAGTAACAGCTTATACTGTACATAATGAGTCAGTAGAGATCAGCACACACTGTAGCTAGTTTACTATCAGTACAGGCACAGAGTAACAGCTTATACTGTACATGCTAGGGGTAGCAGGGATCAGCACACACTGCAGCTAGTACACTATCAGTACAGGCACAGAGTAACAGCTTATACTGTACATACTAGAGGCAGCAGAGACCAGCACACACTGCAGCTAGTTTACTATCAGTACAGACACAGAGTCAAAGCTTATACTGTACATGTGGGGGTAGCAGGGATCGGCACACACTGCAGCTAGTCTACTGTCAGTACAGGCACAGAGTAAGGGCTTATACTGTACATACTGAAGGCAGCAGAGACCAGCATACACTGCAGCTAGTTTACTATCAGTATAGGCACAGAGTTACAGCATATACTGTACATACTGGGGGTAGCAGGGATCAGCACACACTGCAGCTAGTTTACTATCAGTACAGGTACAGAGTAACAGCTTATACTGTACATACTGGAGGTAGCAGAGATCAGCACACACTGCAGCTAGTTTACTATCAGTACCGACACAGAGTCAAAGCTTATACTGTACATGCTGGGGGTAGCAGGGATCGGCACACACTGCAGCTAGTCTTCTATCAGTACAGGCACAAAGTAACAGCTTATTCTGTACATACTGGAGGCAGCAGAGACCAGCACGCACTGCAGCTTGTTTACTATCAGTACAGACACAGAGTCAAAACTTATACTGTACATGCTGGGGGTAGCAGGGATCGGCACACACTGCAGCTAGTCTCCTATCAGTACAGGCACAGAGTTACAGCTTACACTGTACATACTGGGGGTAGTAGAGATCAGCACACACTGCAGCTAGTTTACTATCAGTACAGGCACATAGTAACAGCGTATACTGTACATACTAGGTCAGCACACACTGCAGCTAGTTTACTATCAGTACAGGCACAGAGTTACAGCTTATACTGTACATACTGGGGGTAGCAGGGATCAGCACACACTGCAGCTAGTTTACTATCAGCACAGGTACAGAGTAACAGCTTATACTGCACATACTGGAGGCAGCAGAGATCAGCACACACTGCAGCTAGTTTACTATCAGTACAGACACATAATAACAGCTTATACTGTACATGCTGGGGGTTGCAGGGATCGGCACACACTGCAGCTAGTCTACTATCAGTACAGGCACAGAGTTACAGCTTATACTGTACATACTGGGGCAGCAGAGATCAGATCAGCACAAAGATCAGTACACACTGCAGCTAGTCTACTATCAGTACAGTCACAAAGTAACAGCTTATCCTGTATTTACTGGAGGTGATATGCCAGTGCCTTTAAATAAAGCTAATCAAATACACTGCATTTTTATTTTGTATCAAGTCCCCATTTTGAGACATTTTAAACACATGAAAGCAAGTAAAAGCATAAACAGTATAGTATACTACAACTCTAGGAAAAGGAATAATCTGCATTCATTAAGGGAACAGCTACATAAAGTATGTCAGTGCCAAACAAACTCTTTTGTAATTGAATGTTATTGAAAAACATACCTTTCCATTATTTCCATTACAATTTATTGCCAAATATGATTTTCTACAAAAAAAAAAAAAAAAAAAAACAACAAAACAAGAAGCTGATTTCACTGTTTTGCAACCATGACAACCGTACAGTGCTTGAAATATAAAACACTCCATTTGATATACAGAACATCCCCAAATCCCCATCTGCCTGCCAGCAGGAATCATTCTCTGCACAGGTCAGAGAGAGAATTCTAAAGATGCCGTCACTCCATCCACCCATTTAGTGGCATGATGTTGGAGAGCTCACGCAATTATAGAGGATATATACTGAAGCCTTTATCTCATAACAGCATATGTTGCACTGCTCAAATCATTATTACAGACTGTCTCACCTGTCTTGCATTTCCTGTTAGAAAGACACTGTTGAAATTTCTGCCAGTACACGGGCATAAGGGCAAGCATAAAATCCTTGTCATATATACAGCAGACTTTAGACTGGATTATTTTCGTATCAATAGAAGCAGAGTTTCACTTTGAGGCAGGGCCGGATTTACCATAAGGCACTGTAGGCATGTGTCTACAGGCGCCTGATCATGGACAGGCGGCTAACTCACCTTCCCAAGTGCCTCGCTCTCACCTTACCTATTCAAAGTCCCGAGTGGAATGTAAATGAGAGGATACTCACCCCGGTCACGGCATTCCACTGATCAGATATCTCTTCAGTCAGGGTCAACTCTAGCTACCTAATATTTGGGGCACCTCTAGCTACCTATGACGGTCCGGACAAGGAAACTGAGGGAGATATGACAGCTGGGCCAGTCAGGGCACTTTCAGTGCGGTTTGGTGGGGGTTTGTGTGTGAATTCTAGGGTGCCAAGACATACTGTATGTGCCTATAGGCTCCTACGATGTAAATCCAGTCCTGCTTCAAGGGGTCAATTAACAATACGTATTTCACAAATGACCCCACCTTACTCATTTTTCACCTCAACGAGAGAGATAATTCAAGAAATAAACAGATAACTGATTAGATAAATCAGAACGGGGGAGATGAATTGGAGATGAGATAATTCATGAGAATAGAGAACTCTTAGAATACGTTTTGTGACTGAACCCCTAAATTCTCAATGCAGACACAGCCAGATCAATCCAAACCACATGCCAAGTCTGAGGATGGCTCCAAACAAGGTAAGGCCAAGCTGGAGTTAACAGTAGATGATGAGCACTTACGATTGCCCAACGGTCTCATTTCTGTGCTACAAAATTGGCTGGCATCTCTTTTTTCGCATGAAAGAGAAGAAGTATTTCACAGTAAGTTCTTAGCTTAAGTTGGTCAACTAGCTAGGAGGAGATCAAGGAAGTTAGCTGCATGTGAGTTCTGCAAGAAGGCCAGATGTCCCACATTCTGCGGTCCATGCATTTGCTATGGTCAGTCTTGGACCTTGCATAGTCGAACGAGAACTCCATGGCCACCAAATATCCACAACCCTAAATTTATTGCCATGGATGTCCCAGGACTCCCATTTTGTTTCTTTATTCCCAAATCCAACTTCATTTCTCTTTAAGGGTTACACAAGTGGTACACGCCATGCAGATATCATCGTAAAATAAGGTGGACATTCCCATTCCTTCCTTCTGGTGTCACAAGCTCACGAAAGGTTGTGGTCGAACCCCTTCAGTGATGTCATAATTTTACGCTTCAGGTGGGTGGGAAAATCAGTCATGGAATGGTTCTCCCTCACTGGTCAGTCCTTATCTGAGCTATGGTCTACAACTGGGAGCTCTAGATGGTTTAACTCGGGCCTCTGCTTATAAGTCACATGCCTGTGACGTCCATAGCCGATGGGATCCCGCCTCCCTGCTGTCGCTGAGATGGCGCAAAGCAAGATGGGAAACAGAGGAACAAGAAATTGGCGGGATCATTTCATTAATACTCCAGTCAAGACAAATTTGTTTTGTGAGCCTTATAAGCCTGATAAACTGCTTTAAACTAAAGGTGGGATCTTAGATCCTTCCCAATTTAATGGCTTGGTTACTAAATCAGTTCTAGGGTAGGCTTGTAGTCTAAAAAAACACCCAATATTTCCATTTCGGTGGGTAATATGTTAATTTTAAACCGCTCATCTGATTCTCAAATCAAAGGAAGAAAATAGTTCTAGTCAATTCCTAGCCCTGCCCCATGTCACTCTAAAGCCACCATTATCTTACCTCTCCTGATGCAGCCTTTGTTTTTTTGAAGACAAATTAATACGAAGGCCAATCCATCAACAGGGAAGTCAAGCCCCCATAATAACAATGGCAGATTGCTGGCAGTGCCTCACCCTTGGAGTCAGGGGGATTGCAGAAGTCTACTCCTATCCAACTGCAACTTTAAATCATTTAGTAGCTAGAAATTAACCTCTTGCTGACAATTTTAACACCTATATCAACTGTAAGACAAACAAGATACTAGTGGGTGGGAGAGGTGGTGGTGGTGGTGGGGGGGGGGGGGGTGTTTGTGGTTTTATGCCATGAAAGCGGTTACAATTATCTGTGTCACCGAGCCCTTGAGCAATTTTAAGCTAAGTCAGAGGTTGCTCGTACATTACCGCGGCACTGAGCGCTGACAGACGATCGCAGAATGTGTCAGTCAGTCAGTGCCAATCAGTGCAGGGGAAATTTGTGCTACTTATAGAGACAAATAAACGAGAGCTATTTTTGGTCCGGCAAAAATACCCCGAAGGTTGTTTTGACAAGACGATGGCCAAGAAAACTGGAGCAAGGCTGGACCACAGCAAGCAATCAAGATCAGAAAAAAACTCCTCCACTCTTGCCATAATTTCCACTCAGTCTTTTTATTTTTTTTTTTTATTTTAATAGAGCAGCCTACCTGTTTCGCTTAGCTTTTCAGGTCATCCTTTTCATTATCCTTTATTAGGAAAGTGCCAACCTATTAAGCAACACTGCACAGATAATGAGGTACAAATGACCGAGTTGCAGATATAAATGGTACAAAAGGTGACACAAAAGGTGAGACTCGCAGAAATTTGCTCCTCTACCTCCTAGCACCTTCTGAAGTCAAAGCTATGGAAGCACCTCTCTCCCCTTCCCTTCCAAACAGCTCAACCACTTCACGCTTATAACGAGTTTGAAGACACAATTCATTCTAAGGTTATTCCTTTCTGTGGCTCTTAGATAAGGCAGCCCAATAATAGCATGGATAATGCTAAAATGTAAATCATATCACTGCTTCATCTTTGTAATAAACCAAAAACTTGGCTCATCCTTTTATTAAACCTTTTTTTACTACCATAGTTCCAGAGGAGCGTAACCCATGCATGACTGTAATCCGATAGGCAAACATGCTACAGACACTCAAAAGATTTATTCCTGAAAGCATCTATCGTTTCACTCAACCATTGCCTTCAAAGTCCATGAGGATTTCCTGCTTAACCCATCTTCTAATTTTGATCTGCAGTTGAGCTTCAGATATCTTACATAAATTAAACTATATTGTCTTTAATTCCTTAAAACAATTATTGCAGTTGAAACTTTTTTAGGTTTTGTAGCCTTAATGCTTTTGATAGAATCCAAGAGCTGCCTACCCCACCTATGTGCTCAGAGATAGGCAGTGTTCTCTAGTCTGGGTTAACAATTAACAGTAGTGTGTAGGAAGCAAACTACAACTCGGATTTGATTTCTATCATGTTTTCGCAGAACACTGACGCAGAAATGGCTGGTACAAGCTGCCAGTCTTTAGCCAGTCTCATGGATCCTACCATAGCTTGGCATATCACTGGCTGCCAGTTTACTGGTATTGCTAAAACAATTGAGGGTATGACAGATTGTATAGAGACAGATAGGAGTGCTCTGCAGTTTGTATTCTGTACCTCAGCATGCCACCGATATTCCCCTTGACTCTATCCTCCTCTATATGCCTCGTTGGATGATGTATTGTTGTACAAATATATCTACTCAGCATGAAGTCAATTAATTAAACGCTACCAGCAAACATACCACTACAAACACATTAAGGGCTCCTCCAGTCTCCTGAAGAGCCATAGTTTGTTTTACTGTCCGTAAACTTGAATGCCCGTGATAAGAAGTCATCAGAAGAAATCCTAGTCTGTCCTACATAAACAGAACAGGTTAGGAATTGACACAGATCGACTCCTACAACTCCTGGCCACCGCTACATTCGTAACACATTTGACGGTTATTGAAGTTAACGATGGCTTCCAACGCCTATCCTTCTGTGCCTCATCTACACCCACTGTTTCCCTTCTGCCTCCCCCTCCCACCACTCCAATCCAGCTAGACTTGGAATAAGCTACCAAGAACCTGTAATCTAAATAAATATGCACACCTTCTTGTAGATCTAGATGTCTATCATCTGTCATGATCTCCACATTGGTATGGCTACTAGCAGGCGAAATCTATAAGAGCTATATAGCGCTAAACCTGTAGCAACCAGCCCCTAACTACCTCTCATCTCCAAGACCAGAGAGAGATGGGATTTGTTAGTTTCCTATGGATTACCGCACTTCGGACATCGCCTCTGCTCTACGCTTTACCTTAATTTACAATCAACCCTTTGCAGAGGAACTATATACGACACTGTGCTCAGCAAAGCTATTTTTAGTGATATAGATATGGCATGATGTCACGGGGACAGGATGTATTGTCTCTTTACATCCACAAGCAATGAATCACCGGAGAGTGCGGACCGTAACGTGACACAAGACGCTCTTTCCCCCTACTGCAGGAATTTATGAAGAGTCATCATCATCATGGTCTAAGGGCAAGGTCTCCTTCTGGCACAGAAGTTCCTTAAATGTGTCCAAAAATAAAACACAACTAAAGCTTAAAAAGTAATGCCCTTTGACTCTGAATAACCTGATTTTAGGCAAAGGACTGTTCTGTAGAAGGACATGCAGAGAGGAATCATTGCAACTAAAAACCAAACGGCTAGCAAAAGCCAGATGACAACTCCACACCCCTCCTAACACTCAACGATGGCGTAGGCAATATTACTCACAAGAGGAGAAAAATCCAACATGCACAGTTTCGCCCTTATTATACTTAAGTAGCAGAGAGTCTAGTCATTACACACATAATTAGGTATCTTCCAGTGCTTTACATAGAAAAGCTGACACTAGCAAGCTCCTGTATCCTATCTGCTACGTAGGTAGAAATACACCTACGTAGCCTATATTAGACCCCTGGCAGCAGTTCTGCACAAAGTCGTCCATCAAGTCTATGGATGGCTTGTATTCATTAAACTAATCTTGTGGTCATCTAACCAATATGTCGACCTTGTGCATAATTATGTAACTATTCTATCAAGATCTTGTAGGAACCTAAGCTTCTGCCCATGGGTCAAACTGCCTGGACTTTAGGAAATGTTGACACTGGGTTGTCTATTCTCCCTCCACCTAGGTTACCCTTCCTAAACACAGCTCAGATCCTTTAAGATACAGAGTTCCACTTATGATTTAAAGGCAAAAGTTAAGGAGAGAAACTTACCATAAGCCCCCCCACTGTTGGAAGTCACTGGAGCCATGTTTGCAGCAGGCTCCGCTGTCCAAGGTGCTGAATCCTTGTCCTGCTGATGGTGGTGCTGCTCTCCCTATCTCCTCTGCTGAGCAGCCTGGGAAAAATGGCAGGGAGAGGCAGAGGGGAAAAAAATCTGTTGGTATCCAGCAGCAGATCTCAGTGTGAGGAGGGGCTGACGGCTTTCTCTAGGCTGACTGCAGCTTTACCTCCTGCTCTGCTGCCCTCCCAGTCTGCCTGTTCCAGCTGCAGACACGGCTGCTGGCCGAACTGACGCAATGCTGACGCTGCTGCCTCTCTGAAATCAGCACCTTACTCCCCCCCCCTCCTCCTCTGCCTGCTCTCCAGAGAATATAGAGGATGTTCATCAATTCTTTTAACTGCAAGAGATTAACTTGCAGTTCCTTGGATACAGTCAGACAGAGAGGGAAATGGTTAAAGGAATGCTGGTCTGTTTCAGACATAAAGAATGGCTGTTTTTTCTTTCCTCCCTTTGCAAATTCAAGGCAGCTGATCCATGACTGACAGTATCCGCTGCGTGCAGTAAGAGAGCAATTTATGTAAGCAGTGATGATTGACTGCCAAGGCTTAGAGGGGAACGTGCCATCTATAGAACCATGCTAACATAGGGTGAAGATAACGTTTGATTGGATTAACGGTGCCCAAACTGACCATACACAGACCAATGTGAATCTACAATCAGTCTGAACAGACTAACGGTTCCCAAACTGACCATACACAGACCAATGTGAATCTACAATCAGTCTGAACAGACTAACAGTGCCCAAACTGACCATACACAGACCAATGTGAATCCACAATCAGTCTGAACAGACTAACGGTGCCCAAACTGACCATACACAGACCAACGTGAATCCAAAATCATTCTGAATAGACTAAAGGTGGCGATTTATCAGGCGACTTGGCGGCCAATCGATCATCCACTTTAATTAATATAATTGGAACTGGATAAAAATCGGTGCCGCCAAGTGCATGCCCTATCGACACTTCAACCAATTTCGGGCCGAAATTGGTTGTCATAATCGGTCGGACATGCTGCAAGTTGTAGGGTGGACTTGCTAGATTGGGTGCGCAGCGGAAATGGCGAATATCGGGAACTTTGACCGCTGCTTGTCCTGCACTGGCTCTGGGCGCTGGCCTTCATCCATACCCGCGCCCCACGTGGTTGCCGGAGTAACGCAGGTGAGTGTGTGATGTCACATATGCTCCCACGTTACTCTAGCAACCATGTGGGGCGCGTGTATGGACGGAGGACAGCGCCCGGAGGCATCGGGAAGCCAAGTGACCTGGGCCCCGGACAGGTAATGTATAGTGCACTGGGCACCAGGGGGTACACAAAGCAAAAAAAAACTGAAACTGATTTAACCATTTCAGCCCGCGGTTATTTTTCACCTTATGCATCAGAGCAGTTTTCCCCTCCCATTCATTCGCCAATAACTTTAGCACTAATTATCATAATTAATTGATCTATATCTTGTTTTTCCGCCACCAATTAGGCTTTCTTTGGGTGGTACATTTTGCTAAGAATTATTTTTTTCTAAATGCATTTTCACAGGAATATTAAGAAAAAAATGGAAAAAATGTATTATTTCTCAGTTTTATGTATTTTATTTGCCCATTTGTCTCCGTTATTACCCCATTTAAATTATGTCCCTATCACAATGTATGGCACCAATATTTTATTTGGAAATAGAAATAAAGGTGCATTTTTTTCAATTTTGTGTCCATCACTATTTACAAGCTTATAATTTAAAAAATGTTCGTAATATACCCTCTTCACATTCATATTAAAAAAGTTCAGACCCTTATTTATGTTTTTGGGGTTTTTTTTTTAATTGTAACTTTTTTTTTCATTTAAAATGTTATTTGGGTAAGTTTTGGTGTGGGAGGTAAACAGTTTATTTTAAATGTAATAATGTGTGTTTATTTCATTAAAATATGTATGTAGACATATTTTTACTATTTGGCCACAAGATGGCTTCCAGAAAGCATAAGGAGGACGGGAAACTATTTTTTTATCAGAAAGACGGCGGCTTCTGATAAGAAGCTGTCGGTCTTTCTACCGGGGACTTAGATCGATGAATGGGAACATGGGAACTATGTTCCCTTTCATTGATCTCCGGGCTAATGGGGCAGCACGGGTGCGCACCAGCAACAGCAGCCGCCTGGATGTGACAATGACGTCCGGGTGGCATAAATGGTTAACAAGGAACTGGAGTGAAAATAACATAATTAATAAAATAGCTTATATTTTACAATATTCATTTATAGATTATTTAGTCAGTGTTTGCCCATTATAAAATCTCCCTGATTTACGGTACATTCTGACATTTATCACTGGTGGTGTCATCTTTAGTTCAACCAGGTGATCTGTATGGAATGTTCGTTACTGAGAGTTCTATACACAGAGGGAGATGCCGCTTGCTTAGCGGTTGGTAAAAAAAACGTTATCTCCCACAATGCACCGAGGTTCACAGACAACAAACTGTCAGGACCATGGTCATGACATCACACTGTGGGAGGGGTTTGTCCTCAATATCAGCCATACAGAGCCCCCTGATGATCTATTGGAGATAAAGTAAAGATTTCACCTGAAAAAGGGGTGTCAGCTACTGATTGGGATGAAGTTCAATCCTTTGTTGATGTTTCTCTTTAAGTTTTGCAGGAAGATCAGCTGACCAAGAATCGATTTGCTACAGAAAGGCCAGTCCCGTGGAGTCAGTGCAATGTTCCTATCTGATCGAGTGACTCAGTTGTTAGCCTGATCAGATGAATGGATTGTACTATCTGTGGACAGCTTTATGTGTGTGACTAATGGGATGGATGTGGACATGACGTAACGCAGGAAATTAATTCTCATTCAATCCCATTAGACAAAAATAAACTTGGAACAAAAGCATGACTTTGACGTCTGTAATTATATTTACAATGAAAGGAATTTGCATCCAAAAAGTTGAAGCTGAATTCTCATGAAGCCCCCCTGATTGCAGTTGTTTTCTTGTACAAGTAACAGGAATACTGGCACAGAACTGACACGTGCCACCGCCTCCCCCCCAATGCTTCTAAATGTCAGCTTGTCCAGCATCCCGAATTAGGGATGCTCTTTCGGATTTCACGGTTGGAACTCAGAAATCGGAAAACAGAACTCGGAAATCGTATTTCTTGTGGAAATGCCGCATCACTGCAATTCGGTAATTTTAGCCCAATCAACTTGGAAGCATTGTCCCAATCAGAGAATGCCGAAAGGACCAAAAGAACTGTACTCGGAAATCGTAAAACCAAACTTGGAAATCGGATTTCTGTGGAAATACTGCATTACCACCACTCGGTAATTTTAGCCCAATCACTGAACTCAGAAGCATTGCACGAATCAGAGAATGCAGAGTCAACTCTGACGTATTTGGCCAATCAGAGAATGCAAAAAATAACCCAAAATAACACAACTCAGAAATCAGAAATCCGAACTCGGAAACTGATCAGAAATCCGTGGAATCGGTAATCGGTCGATCAGTGAATAATGGCGCACAGCGCCTATGCATAAAAATGGCGCCGCATAAAAAAGATACGCTTATCGCTATTTATCGTTAGTACTGCATAATAATGGCGCACAGGGAAAAAAGAAGAAAAATGGCACACAGTAATGTTATTTATCAATAGCGCCATTCATATGCCAAACAGCAGATGTTATTGCGCACAGTAACGTTATTTATCAATAGTATATTGATCATAATCATAAGCCAAACTGCAGATGTTATTTAACTGCAAAACGGTGAATAGATTTAATGTAACACTGTCAAGGTTAGGGTTAGGCACCACTGGGGGGTCTTAGGGTTAGGCACCACCAGGGGGGTCTTCGGGTTAGGCACCACCAGCAGAGGGGTGGTTAGGGTTAGGCACCACCAGGGGGTGGTTAGGGTTAGGCACCACCAGGGGGTGGTTAGGGTTAGGCACCACCAGGAGGTGGTTAGGCTTAGGCACCACCAGGGGGTGGTTAGGGTTAGGCACCACCAGGGGGTCTTAGGGTTAGGCACCACCAGGGGGGGTCTTAGGGTTAGGCACCGACCGGGGGGGTTTTAGGGTTAGGCACCACCAGGGGGGTGGTTAGGGTTAGGCACCACCAGGGGGGGTTTAGGGGTTAGGGATAGGTACAGAGAGGGTTCTGTGTGTTAACACTAAATAACGATAAGGCTTTAACGCTAAATAACAATAAGGCTTTAGCATTAAATAGCGATAAGCGGCAAACGGATTGCACCATGCGCCATTATTCGAAGGCGCCATTTTCAGATGGATCCGGTAATCGGCATTGACAGAAATCAGAATTTCTGTGGAATCAGAAATCAGCATTTCTGACCATCCCTATCCAAAGCCCAGTTGATGCAGAATGCCGAAACATCACCCAACTCTTCAGAAAAGAAAGGGTTAGTTTAGAATGAAGCAGGCAATTTTGGGCACTGGCTCACGCCGGAAGTTTGGGCACCGCCATGGGCGTCTATTTTAATATCAGCATTGAGCCGTAATTTGGGCACCCTATAAATATTGGAGTCAGGTAGATAGTTTGTGCTTTGTAGGGTTAGGTGTCAGGCAAATAGTTTACATTGGGGGAGGGGGGTTAGGGGTCAGGCAGGTAGATTGTGTGGGGGGAGATTAGAGTTAGGTGCCAGACCGGTAGTTTGTGCGGGGGGGAGGGGGTTAGGGGTCAGGCAGGTAGTTTGTGGGGGGGGGGGGGATAAGGGTTAGGAGTTTGGTAGGTAGTTTGTGCAGGGGGGGGGCGGTTAGGGTAAGGCATCAGGGGGGAGGGTCCTGTGTGAGAGTAGGGTTAGCTATATTAAAATATCAATATTTAACACTGACATTTTACCATCGGCATTAGTGGTAATATATCACCCTTTTTCGAAGTAGGCAGTTTAGGAGTCAATGGTGCCTGGGATGATTTTTAGACACTTGCTATGTCATGAACCATGAGGTTGTATGTATGAGGGTCATGATAGCTGCACTTGTAATGTAGAGAACATGATAGTAGACATGTTTTTGGCATACCGGTAACAAAGCTTGGTGTTAGGTAGAAAAGTGGGAGAGGCTGGTGTGGAGATAGGCATCGGGTAAGGGGAGGTTAGTGTTCGGCACTGGAGAGGGAGAGGTCCAGGACATGACCTCGAAACAATTGTTGTTTGGATTGTCCATGGCTAAATTGCCGTCCAGTGTGAGGGTCAATCTTTGGACTTTTGTTATATGGGACAGTTGCTACATGGGGGGGCCATGATAGCCACACTTGTTATATGGAAGCTATGAGGCTATATGAGGGGCATAAGTCTATGCTATGCTTTTTATAAGGGGGGTTGTGAGCCCCTATGGAGGCCATGAGGCTGCACTTTCAATATTGGGAGGCCGAGGCTATAAGGAGGGAATAAGGCTCAGGGCCGTTTTTAACCAAAGGCGTTCCAGGCCTTTGGTCCTGGGGGGGGGGGGGGGCATTGGTCCTGGGGGGGTGCTATGCCCCTGGATTAAGCCCCTCCCCTGAACTAAGCCCCGCTCACAAATGTACAAATGTAGCCCCACCCTAAATAAAGCACCATCTCTCATGGGTGTTTGATAACCTGCTTGTGCTGGTCTGCAGGAAGTTTGGTGTCCTGAAGAGCAACAGCATTGTGGATCCCCGTAGAGCAGACATCACAAGTTCCAAATAGTGTAAGTTGCACTGTGTCCCTCTGTGGCTTCTCTCCTGCTCCTCCCATGCATCCCTCTGACCCCCTGTGCCTCCTTCATTCCCTCTGTGCCTCCTTCTTTCTCCCTTTGTGTTTCTTTCCTTCCCCCTGTGTCACCTTCTATCCCCCTACGCATCCCTCCCTTATTATTTATTGTATTTATAAAGCGCCAACATACTGCGCAGCGCTGGACAATAAATACATACAATGATACAAAGGATGTCAGATGTAGCAAGGTTATACAACATAGGACAATGCTAGGTCATGATAGCTGCACTTGTAATGTAGAGAACATGATAGTAGAAATGTTTTTGGCACACTGGTAACAAAGCTTGATGTTAGGTAGAAAAGTGGGAGAGGCGGGTGTGGAGATGGCATCCGGTAAGGGGAGGTTAGTGTTCGGCACTGGAGAGGGAGAGGTCCAGGACATGACCTTGAAACAATTGTTGGTTGGATTGCCCAAGGCAAACAGAGTACAAGATACAGAAGGCCCAGTAATACAAGTTTAAAACGGTCATAAGAAAGGAGCACAAGATCATGTAGCATACACTAGGGAAGGGAGGACCATGCCAGAGGCTTACAATCTTTTGTGCCTCCTTCAGTCCCCTGTGTGTCCCTCTGTCCCCTTGTGCCTCCTTCTCTACCGTTTTTGCCTCTTTCTGCCCCCTTTGTGCCTCCTTCTGCCCCCCCCCGTGCTTCCTTCTGTCCCCTCTGTGCCTCCTTCTGTCCCCTGTGTGTCCCACTGTCCCCTTGTGCCTCCTTCTGTGCCCTTTGTGCCTCTTTCTGCCCTCTTTGTGCCTCCTTCTGTCCCCCCGTGCCTCCTTGTGCCCCCCTTTGTGCCTCCTTGTGCCGCCCCCCCCCCCCCCCCCCCCGTGCCTCCTTCTGTCCCCTCTGTGCCTCCTTCTGTCCCCTTTGTGCCTCTGCTCCCTAGTGCTGGCACTTCACTCTCCAAGTTACGTGTAATCACGCTACATGCAGTAGGAGATGCTGAGCACTAGAGCGAGTGGTGAGCGGACAGGCGGAAGCACAGCACTGCACTCCATCAGAGAGGTGAGAGCACAGCTTCTGCTGCAATATACTCTGCATGTACACACTAAGCTTGTGGAGTGCAGGAAAGGGTTGTGCAATGAAATGGGACAGGATCGCCGGGTTGTTTGTATCTCATTGTATTATGCATCCACCTCATACGGCACATGGTTTATATTCTCTAGTGTGCATGTGTGTTTTTCGTTATTTCTCTTTTTTGGGGGGGGGGGGGGTGGACTTCTTCCCTGGGGTGACAAAAAGGCTAGAAATGGCCCTGGGCAGGCTGCACTTGTAGCATGGGGGATGGATGACCGAGGCTATATGGGAGGGCATGAGGCTTCGCATGTAATACGGGAGGTATAATGCTATATGGAGACCATCATGCATGCAGCATATATAACACATGCAGTGTTATATAAGGTCGCATCATATTCAAAAGACAACATTCACATAGCCCTTTTCTCCTGGCAGCCACTAGCAGTGGTGGGCCAAAAATTCACATGTGCGAACTTTCGCATCGAAATTCGCAATTACGTATCATAATTGTAATGCGAAATTTCAGAGAAAATCATAATTAACTTCATATGTAAAAGTAGTATTTTAAAATTTCGCCTAATTTTTCCACATAATTTTTGTAAATTTTGCATAATTTCATGCTGATTTTAGAGGTTAATAGCAAAGCTCCCATACCTTCTATTGCTACCAAAATTGCTACATATGTTAAGCAGAATAGTGGGTATAAGTCACAAAAAGAATTTTTCAAAAAGACTTTGTAGTTTTTGAGAAACTCGATTTTAAAAATGCATAGAAAAATGGTTTTAATTAAACTGTCATTTTTCTAAGTTTAACCACTTCAGGATTCTGCGTACGCTTAAGTACGCCCCTGAATCCTGAAGTGGATTCCATGGAAACGGCCGCTCGTATGAGCGGCCGTTCCATGTCAGTTCACGGAGGGTGTCTCCGTGAACACCCTGTGAGCCGATCGGCGGCTCGCAGGGTAAATGTAAACACACGGGGAACATCTTCCCCGGTGTTTACATGTATACGGCGCTGCTGCGCAGCAGCGCCGTAGAGGAGATCGGCGATCCCCGGCCTCTGATTGGCCGGGGATCGCCGGCATCTCTTAGGCTAAAGCCTATCCCATCATTTCCGTCCTGCGCCGCTCACAGAGGAAGGGAGAGGGAGGGAAGGGGAAGGAGGCCAGGAAGCGCTGCGGAGGGGGGCTTTGAAGAGCCCCCCCCCCCTGCAAGCGCAAGCAGCCGGCGGCGATCAGACCCCCCCAGCAGGACATCCCCCTAGTGGGGAAAAAAGGGTCTGGTCACCCTGGCTGCTAGCTGATCGGTGCTGCGGGCTGGAGAGCCCACGCAGCACCGATCAGCAAAAAACCCTGTGGTACAGAAGTGGTTAAAAACCAAATTACGAATGACTACACGAAATTTACGCGAAATTTAGCAAAATCGTAATTTGTCGATTACGATCATCACTAGGACGCGCTCTATAGGCAGTAGCAACGTTAGGGAGGCTTGCCCAAGGACTCCTTACTGAATAGGTGCTGGCTTACTGAACAAGAAGAGCTGAGATTCCAACCCAGATCTCCTGTGTCGGAGGCAGAGCCCTTAACCAGAACACTATCCAAACAGTGGGATCCCCATCCCTGATATCAGCTCTCTGCTGACTGATGACAGCTGTCACTGTTTTTTTTTTTGCTTTTTTGGTGGGGGGGGATCAACATGTATTGATTATTTTATTTTGATGCTTTTATACAAATCAATAGAGCTGTGGTCACATTTTTCACTGTATGTGCTATTCAGCAGAGGAGCGGAAGAAAATATATCAGGTGAACAAGGCCGGGGGGTGGGGGTGAGAACTGCGGCCCTGTAGTGACCTATAGTAGAATGCAGTAAATTCTACTTCTATAGTAATTTTACTGGTTCAGCATCAGAAACACTTCTTATAGCTATATATTGCTGTATATTATTATGTACAGGAATCCCGCCCTCCCAGTGATCTTTTGCCTAGGCTGTTTGTTATGCGGAATCCCCCTGAGTATTCTGGGAAACCAGGTATATTTTCTACTGGCTTTAGAACTCTCAGTAAACATCCGCAGAGCTGCGCCTGACAAGACTAAAAATGTTGCCACCCACGATTTATTTCAGAAAGTAAATCAGGGTAAGGAAAGTTATTACGATGTGCAAACACTGAATAAATCATTTAGAAATGAATATTATTTTATTATTATTTATATTATTTTCACTACAGGTCCTCTTTAATCTTCGTGACACATTGGGAGAATGCAGAGTTGGGCATATCGGAGTCAGCAGGAAGCCAGTGTGGGGTGGTCTGGTTGCAGCACGTTCAGGAGTAACGCTTCAGGCTGATTACTGTACAGTGAGGAATATGTCTCCACAAGACAATATTCCTCCTGGATCTGATAAATGGCCAGGAAATTAATTACGTTTCATTTCTCCCTTTGTTTCTCTTCCATCCATTGTTGTGTATTGTCTGTTATCAGCAGCCCAGGGGGAGGCATGCCAGCCGAACACGTTTGTTCTTTCAGGTATCTGACCTGATTCCCGCAGCAGATTGGCTTGTCTGGTGGAGGCAGAGGGCGGGGAGGAGGAAACTAGGACAGCGCCATTCTCTCGGTGTTACAGTTACAGGGAACGATGTTTAAAGGAAAACTAGGCTTGTATCCATTCAGTATTTAGGCCTATTTATAAAAGTCAAAAGCAAACAAAATAGAGAGGCCTAACCTATTTTTGCACTGATGTACTTCTTAAAGAACAACCGAGGTGACATGTGACATGATAAGATAGACATGTGTATATACAGTGCCTAGCACACAAATAACTATGCTGTGTTCCTTTTTTCTTTCACTGCCTGAAAGAGTCAAACATCAGGTATGCAAATGACAGTTCCTGTCCGGGTCGGAACCGGGTCAGACGGGGTCAGACTCTAACATAACCCTCACTGATAAGTAATTACAGCCATAAAACACTTTGCTGTCAGTAAATGGAGAGAAAAGAGATAAAAAGGGTCAAGAATTCATAGATTTGAGAAGGGATGGTCGCAGTCAGCCAACTTCGCTACGCTGGAACTACGTGTAGTTTTACGCAATTACGCTTCGCCAAACTACGACATTGAAATCAAATATTCGCTTCGTATGCATTTTCGTAGACTACGCATTAAAATACGCAATTACGCATAATGCGAAACGTAGTTTATGTGGTCGCTTATGCCATTATGCGGAAAAATTTACGCATGAATTCCTCTCTAAATGCTTGTCCAATTAACTCTTCTATGCGTACATTCCCCTTTCCAATGCGTAATTTTGTAAGCATACAATCGTACGCAGAAAAATACAATCAAGTTTTCCCATCCTACTGCCACAGCTTACTGTCCCTCCCACAGCAAACATCACCTAGGCATCAGGCTCACATCACTGTGTAAACTCTTCAAATGAAAGAGTGGGGGGGAGGGAATAAATTACGTTCAGGCCACAGTGTCCTTATATTACATTGGTTAATTTGCATATATTCAGCAGTGGTGCTCTGGGAGACATCCCAAGCTCACTCCAACCTGAATTATCGCAAATTCTTTCTGTTTTAGGAAAGCAAATTTTTGTTTTTCTTATATTATCTGAAATAGGATTTTTCTGTTATTTGCATGTTGAAATAAGCTTAGGAAGCTGTTATGGGGTAATGGCCATTTTCAAAATGGAGGACAGAGAATTCCATTGATCACAGTGGACAAATGGGATGCAGGAGAGGAAAAAGAGATCGAAGAGTAGACTACACAGGAGGTAAGTATGACCTGTGTATGGGTATTTTGACTTTTTATTTTCAGTTCAGGTTCTCTTTAAATAACATATGTATTGCACTGTTAACCATTTTGACTTCAGTGAATTTTATTTAGTAGATAAAGGGAAAACTCAGACAGGAAGTGACTACATTGTGACCCTTACTGATAAGAAATTCCCCTTTTTACCTCTTTCTTGCTCTCAGAAGCCATTTTCTGCTAGGAAAGTGTTTTATAGTTGGCATTTCTTATCAGTGAGGGTCACACTGTAGCCACTTCCTGTCTGAGTCAGGACTGAGTCAGCCACTTACATACCTGATATTTAACTGGCAGAGAAAGAAAAAAAGGAACACAGCATAGTTATTTGTGTGCTAGGCACTGTACATACACAAGTCTATCTCATCATGTCACATGTCAGTTCGGGTATCCTTTAAGAGCCTCTGAAGTGTGTATGGGGAGGGGCTGAAAAGTGCACAGTTTATTGGGTGGATGGAAGCATAATTAAGGAAAACACAATCCTGCAAACAGGCTCCTCGCAGTTTCAGACTAGTAACACTTCCCTGTTGGCTCAGAGGAGATGGAGATCAGTATGATTTGTGTCTCTTTATAGTTCTTTAGTGTCTTCTCATGCTGGTTGTCTCATCCTTGGCTTACAAAGGATGACATTTGCATTTCAGTAGATGGGAAGTGCTCAGATGTACAGGCCGTACTATACGTATCACTGCTGATTCAATAAGCACATAATTCACTTAGAGTAAGAGAGTCACTGTACTTATCTGTGTAGCTATGATGTCAGCCCTTCTCGGATTACAGTAAGTCATTGGGATAAAATCATTACGCTCCTATTGAACTTTATGTTTTTTAAACCACCAGAGGAGGAAAGTGATCTCTGAGAAGCTGAGTCACTGCCTGTGATCAGGCTGATGAATGTGGTATGGGCGTAAAATCACTCATGACTGAAGCCCAACAAGTTCAAAGAGAACACATAAATATGGAGAATGGAAGAATTTGAATAGAATCTAGGGCTGTGCATCTAGAGATAATATATAAATGAACATTATAGAAACACTTCTAGCTACTTAATACTGAGGTTCCTCTAGCTACCAAATACTTGGGGGCACCTCTAGCTACTTAATATTAAGGGTCATTCTGCCTACCTAATACTAGGAGGCACTTGTAGCTAGAGATGGGTCCGAACGGTTCGCCGGCGAACGGTTCCCGGGCCCGGCGAACTTCGGTGGTTCGCGTTCGCCTCCCGCAGGCGAACGTTTCCGGAAGTTCGGTTCGCCCCACAATGCACTATGAGGGTGAACTTTGACCCTCTACATCACAGTCAGCAGGCCCAGTGTAGCCAATTAGGCTACACTAGCCCCTGGAGCCCCACCCCCCCTTATATAAGGCAGGCAGCGGCGGCCATTACGGCCACTCGTGTGCCTGCATTAGAGAGAGTAGGGCGAGCTGCTGTCTGTCTCTCATAGGGAAAGATTAGTTAGGCTTAGCTTTTCCTGGCTGCATACCTGTTCTGTTCAGTGAGCCCTCAGCCCACTGCATACCTGTACTGTGATCCTGCCACTGCATACCTGTTCTGTGATCCTGCCACTGCATACCTGTTCTGTGATCCTGCCACTGCATACCTGTTCTGTGAACCCACCCACCACTGCATACCTGTTCAGTGATCCTGCCACTGCATACCTGTTCTGTGAACCCACCACTGCATACCTGTTCTGTGATCCTGCCACTGCATACCTGTTCTGTGAACCCACCCACCACTGCATACCTGTTCAGTGATCCTGCCACTGCATACCTGTTCTGTAAACCCACCACTGCATACCTGTTCTGTGAACCCACCCACCACTGCATACCTGTTCTGTGTACCCACCACTGCATACCTGTTCTGTGAACCCACCCACCACTGCATACCTGTTCAGTGATCCTGCCACTGCATTCCTGTTCTGTGAACCCACCCACCACTGCATACCTGTTCAGTGATCCTGCCACTGCATACCTGTTCTGTGAACCCACCACTGCATACCTGTTCTGTGATCCTGCCACTGCATACCTGTTCTGTGAACCCACCCACCACTGCATACCTGTTCAGTGATCCTGCCACTGCATACCTGTTCTGTGAACCCACCACTGCATACCTGTTCTGTGAACCCACCCACCACTGCATACCTGTTCAGTGATCCTGCCACTGCATACCTGTTCTGTGAACCCACCCACCACTGCATACCTGTTCAGTGATCTTGCCACTGCATACCTGTTCTGTGAACCCACCACTGCATACCTGTTCTGTGAACCCACCACTGCATACCTGTTCTGTTCAGTGGACCCGCCACTGCATACCTGTTCTGTTCAGTGGACCCGCCACTGTATACCTGTTTAGTGAACCCGCCACTGCATACCTGTTCTGTTCAGTGAACAGTTTGGTGTGTCAGTGTGAAGCAGTACCTTAATTACACTACCTGATTGATGTATACACATGCAAGATGTTTTAAAGCACTTTAGGCCTGTCATTTAGCATTCAATATGATTTCTGCCCTTAAAACGCTGCTTTGCGTCAAATCCAGATTTTTCCTGGGGACTTTTGGCATGTATCCCACTCCGCCATGCCCCCCTCCAGGTGTTAGACCCCTTGAAACATCTTTTCCATCACTTTTCTGGCCAGCATAATTTTTTTTTTTTCAAAGTTCGCATCCCCATTGAAGTCTATTGCGGTTCGCGAACTTTAACGCGAACCGAACCTTCCGCGGAAGTTCGCGAACCCGGTTCGCGAACCTAAAATCGGAGGTTCGGCCCATCTCTACTTGTAGCTACCTATGGTGGACAAAGGAAGTAAAGAGAAGTGACAACTGGGCCAGCCAGCACACTTGTAGCATGGTTCGGTGGGTGTTTGTAGGTTTATCGAAGGCAAAATCGAGGGGTGCCAAGACATCTGTGCCTATAGGCTCCTGGGAGGTGAATTCGGGCCTGAGGCAGGCATGTATGGGAAGCTGTCCTGATACCCACCGCTCCCCTTGTTCTCCATCGCTCCCCCTTCTATGCTAGATGCCCCCCCCCCCGACAGCTTCTTCCAGGCCCGGCATTAGTGTACATGCACTAGTTCGGCTGCATGCATCTTACATTGCGCATGCGCATAATGTAGTTGTTACGTCATGCACTCAGCCACAAGCGCATGATGTAGGACACGCGCAGCCGCACCTTCACACTAATGCCCGACCTGGAAGAGGCTGTCAGGGGGCATTTAGGTAGCAAAGGAGGGGGACGGGAAGAACGGGGGGAGCTGTGGGTATCCGGACAGCTCCCCATGCATGCCTCCTTTTCCAATGGAATTCAGCTCTGGTGTAAGTTTATGTTAGGGGTGGGGGCCAGAGCCTCTCCATATCATGGACCATGCAGGCTGGTATTGCTCAGGCTGCAGACCACCACGTGGTTTGGGCTCCAAATTCTGGCTGGGTGGCAAGGGGTTGAAGAAGCATGGCAGGGGAGGACTCCATGTTTTCTTAAAATGTATATAAAAAACTTGGAACTCAATCAGTATACAAAGTTTACCACAGCAAAGTGAAATGTTACGGAGTTTAAAAGCCAATAGAGAGAGGGGGAGGAGACGGGTATAACGAGGAAGAGGAAAGCCAATAGAGAGCAGGGGAGGAGACAAGAATAGTGAGAAGGAGGAGGAAAGCAACAGAGAGGGGTGGAGACAGGAATAGTGAGAGGGAGGAGAAAAGCAATAGCGAGGGGGAGGAGACAGGAATAGTGAGAGGGAGGAGGAAAGCAATAGAGAGGGGAGCGCAACACCAGGCCACCTCCGAATGGCCTCCAATCAGAGGTGCGCTGAGCCCCCCCAGAAACTACAAACGCACCTTGAACCCAAACAGAAGCTCTGCATATACACTAAAAGCGTGGCTGTTAAGTGGGAGCAGCTGACCAAAAACGAAATAAATTAGTACATAGCAAGGAAATGAACAGCGCTACTTAAAAACAGGCAAGTGCCTACCTGCAAAAGAGTGCAAGCCCCACTTGTGGAGTCGAATACACACCGAGCATACACATGACCTGTCTACCACTGGAGGAGGATGTTAGTTTCCTGTAACAGCTTGCATGCAACCTATTAAGTACTCGTCCCTCCCACTGCGAAGAATTCGATCCTCCATGGGAGGGGCCTAACACTAACTAAATCCTAACCTATGTATATGCATAGCCTGGGTGCGGCTAATCAAATAAAACAGAAAATTGAAAATTGCGCAAAAGGTGGATCAGCGCAACACCAGGCCGCCTCCGAATGGCCTCCAATCAGAGGTGCGCTGAGCCCCCCCAGAAACTACAAACGCACCTTGAACCGAAACAGAAGCTCTGCATATACACTAAAAGCGTGGCTGTTAACCTTCCTGGCGGTAAGCCCGAGCTGAGCTCGGGGTAAGCCGCCGGAAGGCACTGCTCAGGCCCCGCTGGGCCGATTTGCATAATTTTTTTTTGCTGCACGCAGCTAGCACTTTGCTAGCTGCGTGCAGTGCCCGATCGCCGCCGCTACCCGCCGATTCGCCGCTATCCGTCGCGCCGCAGCCGCCCCCCCCCCCCCAGACCCCGTGCGCTGCCTGGCCAATCAGTGCCAGGCAGCTCTATGGGGTGGATCGGAATCCCCTTTGACGTCACGACGTCGATGACGTCGGTGACGTCATCCCGCCCCGTCGCCATGGCGACGGGGGAAGCCCTCCGGGAGATCCCGTTCTTTGAAGGGGCTGGGGGGCTGGGGGGGATGCCGCTGAGCAGCGGCTATCATGTAGCGAGACTTTGTCTCGCTACATGAAAAAAAAAAAAAAATTTAAAAAAAAAAGATTTGCTGCCCCCTGGCGATTTTTTTGCAAACCGCCAGGAGGGTTAAGTGGGAGCAGCTGACCAAAAACGAAGTAAATTAGTACATAGCAAGGAAATGAACAGTGCTACTTAAAAACAGGCAAGTGCCTACCTGCAAAAGAGTGCAAGCCCCACTTGTTCATTTCCTTGCTATGTACTAATTTATTTCGTTTTTGGTCAGCTGCTCCCACTTAACAGCCACGCTTTTAGTGTATATGCAGAGCTTGTAGTTTCTGGGGGGGCTCAGCGCACCTCTGATTGGAGGCCATTCGGAGGCGGCCTGGTGTTGCGCTGATCCACCTTTTGCGCAATTTTCAATTTTATTTGATTAGCCGCACCCAGGCTATGCATATACATAGGTTAGGATTTAGTTAGTGTTAGGCCCCTCCCATGGAGGATCGACTTCTTCGCAGTGGGAGGGACGAGTACTTAATAGGTTGCATGCAAGCTGTTACAGGAAACTAACATCCTCCTCCAGTGGCAGACAGGTCATGTGTATGCTCGGTGTGTATTCGACTCCACAAGTGGGGCTTGCGTTTTTTTGCAGGTAGGCACTTGCCTGTTTTTAAGTAGCGCTGTTCATTTCCTTGCTATGTACTAATAGAGAGGGGAGGAGACAAGAATAGTGAGAGGGAGGAGAAAAGTAATAGAGAGAGGGGGAGGAGACAGGAGTAGTGGGAGGGAGGAGAAAAGCAAGGGGGGAGGGGGTGATAGGAATAGTGAGAAGTGGAGGGAACTAATAGGGAGAGGAGGAGGAGACAGGAATAGTGAGAAGGAGGAGGAA
The DNA here is from genome assembly GCF_040937935.1 of Hyperolius riggenbachi. Lineage (NCBI taxonomy): Eukaryota > Metazoa > Chordata > Amphibia > Anura > Hyperoliidae > Hyperolius > Hyperolius riggenbachi. The sequence continues at coordinate 657,987,329 of NC_090646.1, forward strand.
AACAATAGAGAGGGGGAGGAGACAGGAATAGTGAGAGGGAGGAGCAAAGCAATAGAGAGGGGAGGAGACATGAATAGCGAGAGGGAAGAGAAAAGTATTAGCGAGGGGGAGGAGACAGGAATAGTGAGAGGGAGGAGGAAAGCAATAGCGAGGGGGAGGAGACAGGAATAGTGAGAGGGAGGAGCAAAGCAATAGAGAGGGGAGGAGACATGAATAGTGAGAGGGAGGAGAAAAGTAATAGAGAGAGGGGGGAGGAGACAGGAGTAGTGGGAGGGAGGAGAAAAGCAAGGGGGGAGGGGGTGATAGGAATAGTGAGAAGTGGAGGGAACTAAGGGCTGGTTCAGACGGACGTTTGGAGGCGTCGCGTTTGTTGGCGTTGCGTTCGTGATGCGTTCAGGCTTTCAGCAGCATTCGCATTGCGTTCGGATGCAGTCGCGTTTTTTCTTCCCCTAGAGGGACATTACCCGTCGCGGTTAACCGCCCCTGGAAGCAACATGTAGCTTCCAGGGGCTCCTTGAACGCCAGTAAAAATCGGGACCCGAACGCCGCGTTTGTGCAAACGCGCATAAAAGCTTGGTACAAACGCTCCCATTCACTTGAATGGGAGCGTTTAACGCCAAGCCCCGAACGCTGGCAGTAAACGCTCTGCAAACGTCCGTCTGAACCAGCCCTAATAGGGAGAGGAGGAGGAGACAGGAATAGTGAGAAGGAGGAGGAAAACAATAGAGAGGGGGAGGAGACAGGAATAGCGAGAGGGAAGAGAAAAGCAATAGTGAGGGTGAGGAGACAGGAATAGTGAGAGGGAGGAGGAAAGCAATAGCGAGGGGGAGGAGACAGGAATAGTGAGAGGGAGGAGCAAAGCAATAGAGAGGGGAGGAGACATGAATAGTGAGAGGGAGGAGAAAAGTAATAGAGAGAGGGGGGAGGAGACAGGAGTAGTGGGAGGGAGGAGAAAAAGGAAGGGGGGAGGGGGTGATAGGAATAGTGAGAGGGAGGAGGGAACTAATAGGAAGAGGAGGAGGAGACAGGAATAGTGAGAAGGAGGAGGAAAACAATAGAGAGGGGGGGAGACAGGAATAGTGAGAGGGAGGAGGAAAGCAATAGCGAGGGGGAGGAGACAGGAATAGTGAGAGGGAGGAGCAAAGCAATAGAGAGGGGAGGAGACATGAATAGTGAGAGGGAGGAGAAAAGTAATAGAGAGAGGGGGGAGGAGACAGGAGTAGTGGGAGGGAGGAGAAAAGCAAGGGGGGAGGGGGTGATAGGAATAGTGAGAAGTGGAGGGAACTAATAGGGAGAGGAGGAGGAGACAGGAATAGTGAGAAGGAGGAGGAAAACAATAGATAGGGGGAGGAGACAGGAATAGCGAGAGGGAAGAGAAAAGCAATAGTGAGGGTGAGGAGACAGGAATAGTGAGAGGGAGGAGGAAAGCAATAGCGAGGGGGAGGAGACAGGAATAGTGAGTGGGGGGAGGAAAGCAATAGAGAGGGGGGATGAGACAGGAATAGTGAGAGGGAGGAGAAAAGTAATAGAGAGATGGGGAGGAGACAGGAGTAGTGGGAGGGAGGAGAAAAAGCAAGGGGGGAGGGGGTGATAGGAATAGTGAGAGGGAGGAGGGAACTAATAGGAAGAGGAGGAGGAGACAGGAATAGTGAGAAGGAGGAGGAAAACAATAGAGAGGGGGGGAGACAGGAATAGTGAGTGAGAGGAGGAAAGCAATAGAAAGAGGGGAGGGGAGGAGACAGTAATAGTGAGAAGGAGGAGGAAAGCAATAGAGAGGGTAGGAGACAGGAATAATTAGAGGGAAGAGGAAAGCAGTAAAAAGAGATGGAGGAGACAGGAATAGAGAGAAGGGGATGAAAAAAGGCTAAAGAAATCCAAGGGAGCTTGAGGCATACAGATATATTATTATTATTATTTTATTTATATAGCACCAGCATTTTCCGTGGCACTGTACAATAGCATACAAGGTATAACAATACTGAGTATACAATACAACACTTGATACAAGACAAGAGGGTATAACAGCTAATACAGTGAACAAATTAACTACATGTTTTTACAAAAGGTGGGGAGTATTTACACCCATTACACAGCATTGTGAGACAAAAGGGGAAGAGAGCCCTGGCCAAAAGGCCTTACAGTCTAAATGTTTAAGGATTAGGACAGTAGGTAAAGGGAAGCTGTGTGTGGAGTGGTAGAAATGGTGGTTAGTGGGCGAGGCCCTAGGTAGGAGAGTAAGCTTGCCTGAAGAGGTGAGTTTTCAGATTGTACCTAAAAATAGTAAGTGTGATATGGGGCTAATTCAAATTTACCTTTTTACCTCCTACGTTTTCTTCTAGGTGATATTTGTACATCCTATAAATAAAATGCCATTTTAAAGCGGAATATAACCCTGCATTTCAACTTTGCTCTAAAACCTTATTTACAGCATATTATATGCAACCAGCATTTTTTTTTTACTAGACCAGCATTGGAAGGGTTAAACACAGAGGTTTAAAGTTCCGTGGAGAGATATGCAGAAGTTCAGATAGATACATTTAACTAAATAGAATGTAACAAGTGATAAATGTTACACACTCTTTGGCTGTCCTCCAGCTCCTTCTCAGTCAGAGAGATGAGTCACATGCCACACTTAGATACATTTATGTAAACAAAATGTATCTATGTAAGCTTCGATGCATCTGCAGTTCTCTCCAGGAACTTTAAAGCCCTGTGTAACCCTTCCAATGCTGGTCTAGTAAAAAAAAATGCTGGTTGCATATAATATACTGTAAATAATGTGTTAGAGCAAAGTTGAAATGCAGGGTTATATTCCGCTTTAAGCCACCAGCAAGCAAGAAAATAATCCAAATAATTTTGACAGTACTTTTTCACCTACTTTGTGGTACTTTTTCAATTGCAGAGTTGAAAAGTTATTTTAAACAGAAGATGACTAGGAGAAAACTTAGGAGAGAGGATTGGATCAGACCCAGAGAGAGAGCAGGAGCAAGGGATACAGGGAGAGTGCTGTGGAGGCAATATATAACAATGACTCCCTTTTGGAATAGTCAGAATATGTTGCTGCTTCTTCTCTCAGGAACAACCAAGACAATAATTATTCTTTATTAGAATCGTAAAACCATCTTATCTTTGCAGTTTTGTGCTATTAGCAGCACTTAATTCCACCAGTAATGATCATGTGAAGTATATTTGCCTGTGAATCCTTCCTCCTGTAACTCTGCAGGGAAATATTATCTCATCTGATGATGTTTTTCCGACACCCGTTTCAATTAAAACGCTCCTTCTAGTTAAAGGAACTTTTGACTTCAGAGTTATGGCTTCTGCATAAATCTGCAGTTTAGTGCCCATATGTTTAGGTAGCGATCTCCGGTGTATTCTTTAGCTTAATATACGGCATAAAAGGGAGCATAATGATTATAAAATGGTTAATTTAGGAGTCCCTGTCTCGGTGCATATGAATCAGAGACCTGTTTTAATTATTGATAGCAATTAGATCACACAGGCAGGCAAACACCATCTGCTTTAGGGCAAGTTCTTCGCCTGGGATGGAGTCCTCTTATTTCCGATGGTCCTGCTCAAACCGTCAGTGATTGATTTTATAGGCCGCAGAAACGTATCGTCTTGCGCCTGGGGGGAATCTTCCATATATTATCATCGGGTGGGTTTGGCTTGCAGATGTTTAGTTAATGATGCGTAGGAAATTAAAGTATCAGTTTTCCATATGATTGTTATCTTCTTATATGATCTAAAGGAAGGAAGGATAGAAAGGACGGAGTGAATACCAGGTCCCCTTCCCTCAGCTATTTTTGGAGCAATATGTAGTGGTGTTAGCTGTAGTTCCTTTAAAGAGGAACTGTAACCAAGAATTGAACTTCATCCCAATCAGTAGCTGATACCACCTTTGCTAGAATTCTTTAATTGAATAGGTCATCAGAGACGTTTGTATGGCTGATATTGTGGTGAAACCCAGAGGCGTATCTAGAGGGGTGCAGGTATGGCATGTGCCATTGGGGCCACAGCATCATGGGTGCTACGGCTGCCCCTTCCTTCCTCATGCTCCACCACCATACTGAGGGATGCCGCTCGTTACTTATACTTGGGGATTCTAACTATCAACCTATATTACTGGGGGGCGCGGCTACTTATATGAAGGGGGGGACTCATCTAATTACCTATGCTGGGAGGGCAATCTAAACATGTTGACTACCAACACTGGGAGGGCTACTTCTGGCTACTTATACTGGGTGGCTAAATCTGGTGACCTATACTATTGGGAGGCATACTGGGGTGCACCTCTGGCTAATAGGGTGGACACCTCTGAATATCCATACCGGAGGGACACCTTCAGTATGGATATGGGGCACAATTTCAGTGTTTGTCATAGGCAATATATTACCCAGGTACGCCCCTGGTAAAACCCCTCCCACAGTGTGATGTCAGAACCTAGGTCTTGACATCACACTGTGGGAGCCTTGTTGCATTGTGGGAAATAATGTCTGTTTCCAACTGCCAAGAAACCAGTATCTCCCTCTGTGCAAATGTATATCTATAAAAAAAACCACAGCCTTTTTTCCTATCACATCGTTAGGAGGTGCCGTTATGCATAATGACAGTTGGTGCTGCCTGTTTTTTTCTTGTCTGCCAGTAGTAAAGATGATGACCTGCAGGCTGATTGTGAATATAAACAAATTACATGGCGAATATCAATCATTTCTTGATCTCTCTTCAATTTTTTAACTCTCACTTTGCAATGTATTGATTTATTTTTTCCCCTTTTTTAAAAAGATCGCCTAACACCGATAGGCGGCGGCAAGTCGTAAGTGGAATTACATGGAAGCGGCCACTCATACGAGCAGCCTTTCCATGTCAGTTCGTGGAGTGTGTCTCCGTGAACAGCCTGCGAGCCTCCGATCGCGGCTCGCAGGCTAATTGTAAACACCCGGGGAAGAAATCCCTGCTGTTTACATCATACGGCGCTGCTGCGTAGCAGCGCCGTAAAGGAGATCGGCGATCCCCGGCCTCTGATTGGCTGGGGATCGCCGGCATCTGATAGGCTGAAGCCTATCCTAAGCAACCAGGACGGATCGCCATCCTGTGCCGCCCACAGCAAGGAGGGGAGGGAGGGAGGGAGGGAAAGAGGCGGAATATCGCTGCGGAGGGGGGCTTTGAGGAGCCCCCCTGCTCGGCCACACGGAGCGGCGGCGATCAGACCCCCCAGCAGGTCATCCCCCTAGTGGCGAAAAAAGGGGGGAAGTCTGATCACCCTGCCTCACTGCTGATCTGTGCTGTGGGCTGGAGAGACCACGCAGCACAGATCAGCAAAAAACAGCCCGGTCCTTAAGTGGTTAAGCTAAAGTTCCAATTTTAGGGGTGTCTTTCCCATCATACATTTCCTTGTGCTGGCAGTATCCTGTTGCTGGGCATAGACAAGACACAGAACATTTATATTGCGCTTTTCTCCTGGCGGACACAAAGCGAAAGAGCTGCAGCCACTAGGAGGCGCTCTATAGGCAGCAGCAGTGTTAGGGAGTCTTGCTGAAGAGGTGTAGGCTTACTGAACAGGAAGAGCTGAGATTCAAACACTAGTGTCTTGTTCAGAAGCAGTTCCCTTAAAGTGAACCAGAGACAAAGCACCCTCATGTATTTTACCATATATATCAGTGGGAACATTAGAGAAAACACCTACCCTTCTCTCTGTTTCATCCTTCACTGCTCAGCCTGCTTGTTATTAGCCCTGATAAAATCCCCAACTGAGCATTCACTCTGGCTTTGCTCAGGAATCATTATAGCTGAGTCATTATAGCAGAGCCACAAGGGGGCAGGCTTGGGCTTGAAGAGACATCAGAGAAGACAGACTCAGCTATAATGATTCCTGAACAAGGCCAGACTGAATGCTCAGTCGAGGATTTTATCAGGGCTGATAAGAAGCAGGCTGAACAGTGAAGGATGAAACAGAGAGCAGGGTTGGTGTTTTCTCTAATGTTCCCACTGATATATATGGTAAAATACATGAGGGTGCTTCGTCTCTGGTTCACTTTAACCAGTATACAGATCCAATTTTTATTGGACAATGATTGGCCAAATTTACCACCTCCATGTAGTATGAGAGCTTACCTACACAAACTGTCCTTAGTATTCAAAACCTGTTGGCCCTCATACTACATGGCCCGGGGCGGTCTTGTCAAAGGGGTGCTGCCTATCAGCAGCCTGGTACAGGGGTCTTGTCTGTTATGGAAAATACTGTCTGTTACTGAGGGTCATCTCTGTTACTGGAGCTTCTGGCTGTTTCACCGCTATGCCATGAAGTTGCAATCTATTACCGTGGGTTCTGTTTGATATGGGGGAATGGGTCTACTTGAAAAGGGCGCCTGGAAAAAAGGGCGCCTGGTGTAGCCCATATTCCAACTTTGGCTACAAAGGGCGCCTAGTGTAGCCTATATATGCCAAATTTGGCTACAAAGGCGCCTGGTGTAGCCTATATATGCCAAATTCAGCTACAAAGGGCACGTGGTGTAGCCCATATATGCCAAATTCGGCTACAAATGGTGCCTGGTGTAGCCTATATATGCCAAATTTGGCTACAAAGGGTGCCTGGTGAAGCCCATATATGTCAAAATTGGCTAAAAAGGGCACCTGTTGTAGCCCATATATGCCATATAGTTTTAGTTTATAAATAGGATGCTGTTATAGGCAAAATTTGTTGGGCTATAAAAGGGCTCTAGCTATAGCTGAGAAAAGTGTAATTTACTATGACCTAACTTCTGCCCTTTTGTAGCAGAATCAAAACCTTGCAGCCGAATAAAAAATATGGGCTACAAAGGGGTGCCCTTCTGTAGCCGAAATCCTTGTAGCCGAAAAAATATGGGCTACAAAGGGGGCGCCCTACTGTAGCTGAAAACCTTGTAGCCGAAAAAAATTATGGGCTACAGAGGGCCGCCCTACTGTAGCCGAAAACCTTGTAGCCGAAAAAATATGGTCTACAAAGGTACGCTCGCTTGTAGCCTATATCAAAACTTGGGCGCCCTTTTCACCACCTTTTAGCCCATATTTTCAGAAATAACATTATTGTCTATGGAGGCACCCTTTTCATACAGGCAGCTCAGGCGCCCTTTCTGTTACTATAGGTCCAGTTGGGGGGAGGGAGGGGGGTTGTTCATTTACTTTAGACCTAATACACTAGAAGTGTCTCGTAGTATGCTTTGTTCAATGGCATAGCAATAGAGGGTGCAGGGGAACTGACTGCATCAGGGCCCTTGGGCCTGCAGGGGCCACCCTCAACCACAGTATTAGCTATCTATTAGCACGGTGGCGCAGTGGTTAGCTCTCTCGCCTTGCAGCGCTAGGTCCCTGGTTCGAATCCCAGCCGGGGCACTATCTGCAAAGAGTTTGTATGTTCTCTCCGTGTCTGCGTGGGTTTCCTCCGGGCACTCCGGTTTCCTCCCACATTCCAAAAACATATGGATAAGTTAATTGGCTCCCCCTAAAATTGGCCCTATACTACAGTACTTACACTACATAATATAGACATATGGCAATGGTAGGGATTAGATTGTGAGCTCCTTTGAGGGACAGTTAGTGACAAGATATATATATATACACTGTACAGCGCTGCGTAATATGTCGGTGCTATATAAATACTAAATAATAATAATAATAATAATCTATTGGTCCTGTGCTGGTAATAATCACTTCTCTAGATGCTTTTATTAGTAGTACTCCTTGCACTTCTGACACAGTGGTTGTCCGTGGCAGGTTTTGGTGCGCCGTATCAATTGTTGTGTATAGAGTGCTTGGGGGGCCCACTGTAAACCTTGCACTGGGGCCGATAGCTCCTTAGCTACGCCACTGGCTTTGTTGGAAGAGATGTCCCAACGATGGGTCAGTCTGTAACTTGGGATAGAATGTTGGAGAGATGCAGATGCCAGTGGTATTTTTTTTTTGCACTTAGAACAACCATGCTGCCATGACCATTTGTGAACCAGAGCTACCAACTACAACCCACTTTCAGTGCTGCCGGTTTTAGCAAATTGTCAATGCCACTTTCCATTTTTTCTGTTTTTCCAATTTCCGAGGAGTATATTATTTGCATCAGAGAAGGCAGAAAAAAGGCCCAAAAATTTGGAAAAACAGAATCTTTTGATTGGTCTAAAATTACTACGGTAATCTGATTTTTGTAAGAAAATTCTACATTCTCTGATTGGTCCAATGCTTCCGAGTTCTGTGATTGGGCTAAAATTACCGACTTGCAGTAAATCGGAAGTTGAAGAGAAATCGAGAGCCCAATATGGTGTAGTATGTCAAAATTGATTGGATAAATGAAACAGTGAGATGGTAATACTCACAAACACGGGTTACCACCTAGGTAACCACTCATTAGGCAGGTGAGGAGATTAGACCTGTCCTCACTCAGGATTAAGAAGTCGCTCTCTGTAGATAGGAAGAAAGGGGGTAGATCACCCCTCCACCTGGGGTGGACTCAAATATATTGGTAGGTGAACAGAGGCGCCAGAAGGATAAAAGTACATAAATTTTTTTAAAAATTGCTGGGAGGAAGTGGTGGACTCGCCTCCGTTAAAGCAGACACCATGGACTGTAAATGTATAGATATACACATTTATTGAAAATACCCCAAAGATGCAACGCGTTTCGCGGGCACAGCCCACTTCTTCAGGCAATAAGCAGGGGATAAACAACAGCAATTCAGTTATAGCAAGCAGAGCACCTGCTTGCTATAACTATATCTATACATCTGTATATCTATACATTTACAGTCCTTGGTGTCTGCTTTAACGGAGGCGAGTCCACCACTTCCTCCCAGCAATTTTTAAAAAATTTTATGTACTTTTATCCTTCTGGCGCCTCTGTTCACCTACCAATATATGCAGTAAATCGGATTTCCACTGATTTCCATTTTCCGATTTCCAATCGGAAATTTAAATTCCGTGGTATTTGAATGAGCATCCCTAATACCCGTTATCCCAGAATGAGAGATTATTGTTGAAAGAGCGCACAGTGTGCCTAGTCACCTGTCCGTCTCTTCTGCTAGAGACATTATCGTGGCGGTTGGCCTTTTACAATGTCAAGGAAGCTGTTCTGTTTGTCCTGCAAAAACCCAAATGCACTATGGGAAAACATATTTACATACGTAAAGTCTTTGAATTTAGTAGTCATCATATGTACTTTCTGGACCATCTTGAGCATCCTGGGCATCCCTTCGAGAGTCATCCTGGATGCCTTCTGGTCTTCTGAACTGGCGCTTAGCCACACCGCAAAAAAAGAAACACACAATTGTTCCTGGCATTCTTCCATGAAGCCAAAGAGAGCAGAAGGGGCCGCAGAAACCGGGAGGAAATACAAATACTAAACAAGAGCAGATGCCTTCTGTGAATGTCTCGCATCAGTCTTTTCTCACTCGTTCCTTTTTGATTTTTCACTCTTTCACCATCAGTCCTTGGCGCAACTTTGAGAAAATACATAAAGCACTTGTGAGCTGAAAAATTAAAGGATTAAAATAAAGCAAATGACTTACCTTTATTGACCTACAGCTGAAGGTTGCAGGTTCATTCCTGTATGGAGCTTGTTGCACTACTGGATGTTTATTGAGAGGCTTGATGGACTTCTCACCTAACTAGGTATCCCTGTAATTTATGGTCCTAAGTCCCTGAGGCCCACAGACTCCTAACCTACACTAGTTGTTGACCTAGCGGTGCCCCTCACTTACAGTTCTAAAGTTGTTGTTTTTGTTTTTTTTTCATTTTTTTTCTTGATGAAGTTGGATGAATCTTGCGAAATGCATCAAAAATAGTCTCTATTTAAAGTGACACTGAAGCGAAAAAAAAATTATGATATAATGAATTGGTTGTGTAGTACGGATAATTACTAGAACATTAGTAGCACAGAAAATATTATCATATTTTTATTTTCAGTTATATAGTTTTTTTAAATAACATTGCATCATTCTCTAATATTTGCAGTTTACGCATTACACTCGGCATTCTAAATGATTTTATAGAGGTAGCTAGTGAATTTTTAAATTTTACAGAAAAAAAAAAATACAGTGACAGTACTTGAGATAATACGCTTCAGAAGACAGAGCTCTCTGCGACCTTGAAGGCCGTGGAGAGATCAGTGGCTCTTCTGCATAGATAACAACTGGAGGTTCTTAACTCTTCCTGTACTGGAAACAATATTAGTCTCATGTCTATGCTCCTAATGTTTTATTTCTTAGCCGTACTACACATACAAATCATTATGACATAAGTTTATTTTCACTTCAGATTCCATTTAAGCTATCTTTCTGCTTGCTGCACTTGTCCATTGCTTACCCCTGGGGGGTGAACTATCCTCCCAGATTATATTATTAAATAATTATTCATGATTAATGGTAGGTTTCTCATTTTTGGGTGCCTTTTGTGAATTTCTGTAGCACTTATGTAACCCTCTAAAAGAAGGTCCCAAAAGTGTTGCTAATGTATTTCTATGTGTGAGGTAACTTTAGCATATGGGGCTAAATTTCGCCTTAGATGCTTTCCTGTGAAACTAAAACAGACTGTTGCTAAGCGACCAAAGCACACAGAGCAGTGGAACTTTCCAGAAACCCCGCGCGGCCTGTCGGAGGCTACAGCGCAGGCGCGGAGGGGCAGAGCTAGAAGGGTGTAGCCGAAGGGAACCGGCTGAAACTAGCCAGAGCGCGCCAGAGAGAGAAGTAGCGCAGAACTTAGCAAAAGTCAGGAAGCGGCGGAGAGAGCGGGGAAGAGGCCATGAGGAGGGCGTCCGCAGCAGTCACCCAGAACTTAAGAGGGGACCCGGCAGTAACGCAGCTACCTGAGCAGAGAGGCAGCGGCAACCAGGCCATACAGTGACAGGAGACCAGAGGCAAAGTACACAGAGAAAATCCGAGCTAGCCCGGACGGAAAGGAAATCTGGCAGTCAGAGGAGTATAGGCCCTAGAGCCAACTACAAGTTACAGCGTGTGTTCAGTTAGTAGCCAGGGTTCAGCGGAGGCTTGCTGAGATAGAAATATAGCAACCCAGAACCTGGAGAGGCCAGGCCTGCTCTTATTGCTGTTACTGGAGACTGTGTGCAAAGGCCTTGTATATACCGAGACATTGTGTTGATGATACAGTTGCTGCTGCCATCTAAAGTGAAGAAATCTGCTTCTGACTAAGTGAAGTGTATTGAGTGTGAAGTCTTTTCTGTTACAAGAGACATTATCAGCCTCCATTAAGTACCCCGCCGAACTGTCACAGCCACTGCTTGCTTTAGGCCTGATTTATAAACAGTTAGCCTGTCAAGTCCGTTTCAAGTCAAGAGTGGAAGTCCATGTGTTCTTCTGTGCTATGTTTTAAAGTGTTACAAAGAGTTTGATACAAGAAGTAAACCAAAGTGTGATTTAACGGAAATTACTAAGGCCGTGAAAGTAAAGAGAACCTGTCATTATTATAGAAGATAAGTGAAAAAGGAGGCATTACATTGCGTCTTGTGATACTAAAAGTGTGCTACAGTGAGAAGTGAACTGACATCTGACCAAGATACAGAGTTAACTTACTTGGAGTACAAGTGTTGCATTAACTCTAAGTTAGAGCTCATTCAGCGTAGTGGTCGAGGTGCACTTAAAGCGGAATATAACCCTGCATTTCAACTTTGCCTTAAAACATTATTTACAGCATATTATATGCAAAAAGCATTTTTTTTTTACTAGACCAGCATTGGAAGGGTTAAACACAGAGGTTTTAAGTTCCGTGGAGAGATACGCAGACGTTCAGATAGTTACATTCTATTTAGTTATATGTATATATTTAGAAATGTTACACACTCTTTGGCTGTCCTCCAACTCCTTCTCAGTGAGAGAGATGAGTCACATTCAACACTTAGATACATTTATGTAAACAACATGTATCTCTCTCAAGTTCGGATGCGTCTGCAGAAATCTCCAGGAACTTTAAAGCCCTGTGTAACCCTTCCAATGCTGGTCTAGTAAAAAAAAATGCTGGTTGCATATAATATACTGTAAATAATGTTTTTAGAGCAAAGTTGAAATACAGGGTTATATTCCGCTTTAACCACTTGAGGACCTAGGGCTTTCTACCCCTTAAGGACCGGCCACTTTTTTTCCATTCAGACCACTGCAGCTTTCATGGTTAATTGCTCGCTCATACAACCTACCACCTAAATGAATTTTGGCTCCTTTTCTTGTCACTAATAAAGCTTTCTTTTGGTGCTATTTGATTGCTCCTGCGATTTTTACTTTTTATTATATTCATCAAAAAAGACATGATTTTTGGCAAAAAAATGATTTTTTTAACTTTCTGTGCTGACATTTTTCAAATAAAGTAAAATTTCTGTATACATGCAGCGCGAAAAATGTGGACAAACATGTTTTGGATAAAAAAAACCCATTCAGTGTATATTTATTGGTTTGGGTAAAAGTTATAGCGTTTACAAACTATGGTGCAAAAAGTGAATTTTCCCATTTTCAAGCATCTATGACTTTTCTGACCCCCTGTCATGTTTCATGAGGGGCTAGAATTCCAGGATAGTATAAATACCCCCCAAATGACCCCATTTTGGAAAGAAGACATCCCAAAGTATTCACTGAGAGGCATAGTGAGTTCATAGAAGATATTATTTTTTGTCACAAGTAAGCGGAAAATGACACTTTGTGACAAAAATTCCGTTTCTTCTAACTTGCGACAAAAAAAAATGAAATCTGCCACGGAGTCACCATGCCCCTCTCTGAATACCTTGAAGGGTCTACTTTCCAAAATGGGGTCATTTGTGGGGTGTGTTTACTGTCCTGACATTTTGGGGGGTGCTAAATTGTAAGCACCCCTGTAAAGCCTAAAGGTGCTCATTGGACTTTGGACCCCTTAGCGTAGTTAGGCTGCAAAAAAGTGCCACACGTGGTATTGCCGTACTCAGGAGAAGTAGTATAATGTGTTTTGGGGTGTATTTTTACACATACCCATGCTGGGTGGGAGAAATATCTCTGTAAATGACAATTTGTTAATTTTTTTTACACACAATTGTCCATTTACAGAGATCTTTCTCCCACTCAGCATGGGTATGTGTAAAAATACACCCCAAAACACATTATACTACTTCTCCTGAGTACGGCGATACCACATGTGTGGCACTGTTTTGCACCCTAACTGCGCTAAAGGGCCCAAAGTCCAATGAGTACCTTTAGGATTTCACAGGTCATTTTGAGAAATTTCGTTTCAAGACTACTCCTCACGGTTTAGGGCCCCTAAAATGTCAGGGCAGTATAGGAACCCCACTAATGACCCCATTTTAGAAAGAAGACACCCCAAGGTATTCTGTTAGGAGTATGGTGAGTTCATAGAAGTTTTTATTTTTTTGTCACAAGTTAGCGGAAATTGATTTTAATTGTTTTTTTTCACAAAGTGTCATTTTCCGCTAACTTGTGACAAAAAATAAAATCTTCTATGAACTCACCATACTCCTAACGGAATACGTTTGGGTGTCTTCTTTCTAGAATGGGGTCATTTGTGGGGTTCCTATACTGCCCTGGCATTTTAGGGGCCCTAAACCGTGAGGAGTAGTCTTGAAACAAAAATGACCTGTGAAATCCTAAAGGTACTCATTGGACTTTGGGCCCCTTAGCACAGTTAGGCTGCAAAAAAGTGCCAATCATGTGATATCGCCATACTCGGGAGATGTAGTATAATGTGTTTTGGGGTGTATTTTTACACATACCCATGCTGTGTGGGAGAAATACCTCTGTAAATGACAATTGTTTGATTTTTTTTACACACAATTGTCCATTTACAGAGAGATTTCTCCCACCCAGCATGGGTATGTGTAAAAATACACCCCAAAACACATTATACTACTTCTCCTGAGTACGGCGATACCACATGTGTGACACTTTTTTGCAGCCTAGGTGTGCTAAGGGGCCCAACGTCCTAATCACAGGTCATTTTGAGGCATTTGTTTTCTAGACTACTCCTCACGGTTTAGGGCCCCTAAAATGCCAGGGCAGTATAGGAACCCCACAAGTGACCCCATTTTAGAAAGAAGACACCCCAAGGTATTCCATTAGGTGTATGGTGGGTTCATAGAAGATTTTATTTTTTGTCACAAGTTAGTGAAAAATGACACTTTGTGAAAAAAAAACAAAAATCAATTTCCGCTAACTTTTGACAAAAAATAAAATCTTCTATGAACTCGTCATACACCTAACAGAATACATTGGGGTGTCTTTTCTCTAAAATGGGGTCCGTTTCTGGGGTTCCTATACCGCCATGGCATTTTACGGGCCCAAAACCGTGAGTAGTCTGGAAACCAAATGTCTCAAAATGACTGTTCAGGGGTATAAGCATCTGCAAATTTTGATGACAGGTGGTCTATGAGGGGGCGAATTTTGTGGAACCGGTCATATGCAGGGTGGCCTTTTAGATGACAGGTTGTATTGGGCCTGATCTGATGGATAGGAGTGCTAGGGGGGTGACAGGAGGTGATTGAAGGGTGTCTCAGGGGGTGGTTAGAGGGGAAAATAGATGCAATCATTGCACTGGGGAGGTGATCGGAAGGGGGTCTGAGGGGGATCTGAGGGTTTGGCCGAGTGATCAGGAGCCCACACGGGGCAAATTAGGGCCTGATCTGATGGGTAGGTGTGCTAGGGGGTGACAGGAGGTGATTGATGGGTGTCTCAAGGTGTGAGTATAGGGGGAATAGATGCAAGCAATGCACTGGCGAGGTGATCAGGGCTGGGGCCTGAGGGCATTCTGAGGGTGTGGGCGGGTGATTGAGTGCCCTAGGGGCAGATAGGGGTCTAATCTGATAGGTAGCAGTGACAGGGGGTGATTGATGGGTAATTAGTGGGTGTTTAGGGTAGAGAACAGATATAAACACTGCCCTTGGGAGGTGATCTGACGTCGGATCTGCGGGCGAACTATTGGTGTGGGTGAGTGATCAGATTGCCCGCAAGGGGCAGGTTAGGGGCTGATTGATGAGTGGCAGTGACAGGGGGTGATTGATGGGTGGCAGTGCCAGGGGGTGATTGATGGGTGGCAGTGACAGGGGGTGATTGATGGGTGATTGACAGGTGATTGACAGGAGATCAGTGGGTTATTACAGGGAAGAACAGATGTAACTAATGCACTTGCGAATTGATAAGGGGGGGTCTAAGGGGCAATCTGAGCGTGTAGGCGGGTGATTGGGTGCCCGCAAGGGGCAGATTAGGGTCTGATCTGATGGGTAACAGTGACAGGTGGTGATAGGGGGTGATTGATGGGTAACTAGTGGGTGTTTAGAGGAGAGAATAGATGTAAACACTGCGTTTGGGTGGTGATCTGATGTCGGATCTGCGGGCGATCTATTGGTGTGGGTGGGTGATCAGATTGCCCGCAAGGGGCAGGTTAGGGGCTGATTGATGGGTGGCAGTGACAGGGGGTGATTGATGGGTGGCAGTGACAGGGGGTGATTGATGGGTGATTGATGGGTGATTGACAGGTGATCAGTGGGTTATTACAGGGAAGAACAGATGTAAATATTGCACTGGCGAATTGATAAGGGGGGGTCTGAGGGCAATCTGAGCGTGTAGGCGTGTGATTGGGTGCCCGCAAGGGGCAGATTAGGGTCTGATCTGATGGGTAACAGTGACAGGTGGTGATAGGGGGTGATTGATGGGTGATTGATGGGTAATTAGTGGGTGTTTAGAGGAGAGAATAGATGTAAACACTGCGTTTGGGTGGTGATCTGATGTCGGATCTGCGGGCGATCTATTGGTGTGGGTGGGTGATCAGATTGCCCGCAAGGGGCAGGTTAGGGGCTGATTGATGGGTGGCAGTGACAGGGGGTGATTGATGGGTGATTGACAGGTGATTGACAGGTGATTGACAGGTGATCAGGGGGGATAGATGCATACAGTACACAGGGGGGGGGGGGGGGTCTGGGGGGGGGGTCTGGGGAGAATCTGAGGGGTGGGGGGGTGATCAGGAGGGGGCAGTGGGCAGGGGGGGAGATAACAAAAAAAATAGCGCTGACAGATAGTGACAGGGAGTGATTGATGGGTGATTAGGGGGGTGATTGGGTGCAAACAGGGGTCTGGGGGGTGGGCAGGGGGGGTCTGAGGGGTGCTGTGCGCGATCTTGGGCAGGGGGGGAGAAATCAATTTGCTTGGGTGCAGACTAGGGTGGCTGCAGCCTGCCCTGGTGGTCCCTCGGACACTGGGACCACCAGGGCAGGAGGCAGCCTGTATAATACACTTTGTAAACATTACAAAGTGTATTATACACTTTGTATGCGGCGATCGCGAGGTTAACATCCTGCCGGCGCTTCCGTATAGCCGGCGGGATGTTGCGGCGGGCGAGCGGTGACAGGCGCCGGCGGAGGATCGCGTCACGGATGACGCGATCGCTCCGCCCATGCCCTTAAATGGACCGCCGCCTCTGTGGGTGAGCCGGTCCTTAAAGAGAATCTGTATTGTTAAAATCGCACAAAAGTAAACATGCCAGTGCGTTAGGGGACATCTCCTATTACCCTCTGACACAATTTCGCCGCTCCTCGCCGCATTAAAAGTGGTTAAAAACTGTTTTAAAAAGTTTGTTTATAAACAAACAAAATGGCCACCAAAACAGGAAGTAGGTTGATGTACAGTATGTCCACACATAGAAAATACATTCATACACAAGCAGGCTGTATACAGCCTTCCTTTTTAATCTCAAGATATCATTTATGTGTTTCTTTCCCCCTGCAGCTATCTTCCACTGAAGTGTCAGGCTGTTTCTTCCTGCAGAGTGCAAACAGCTCTGCCTGTATGTAACTCCTCAGTATGTGAAAGCCCAGCCAGCTCAGAGGAGGATTTATCCAGCTTGTAAAAGATAAGAGAGAAGAGAGAAGCTGTCCATATCTAAATAGTACACAGGCAGTGTGCAGAGAGGGGCCTGGAGGGGGGAGATGCATCACAGAACCACAACACTGAAGAACTTGGCACCCTTCCAGACACAAGCTGACAAGTCTGACAAGAGAGAGATAAGTTGATTTATTACAGAGATGGTGATAGTAGAAAGTGCTGCAGTAAGCCAGAACACATTAGAATAGCTTTTGGAACTTGTAGGATGATAAAAAACAGGATGAAATTTTTGTTACGGAGTCTCTTTAAGGGCTCCACTTCCCGGCCGCCTCTGTGCGTTAGGCGGTCAGGAAGTGGTTAAGGAGAGTTATGTTGTGGGAGGGTGATTCTGGTGGTATAGCTGGGTGCATTGGTCACTTTATCTTTTGTTTTGTTTACTTTTATTTTCCTAACCTTTTTGTTTATTTGATTTCTATTTGATTTTATTATTTTGGGAGGCCCTATCCAGAGAGGTGTGTCAAGTGTAAGGTGGGCTTGTGGTGAGATATTGTTAAGGGTAAAGAGTCTAAGAGATCTTTGAGCAAGGTGAACATCCTTTTGGGATCAATCAACGAACTGTGCAACTATACAGTACCATCTTAAGAACTGTCACAAGTTCCTCCAAGGTTTTGCTGAGCAATATAGCTTGGACTTGGTTGCAAGGGACTGAAAACTGTTTAGGAATTGAAATTGCTCAGTAGACCATCCCCTTTCCACAGCCCACGCCCCAACAGTGGTACTGTGATGTAAATATGCTGTAAAGTGATTGATTGTTGTACAAGAAGACCTTTGTAGCTCAATTTTCAAATATAATTTGTTTGTAACTTAACCTTTTTATTCCACAGCTTTTACCGGTGCACTGGCTGTGAAGACTAGAAAGTTGTGCATTTTGACCTGTGATGTGCAAGGGAGGTGTATTGTGTAGTTGAAGTGTTACGGGTTGATTACCAGTGACCACTGTTAGGTCGCAAATAAAACTTTGATAATTTCATCCAGAGTCAGTGTCTGGTGGATTCCCCTCAGCCAGGGCCTGGTGCTAATGTTTAAATCAGGTTACACTTGTTATGTGAAAGTACAGAATATAGACTTATTGTGACGCTGGTTATTAGACGTAATCAATGAATAAATAAATTGTGATCAGATCGTCAGCTAAAGTCATACACGTGTAGTCAGAAATACTGCGGTACAATAGGACTGAGGCAAGGCTAGGTCAATAACAGGCTGATATCATACACAGGTGGTCAGATGGCTATAGTCAGGGGTGAGCCTGGGGTGCCTGGCGCCTGGGTGCAAGATTTCCTCTGGCGCCTATGGGAGTGGTTAAATTAACCGCGCCCAACCACATAACCACACCAGTGTCCTGCCTAATCACACCCACACCTTCCACCTCTTTACGCATGCATGTGATACCCCATTCCTACCCCTCTTCGGCTCTTCCATGCATAGCAATGACTCAATCCAGTACTTCCCTCCCCTCCGTCCAGGGGCCTGGCCAGGGAAGCAGTAGATTTGGGCGCATGAGACAAGTGGACAAAAAGTGCGCCCCATTCACTCCCATTATAAATATCGTTTATCGGGCGCCGAACAGGGAAAAAAAGGCGCCCGAGATTATTAACGTTTTAACAAACGGCGCCCGGAGAATTTTAAGGATTTATAACTATGTTTGTGATGATTTAACTTTACAAAATGAGCCCGTGACGAATAACGTTTATAAAGATACTAAATCACTATTTATAAAACATTTCTAAAACATTATTATCCACCCAAAAAAATTAATTACATTTTTTTATTTACATTTTTTATTTATTAATGTCTGTAAAACATTATTATCCATAGGGGGTCTTAGGTTTAGGCACCAACAGGAGGGTCTTAGGTTTAGGCACCAACTGGGGGGTCTTAGGTTTAGGCACCAACAGGGGGGTCTTAGGTTTAGGCACCAACTGGGGGGTCTTAGGTTTAGGCACCAACTGGGGGGTCTTAGGTTTAGGCACCAACAGGGGGGTCTTAGGTTTAGGCACCAACAGGGGGGTCTTAGGTTTAGGCACCAACAGGGGGGTCTTAGGTTTAGGCACCAACAGGGGGTCTAGGGGTTAGGGAGAGGTACAGGGAGGGTTTTTAACAAACATTAAAATAAGTTTCAGTTTACAAATAGGGAAGATTAACGTTTTAAGAATTGCCGATCTCATACACATTATTTAGTGATTTATAAATTCTTAAAACACTATTTCTAAACGAAATTCTACACAATATTTCAATAAACGATAATACTGTTTATCGTTTACACCACACGCCCTTTTTTCCCGACGCCCTTTTTTGATGTACGCCCTGGCCAGTACTCCCCTGGGCTGCACAGCCGGAACTAGGGACGGCGATGCAGAGGACCCGCTCTGAGCGAGCGGACGGCAGCGCATATAAGCACATGGCAGAAATGTGTATTAAATGTGGGTGGACCTTGGATAGCACCCGGGCGGGGTTCCAAAACAGCCAGCCGGCCCGCCCAAATAATTAGCCCTGGGGAGAACACTGAATGCAATGAGAATTGGCAGCAGATTTCCCCACAAATTCAATCTTAATGGCAGCAGATTTCCCCACAAATGCAATCTTATTGGCAGAAGTCGATTTCCCCACAAATGCAATCTTATTGGCAGAAGTCGACTTCCCCACAAATGCAATCTTATTGGCAGCAGTCGATTTACTCACAAATGCAACCTTAATGGCAGCAGATTTTCCCACAAATGCAATCTTATTGGCAGAAGTCGATTTCCCCACAAATGCAATCTTATTGGCAGCAGATTTCTTCACAAATGCAATGAGAATTGGCAGCAGATTTACCCACAAGTGCAATCTTAATGGCAGCAGATTTCCCCACAAATGCAATCTTATTGGCAGCAGTCGATTTCCCCACAAATGCAATCTTATTGGCAGCAGTCGATTTCCCCACAAATGCAATCTTATTGGCAGCAGATTTACCCACAAATGCAATCTTAATGGCAGCAGATTTCCCCACAAATGCAATCTTAATGGCAGCAGATTTCCCCACAAATGCAATCTTATTCGCAGAAGTCGATTTCCCCACAAATGCAATCTTATTGGCAGCAGATGTATCCACAAATGCAATCTTAATGGCAGCAGATTTCCCCACAAATGCAGTCTTATTGGCAGCAGTCGATTTCCCCACAAATGCAATCTTATTGCAGCAGTGGATTTCCCCACAAATGCAATCTTATTGGCAGCATATTTTCACCACAAATGCAATCTTATGGGCTGGCTCAGCTCAGGCTGGCAGGCAGCACAGCAATTCACTCACCTGGCTGAGTCTCGAATCTGGGTCTGGGTGGAGGAGAGAGGATATAGGTAGTGGCTCTGCCTCTGGAGGAGGATATCGGCGGTGCCGGCACTCACACACTGCTGGGCCTGCCTGGCTCAGTCAGCCTGTCTGTCCTCCTTCTACTCCGTCTCCTCTGGCTGTGTGACCACGGCGGCGGGTGGGCGGCACTAGGAGGAGCGGGCTGCGGGCACTCACTGTGCTGTCTGCTGGCCTGGCAGCGCTTCTGACAGAGTCTCTCTGTCCATGGGTCGGGTCGGTCGGGCGGCCGCAGCAGTCTCACATATTGAGCTGTGTGGCTGCGCGTCATCATCGGCTCCTCCCCCCGGCTGCCTGTTTCCTGATTGGGCTGCGCCGACGTCTATGTGTGACGTCAGGCGCACAGTGTGTGTTGCTGGGGAGTAGGGAGATCGGATGGTAGGACTTCTTCTGCCCGCCCGTCCTTCCTTCCGCAGGACCCGCCGGGCGCCGGAGCCTGTCAGAGCAAGGCGCCTGGGTGCAATGCACCCACAGCACCAGCCCTATAGTACAGAAGGTTGAGACAGAGACAAAAATGTAAAACAGGCTGAGGTCATACATTTAGATCAGATGGCTGAGGTACAGACAAGGAAGATACAGAATCAGAGTGAGGGATTACCCGGGTCATACACAGTATGACAATCAGAATGATATACAATTTACAATATATATATATATATATATATATATAACTGGTCTAACTAGAGTACATATATATCGGCAGTGTCTGCATATATATAAAATTTGGTTTGTGCTGCTTACCCCTTGGTATTTATTTATAATTTTCCCCTGTAAGCCTGCATAACCACACCCACCTCTAGCACAGTTAAGCATATAAATTAGTGCATTGCACATGTTCAGAGAGTTCATTTGGTAGCTAGTGAAAGGTAAGGTGTTTTTAATTTCCTTTTTTTTTCCCATTTAGTTGACTCTTGGGTTTTTGGTTTAGTTCCCACTAGACTGCTTATAAAAACTGGCATTTTGCATGGTAGAGTAGGACTCACCAGATCGGGGACACTTTGGCGCAGTTGGTGAGCTTAAGCGCGTTAAAGCGTAACCAAGAGCCCCTGTCACTGTTTTCCTGTTGTGTGCTGCAGCCCCTCTGTAATTATATATTTCTTATGGAGGTTGGGGACCTCCTGTGCTGCGTGCATGCTTTGCATAGAATTGCATAAAAAATTTGGTTTGTGCTGCTTACCCCTTGGTATTTATTTATAATTTTCCCCTGTAAGCCTGCATAACCACACCCACCTCTAGCACAGTTAAGCATATAAATTAGTGCATTGCACATGTTCAGAGAGTTCATTTGGTAGCTAGTGAAAGGTAAGGTGTTTTTAATTTCCTTTTTTTCCCATTTAGTTGACTCTTGGGTTTTTGGTTTAGTTCCCACTAGACTGCTTATAAAAACTGGCATTTTGCATGGTAGAGTAGGACTCACCAGATCGGGGACACTTTGGCGCAGTTGGTGAGCTTAAGCGCGTTAAAGCGTAACCAAGAGCCCCTGTCACTGTTTTCCTGTTGTGTGCTGCAGCCCCTCTGTAATTATATATTTCTTATGGAGGTTGGGGACCTCCTGTGCTGCGTGCATGCTTTGCATAGAATTGCATAAAAAATTTGGTTTGTGCTGCTTACCCCTTGGTATTTATTTATAATTTTCCCCTGTAAGCCTGCATAACCACACCCACCTCTAGCACAGTTAAGCATATAAATTAGTGCATTGCACATGTTCAGAGAGTTCATTTGGTAGCTAGTGAAAGGTAAGGTGTTTTTAATTTCCTTTTTTTCCCATTTAGTTGACTCTTGGGTTTTTGGTTTAGTTCCCACTAGACTGCTTATAAAAACTGGCATTTTGCATGGTAGAGTAGGACTCACCAGATCGGGGACACTTTGGCGCAGTTGGTGAGCTTAAGCGCGTTAAAGCGTAACCAAGAGCCCCTGTCACTGTTTTCCTGTTGTGTGCTGCAGCCCCTCTGTAATTATATATTTCTTATGGAGGTTGGGGACCTCCTGTGCTGCGTGCATGCTTTGCATAGAATTGCATAAAAAATTTGGTTTGTGCTGCTTACCCCTTGGTATTTATTTATAATTTTCCCCTGTAAGCCTGCATAACCACACCCACCTCTAGCACAGTTAAGCATATAAATTAGTGCATTGCACATGTTCAGAGAGTTCATTTGGTAGCTAGTGAAAGGTAAGGTGTTTTTAATTTCCTTTTTTTCCCATTTAGTTGACTCTTGGGTTTTTGGTTTAGTTCCCACTAGACTGCTTATAAAAACTGGCATTTTGCATGGTAGAGTAGGACTCACCAGATCGGGGACATTTTGGCGCAGTTGGTGAGCTTAAGCGCGTTAAAGCGTAACCAAGAGCCCCTGTCACTGTTTTCCTGTTGTGTGCTGCAGCCCCTCTGTAATTATATATTTCTTATGGAGGTTGGGGACCTCCTGTGCTGCGTGCATGCTTTGCATAGAATTGCATAAAAAATTTGGTTTGTGCTGCTTACCCCTTGGTATTTATTTATAATTTTCCCCTGTAAGCCTGCATAACCACACCCACCTCTAGCACAGTTAAGCATATAAATTAGTGCATTGCACATGTTCAGAGAGTTCATTTGGTAGCTAGTGAAAGGTAAGGTGTTTTTAATTTCCTTTTTTTCCCATTTAGTTGACTCTTGGGTTTTTGGTTTAGTTCCCACTAGACTGCTTATAAAAACTGGCATTTTGCATGGTAGAGTAGGACTCACCAGATCGGGGACACTTTGGCGCAGTTGGTGAGCTTAAGCGCGTTAAAGCGTAACCAAGAGCCCCTGTCACTGTTTTCCTGTTGTGTGCTGCAGCCCCTCTGTAATTATATATTTCTTATGGAGGTTGGGGACCTCCTGTGCTGCGTGCATGCTTTGCATAGAATTGCATAAAAAATTTGGTTTGTGCTGCTTACCCCTTGGTATTTATTTATAATTTTCCCCTGTAAGCCTGCATAACCACACCCACCTCTAGCACAGTTAAGCATATAAATTAGTGCATTGCACATGTTCAGAGAGTTCATTTGGTAGCTAGTGAAAGGTAAGGTGTTTTTAATTTCCTTTTTTTCCCATTTAGTTGACTCTTGGGTTTTTGGTTTAGTTCCCACTAGACTGCTTATAAAAACTGGCATTTTGCATGGTAGAGTAGGACTCACCAGATCGGGGACACTTTGGCGCAGTTGGTGAGCTTAAGCGCGTTAAAGCGTAACCAAGAGCCCCTGTCACTGTTTTCCTGTTGTGTGCTGCAGCCCCTCTGTAATTATATATTTCTTATGGAGGTTGGGGACCTCCTGTGCTGCGTGCATGCTTTGCATAGAATTGCATAAAAAATTTGGTTTGTGCTGCTTACCCCTTGGTATTTATTTATAATTTTCCCCTGTAAGCCTGCATAACCACACCCACCTCTAGCACAGTTAAGCATATAAATTAGTGCATTGCACATGTTCAGAGAGTTCACTTGGTAGCTAGTGAAAGGTAAGGTGTTTTTAATTTCCTTTTTTTCCCATTTAGTTGACTCTTGGGTTTTTGGTTTAGTTCCCACTAGACTGCTTATAAAAACTGGCATTTTGCATGGTAGAGTAGGACTCACCAGATCGGGGACACTTTGGCGCAGTTGGTGAGCTTAAGCGCGTTAAAGCGTAACCAAGAGCCCCTGTCACTGTTTTCCTGTTGTGTGCTGCAGCCCCTCTGTAATTATATATATATATATATATATATATATATATATATATATATATATATATATATATATATATATATATATATATATATATACATATACATCTGAAAACTAGCTGACTAGGCACAGTAGCAAGACAAGGTCCAGCGCTCAGCGAACTGATAACTATAAAAGACTGCAAGTAACTGAATGTCCAGGACTTATATAGCAGGAATAGAGCACAGACCAAGCCCCCAGGAAAATCAGAGCAATCAGCAATATCCGTGCAGCAAGTGTCAGCTGACCGCAGGAATCAGCTGACATACCTCAGACACGCCTCCTTAACCTATAAAGGCAGCTCTGAGTTGCGCGCGTCCTGCCAGAAACAACACACTGACCCACATCTACAGGGGAGCCGGGGATGCGAATACGCTGATTCACGTCTACAGGGGAGGTGGGGATGTGACTGACCAAAGAGGAAGAGGAAGCTTCCTCCAGCTGCTCCAGTCTACACTATCAGAGCAGCCTCCAGAGACAACACCAGATAAGTTTGTTACACATATGTAGGTTGAGGGGAGAGATCGGTAGACAAGTGTTTAAAGAAGGATACGCAAAGAAATGTGTAGGTTGAGGGGAGGACATGGTAAAGTCAGTATGAAAATTTCCATTCAATCTTTTCCACTACATCTATCTTATAGAAATAATTATAAAACTTATTTTCAAACTGGTATGGCCACAAGGGTAGAACTCTCTAAACAATCACATTTTTATAAGCATCATTTGTTTTAATATCTGTCCAAGAGGCTCATGTTATTATGTATTTATGCATTTTTATTTGCATGTGAGGAGATATCACCACCTCCATCTCTGCAACATATTCTGTCCCCCGGAGGCTTTTTTTTAACAGTAGGAGGATTTTTAGATTGCCAGTGCAGTGGAATTGATGGTTTTGCATGGAGTGCAATCTCTTCTGTGAACTCCATCACTATTGGCTTGCTCTTCCATATGCAGAAACCCACTCTTGTATGCCGCCTAGTTCCTCCGGAGGCCACTGCCTATCATGCCTTTGCAGATATCCAGGCCAGGATATAGTGCCAGTGCTTATCACCTGCCTAAAGATTTAGCTTTTTCCCCCAAGTTTCAGGAAATCGACTTGTATTATCTATCTACAACAGGAGATATCGGCAGCGCTTTTCCTGTTTCATGCTATTATCTCTGTTATTTGATTTTAACTTCATATACATTTGTAAGCATTTAGAAACAGAGTCATAGACAAACACATATATCGCGCTTTTCTCCCGGCGGACTCAAAGCACCAGAAATGTAGCCACTAGGGGCGCTCTATAGGCAGCAATGTTTACATCTGATGAAGGTTCCATCTCCAAAATTTTCTCAGTGGTTGTAAAGTGCTTTGTGAAGTTGTTGCTAAACTTTCTCTAATCTGAAAATAAAGCCTCATTGGAAGTCGTGGTATTTTTAAAGAGAACCCGAGGTGGGTTTGAAGAATATTATCTGCATACAGAGGCTGGATCTGCCTATAGAGCCCAGCCTCTGTTGCTATCCCAAACCCCCCTAAGGTCCCCCTGCACTCTGCAATCCCTCATAAATCACAGCCACGCTGCTGACAAACAGCTTGTCAGAGCTGGCTGTGTTTATCTCTATAGTGTCAGTCTGCTGCTTTCCCCGCCTCCTGCAGAACTCCTGTCCCCGCCTGCATCCCTTCCCTCCCTGCTGATTGGAGTGAAGGGACGGGGGCAGGGACTGGAGCTATGCAGGAGGCGGGGGAGCAGCTGAGACTGACACTACAGATGTAAACACAGCCTCACAGCACGGCTGTGATTTATGAGGGATTGCAGAGTGCAGGGAGACCTTAGTGGGGTTTGGGATAGCAACAGAGGCTGGGCTGTATAGGCAGATCCAGCCTCTGTATGCAGATAACATTCTTTAAACACACCTCGGATTCTCTTTAAACTGGTTGTTGTTCCCGTCAAAACATTTTGGTTAGTGCATTTCCGTAACTCTGCCAACCCTTACTGAAACTTAATGGTCTGCTTTCTGTCACCGCTTCCACAATCTGATCCTTCAGTCCCGCTCAATCCTTAACATATTTTGTGACAATGCCAGCGACCTATTATTCTTGAATAATACTTAAGTTTCAGCACATCTAGCTATTTTGGACACCCACTTCCCTCATTATCTCTAGATGTGATTATACAGTTGGAGTGTAATCTGGAACTGGGACAACCAAATCCATTTATTATTCTTCATGCCAGATTTAGATAATTGGATGATTAAATTATTGGGAGGGTCTGATATAGAAATACGGCGATCTTAGCAATGGGCTCATTTTTGTTACTGCAGCTCTACCAAACCAGGGCACACTAGATTGTTCCAATGGACTTAAAGTGGACCCGAACTCTTGCACAGGACAGAAGGAAAACAAAGAGAAACGCACCCTGTATGTACTTAGAGAGTTAAGCTTTTCTGATACCCCCTCATCTGTCACTAATTACCACTGTAATTTGATATCGGACCTGTGTCAACTCAGGAATATCCTCTGCCAATGCAGAGCAGCTAATTTGTAAACACAGGATGCTAACAATATGTCCGCTTCCATGAAAGCAGGAAGTAGACTCACTGCAGATTTATTGCAGGATTTGTATCAGCTGTAACAAAAGAAATGTTTTTTTTTCTTTAAAAGTTATTAAGCTGTTGCTTATCTTTTAGAGCAGAGAAGAAGATCAGAGTTCCGCTTTAATACTTTCCAACCGCAGAACATCATTTAAATAGAACATCTTTAAAGAGAACCGGAGATGAAGCACCTTCTTGTATTTTACCTTTTAAATCAGTGGGAACATGACAGTAAACACCTAATCTGCTCTTTGTTTCATTGTTCTCTGTTTAATCTGACTGTTATCACCTCTGATAAGAATCCCCGACTGAGCATTCAGTCTAGCTTTGCTACGGAAAGATTATAGCTGAGTCTGTCTTCTCTGGTGTCTTTTCAAGCCCAAGCCTGCCCCCTTGTGGCTCTGCTATAATGACTCAGCTATAATTATTCCCTGCAAAGCCAGAGTGAATGCTCAGTCTGGGATTCTTATCACAGCTGATAACAGACACTTTTAGCAGTGAGGATGAAACAGAGAGCATGGTAAGTATTTTCTCTAATGTTCTTACTGATATATAAGGTAAAATACACAAGGGTGCTTCCTCTCTGGTTCCTTTTAAGATGTACTTTGGCAAAAGAATGCACAGATATTTGGAAGACTGGCCAAAGTGTAAAAGACAAATCAATGCATTTCGTCCTCCATTCACCGTATGACAAATAAAAGGCCACAGATTTACTACGGCTGAATTTAAAGTTTCAAATTCCTGAAAGTTGCTCAGAAAATTCAGAATAAACGAGAAATAAAAACACGATAAATCATCTACCACCAGGACTGGAGTAAGGTCTTTCAGAGGCATACATTCAACAAGGGCTCTGCTTTCATTTGGGCGCCGGAAACCGCTGCTAGTAGAATATATCGGTAAAATCACCAATATTTCACTATTTAATTCCAATTGTAAAATATTGGTAATGGTTTTGGATATTTTATTAACACTGGCCCCACCCCTTTTCTCACACACGCCCCTTCTCTGTTTACACCTAACCCTGATTTACAATAATACATACCTCTCAAGGGACACTTAAGACACACCCCTACCACACCTCTAACCACGCCCCTAGTCACGCATGCCATAAAGATTTCACTAGAAAAAATGTGTTCTTTTATAATTCAAACACACTGTTCCTTTCTATCCTGGATAATTTTATTTCATATTAACATTTAAAAATAAGAAATATATCAATTAAAGGATGGGGATAAAGTTTGAAGTCAATTAAACACATTTTCAGTAGAAAAATACATATATTTACATAGATCTGTATATGAGTCCTGAAAGGGGGACAAATGAGGAAGAAAGAGGGACACAGGGGTGGGGGGATTGGGTTCCCAAAGAGGAACTGTCCCTCCAAGAGAGGGACAGTTGGGAACTATGAATAATACAATACAATAACATTTGTAAAATGCTTTTGTCCCATAAGGCTCAAAGTGTATAGATACAGTATGTCTCAAATCAATACATGGTTGGAGGCGAGACCAGGGATGG
Source organism: Hyperolius riggenbachi (assembly GCF_040937935.1). Classification (NCBI taxonomy): domain Eukaryota; kingdom Metazoa; phylum Chordata; class Amphibia; order Anura; family Hyperoliidae; genus Hyperolius; species Hyperolius riggenbachi. The sequence goes on from NC_090646.1 coordinate 658,015,356, forward strand.
TCGTAGTCAGCCAACTTCGCTACGCTGGAACTACGCATAGTTTTCTGCAATTACGCTTCGCAAACTACGGCTACGAAATCAGAAACTTCGCTACGTTTGCATTTCGTAGACTACGTGTTAAAATACGGAAGCTTCGGGTAGTGTAAAGCGTAGTGTATGCGGACGCTTATGCCCTTATGCAGAAACATTTACGCAATAATCCGCTAACTATGCGCATGTGTGAACTAATATAAGCGTACATTCACCTTCCAAAGCAGAATTGTATATGTATAGAAGGGCAATATTATTTCTGCGCATGCACAATGATCCGTATAGACGCAGTTACCGCATGCGTAGTTGACTTCGCAATATATACGGCAACTACCCATAGCGGGCGAAGCTTCGCATAGCGGGACTACGATTACGCGGAAATACGTACGCGATGTTTGTAAACTTCGTCTATGAACTACGATGCGTAGTTGCGGACTACGACGCGTAGAGTTGCGCTGTCGTAGTTTACGAGCAACCCTTAGCTAGACTGTGTTACAGAGGAAATAGGTGATCATAAATGCCAGACTAAACAGGAAGCTTTTCAGTTTGGATTTAAACACTTCCAGGGATGGAGCTGTCCTGATTGGTTGTGGCAGGGAGTTCCAAAATGTAGGGGCAGCATGACAGAAGGCTCTGGCTCTAAAGCAGAGCCGGATTAAGGCTAAATGGGGCCCTAAGCAAAGTAATTGATTTGGGCCCCCCCATCATGTCGTAATAGAATCAGAAGATGCAGCTGCACAGCAACATGCCGCACACACCGGGGCAGCCGAGCTACTGGTTGCTATGGGCAACAGCCCGCTTTCCTCTGTGAGTGCACGATGCAGGGAATAGCAGCGGCAAAATGCAGAGTGAGAGATGAATGGCTGGGACATTTGCACTCAGGGACTGGGGCACCCCTGTGAAGAGGGCACCAGATATCACAGCAGCAGCACTTTCCCCCTGCATCTCCAGCCTGGCAATAGCAGAAAGCTCTGGACACCGCCAAACCGGAAGCCGTTCCCCAGACAGAATTACATATAACCACCTCCAGCACTGAACAACCGATTTCCTCCCAAACTAGACAGCCACCATGCAGCCTCCATCCCAGTGAATACGATAGTCCAGCAGAGAAGGCAGCCGTAGCAGGGGAGAATGACAGCACCAGATGACTCACATTCACCTATTGCGATCCAAGCAATAGAGGTCCTGTCATCCGGAGCCCATCTGTCTCCTCTAGAGTGCTGCCGCTCTATTACTACTACTATTACTACTTCCTACTTCCTGTCTGATCTGAGAATCAGGAAGTTCAGAGCGAGCGGCTGCACTGTAGAAGAGGCAGATGGGTTTCAGATGACGGGATCTCTATCGCTTGGATCATGGATAGGTGAGTGAGCGTTTGCCATCTGCTGCTATCATTCTTGCTGCAGCTGTAGTTCTCTGTGGGAAGGAAGGGAGGAGTGGGCAGTGGCAGAGCGCACAGTAGCAGGAGGGGGACCTAGGAGGAGAGCCTGGCTCTGCAGACAATCAGCAGCGCACGGCATCATTTGACAAGACAAGACAAGACAAATAACATTTATATCGCGCTTTTCTCCTGGCAGACTCAAAGCGCCAGAGCTGTAGCCACTAGGACGCACCCTATAGGCAGTAGCAGTGTTAGAGAGACTTGCCTAAGGTCTCCTACTGAATAGGTGTTGGCTTACTGAACAGGCAGAGCCGAGATTCGAACCCTGGTCTCCTGTGTCAGAGGCAGAGCCCTTAAAGGGACTCCGAGCAGTGCCTGTGGGTATGCCTTTAAGGATACCCACAACTAATTAATTACATCCTCACACCTACCAGCATGATGTTTGTAATTATATCCCCCCGGGTTCCTTATATTTCATTGCATTGTGCTGAATCGAGCTGCTAACTTTGGAGAAAAGTTGTCCTGTGTAATACAATGTAACTATGGAAAGATGCATATTATTTTGAAGCTCTCTTTCTCCTCTTTCCAATGATAGATAAACTGCCACCCTACGCCTTTTAGTTTTCGCTATTTTCGCAATCAAAATTGCTGTGGCCGAAAATAGCGAAAACTAAAAGGCATAGGGCAGCGGTTTATATATCATTGAAAAGAGGAGAAAGAGAGCTTTAAAATGATATGCATCTTTCCATAGTTACTGCACTGCTCAGAGTCCCTTTAACCATTATACCATCCAGCCACCGCTGACAGGATGGCGAGGCCGAGGGCTGGTTTATGTGCTGATGGGGCCCCTTTGACTCTGAATGGGGCCCCAAGCGACTGCTTTTGTTGCCTGGTCGGTAATCCGGCCCTGCTTGGTTCACATTAGGATAAAATAGCTCACGTTCCGCTCCAATGAGCGGAACGCAGCAGCGGAAGCAATGCTTTCCCGATGAGAAAGTTCACATTGCTGCGTTCCGCTCAGTTCCGCTCCCTGCGTTCCGCTCGTTGGAGCGGACGTTCCCGACCTGCACGATCCTTCCGCTTGCTCCGCTTTCACGGAGCGGAACGCAGCGCAGGAGCGGATGCGTGTCAGTGTGAACCCAGCCTAAAGGTTTTGAGATGAACTCTGGGGGTGACCAAGTTATTAGATCCTTTTGATTGTGGGGGGTGAGACGCAATTTCAACAAGTCCTTTGGATATTCAGGGTCCAGATCGTGCAAGGATTTGAATCTTAAATAGAATTCTAAATTTTGTTGGTATCCAGTGGAGTGAGCGAAGGATCAGTGTTAATACAATACAATAACATTTGTAAAGCGCTTTTCTCCAATGGGACTCAAAGCGCATAGCTGTGTCTCAGATTAATACAGGGTTGCAGGCTGGGTTGTGTTACTGAGGAGATAGTCAGATGTTCATGAATGCCAGACTGAAGAGGTAGGTTTTCAGTTTAGACTTAAATGCTTCCAGGGATGGAGCTGTCCTGATTGGGTGTGGCAGGGAGTTCCAAAGTGTAGGGGCAGCATGACAGAAGGCTCTGTCTCCAAAGGTTTTGAGGTGGACTCTAGGGGTGACCAAGGTGTTACGTCCTTTTGATCTAAGATTGTGGGGGGTGTGATGCAGTTGAAACAAGTCCTTCAGGTATCCAGGGCTCAGATTGTGCAAGGATTTGAATGTCAGTAAGCCAATCTTAAACAGAATTCTCCCTTATATCAGTAGCCAGTGGAGTGAGCACAGGGTTGGTGTTATGTGGCAATGGCGGGGTTGGCTCGTTAACAGCCTTGTGGCGGCATTCTGTACTAATTGCAGGCGGCGTAAGTCTTTCTTATGCAGGCCTGTGTAGAGGACGTTGCAGTAGTCTAACCTTGATGTGACGAAGGCATGGACTAGGGTTGGAAGATCCTCCGAAGGAATTAGGTGTTTAATCCTTGCAATATTCCTTAGGTGAAAAAGGAATGTTTCACAACAGCTGAGATTTGATTCCTGAAGCTTAATTTCCCATCAATCAGTACTCCCAGGCTGCGCACACAGTCTGAGTTTTTCAGGTCTGAGCTTCCTATCCTTAGCGGTGTTGGTTGAGACTGGGGCTGCTTTGCTGTTGAGCCCTGGCTCTCGATAACAAGAACCTCAGTTTTGTCAGCATTAAGTTTTAGCCAATTATTATTAATCCACTCCTGAAGCTCAGCTAAGCATACGTTTATTTGTGGAGTAGGGTCTGTGATGAAAGGTTTGAATGACAAATATAGCTGGGTGTCATCAGCATAGCAATATGTCAGGCCATGTTTTTGTATGATTTCTCCAAGTGGCAACATGTATATGGTGAAAAGTAAAGGGGATAATATTGCGCCCTGAGGTACACCGTATTTTAGTGGTACAGGGTTGGAGAGGAAGGGCCCTAAGGCTACCCTTTGTGTTCTGCCAGCCAGGAAGGAGTTGAACCACCGGAGAACAATGCCATCTATGCCACAGTACTCTTGTAGCCTGTTGAGCAAGATTTCATGATCGACTGTGTCAAAAGCCGCTGAGAGGTCGAGCAAAATCAGGATGGAACATTGACCCTTGTCTCTTGCAATGAGCAGATCATTGCAAATCTGGGTGAGGGCTGTTTCACAGCTGTGATATTTCCTGAAGCCAGATTGAAGAGGGTCAAGGATGTTGTTTCTGGAGAGCCTGGCTTCAAGTTGGAGGTAGACAGCCTTTTCAATAACTTTTCCCAGAAAGGGGAGGTTTGAGACAGGTCTGTAGCTGTTTAGAGCATCTGGGTCTAAGCATGGTTTCTTGAGTAGAGGCCTGACGATTGCTTCTTTCAGAGTAGAGGGAAACCACCCTTCTTGTAAGGAGCCGTTGACTATTTTGTGGAATGCCGGTGTAAATAGTTCAGGGCATTTCAACATGAACTTAGTGGGGCCAGGGTCCAGATCGCAGGTAGTCTGGCGAAGGTTTGAGAGGATATCCAAGATGTCTTTTTCAGTGATTACCTTAAAATCAGACCATGGTGGTAGGCTATTTTTGCACCTGTTATGTGGCTCTGCATGGGTTTCTGGGGCTGTGAATTGAATGGCAGATCGTATGCAGGAGATTTTGTCTGAAAAGAAGTGGGCAAATTTCTCGCACAGTTCCTGTGAAGGTCTGATGCTGGATTTCCTGCAAGATGGATTGCAGAGACTGTCAACCGTGCGGAAGAGTTGGGCAGGTCTGTTGGCTGCATTTGAAATTTCGTGAGACAGGAATAAGTACTTCTTTTTGTTAATCATCGTTTGATATTTTTTCAGGTGAGCAATTAGGGAAAGTTTGTCATCAGGAGACTGATGTTTGCGCCACCTTCGTTCCAGTCTGCGTCCCTGTTTCTTTAGTTGTCAAACCAGCGAGCGTGATGTAATGGTGCGGAACGTTTAATCTTTAAGAGAGCTATGGCGTCAAAAGCAGCTGAGACATCGTGGTTATATTTAAGGACCATGGATTCAAGGCCTAAGTTGTGATCTGTCAGTCTGCCTAGATTAAGGCTGTTCTGAAGGTGTTGGTGGGGTTAGCTAGTTAACAGCCTTGCAGTGGCATTCTGTACTAATTGCAGGTGATGCAGGTCTTTCATAGGCATGTATAGAGAACATTGCAGTAATCAAGCCATGATGTGATGAAAGTTGTTTAATCCTTGCAATATTCCTTAGGTGAAAGAAGGAATGTTTCACAACAACTGAGATTTGATTCCTGAAGCTTAATTTCCCATCAATCAGTACTCCCAGGCTGCACACACAGTCTGAGCTGTTCAGGTCTGAGCCTCCTATCCTTAGTAGTGCTGGCTGAGACTGGGGCTGCTTAGCTGTCGAGCGCTGACCTCCGATAACAAGAACCTCATGTTTGTCACTGTTTCGTTTTAGCCAGCTATTATTCATCCACTCCTGAAGCTCAGCTTAGCATGTGTTAGTGGAGTATGGTCTGTGTGAGGCCAGGTTTACATGGTAAATATAGCTGGGTGTCATCAGCACAGCAGTTGTAGTGGTGTTGTAGTGGTGTTAGTGTTAGGCATAGGTAGAGGGTAGGTTAGTGTTAGACGTAGATAAGGGAGAGGTTAGTGTGAGGATAGAAGACAAAGGTATCAGTAGAATATAGGTAACATTATCGATATTTCCCTATCTGGGTCACATCTCGGGCCTAGTTTAACATCCGCCACTTCTAAATGTACCCCAAGTCAAGCAGTCACACAATAAATCCTCTGAACATTGGTAGTGACTATGTGACCAGCACTGAAGCCCCCAAAAAGCACTGAGCCAAAGACCAAGAGGGGGGGGGGGGGGGGGGGTTATGCAGGAACCATTGAAAGAGGTGGTGAAGTACTGAAGTGATGATTAGAGAGGTATGAGGAGATCCAGGCCAGTGCGCTGTCACAAATCCCTAAGGTTTGTACAAAAGAGGTAGTGCTACTCAGGTCAATGCAACCGTCAATATCAGTGTCTGTAGTACAATAATTCAGGCACAATATTTCCTAAAGTCAGTGGGCCAGATTTATCAAGATTGTCTGAGGCAAAATATTAGTAGGTTTTTAGAAATCCGTGCAGAACTGTCTCAGGCATCCTAAGAAATCACTAGCTAGTGCAGATTCTTTCTTAAACTGTAAGGAATAGAAGGAGCTAGGAAGGTCTCTCAGGCAGTGCAGAGTGTGAGGGGAGTTGCTGTTGCTGAGGTAACCAACACACCTGCTGTCAGCAAGCTCTGAGTGAGGGGGGAGGAGCCCTTCACTAATCACATCTAGCCTGCACTATCTGGAGAACTGCTATTGAGCACTTCTTAATCTGCAGCAGTTAAAGGGATACTGTAGGGGGGTCGGGGGAAAATGAGTTGAACTTACCCGGGCCTTATAATGGTCCCCCGCAGGCATCCTGTGCCCGCGCGGCCCTAACTGATGCTCTGGCCCCGCCTCCGGTTCACTTCTGTAATTTCTGACTTTAAAGTCAGAAAACCCCTGCGCCTGCGTTGCCGTGTCCTCGCTTCCCCTGATGTCACCAGGAGCATACTGCGCAGGCACAGACCATACTGGGCTTGTGCTATACACTCCTGGTGACATCAGCGGGAACGAGGACACGGCAACGCAGGCGCAGGGGTTTTCTGACTTTAAAGTCGGAAATTCCAGAAGTGAGCCAAAGGCGGGGCCGGAGCATCGGTGAGTGGTTGTGCGGGCACAGGATGTCTGCAGGGGACCATTACAAGCCACGGCTAAGTTCAACTCATTTTCCCCCGACCCCCCTACAGAATCCCTTTAAGGAATAGATTTGCACTTTTCTTAACTGTAGTGTAGCTCTAGAAACTGCCGCTATTACATAGGCTTTGGGAAGTTTCTTACTATCATGCAGAACTGTTCTTCTGCTGGTTAGAACAGTTTTAGAAGAAAAAACTGTCGGTAATGTTTTGATAAATCTCCCCCAGTATCTCCTATGGCAGCTTCATCATACCGGGACGTCCCCCACCTCTCTGGCAACTCCTGGATCATTCACCAGCAAGCACTGTACTTTCCTTATGTATTGCACTTGTCTCCAACAACCTCAATAAAAAGGCCTCTCATAGCGTAAAACTGTATGGTATTTATTAACTTATAAAACATATTGCACTGACGTTTTCCAATAACATAAGTCAGCTTAGAGTTTTGTCTCGGGACGGGCTCTCCCCCGTAAGGTTGGCCGCAGGCAGGCTTGTTCCTGTAGTTCCTCCGTGCGTATCACCGCCTAGTGCACTAGACTAGGCAGCCAATCACATTGTAATTAGCTGATTACGATCAGCACTTGTGCCCAGTAGGGATGATCGGAACAAACAAATTCCGTTCCGCCGGAATTTGCGGATTCCGCCAGAGCTAAATTCCGTCGTTATGAGAATTACGTCGGATTTTTACGAATTTCCGCGGAATTCCTGATTCCGGCGCAAAAATTATAATCGCAAATGGAACCATGTTTATGCTATATGGTAGCCCATAGACCCTATTGATTGTTCCCTTAGTCCTTTTTCTCCCTCCTCCCTCTCTCGTCTTCCAGGGAATTATAGAATTTCAAAAGCCAGCTTACATACCTTGCCCGGGAATTGAATCCAGGTCTTGGCCAGGAATTGAACCCAGGTCTATTGCTCAGTAGGTAGCTCTCTTCACCACTACACCACCACCAACACTACATGCTGAAGCCAGCCTAGCATGTACCATTATGATATATCCAAGAGAAAAATGTGTTGGTGGTATAATGGTTAGGATAGCAGCCTACAGAGCGGTAGGCCTGGATTCTATTCCTGGCCAATGTGAGTTGGCTTTTGACATGCTACAAATCCTTAAGCAAGCTCATTTTTCTCTTGGATATATCACAATGGTACATGCTTGGCTGGCTTCAGCATGTAGCATTGTAGTGTGTTGTGTTGGTGGTATAATGGTTAGGATAGCAGCCTACAGAGCGGTAGGCCTTGGTGCAATTCCTGGGCCTGGCCAATGTATGTGAGTTGGCTTTTAAAATCCTACAAATCCCTAAGCAAGCTCATTTTTCTCTTGGATATATCATAATGGTACATGCTAGACTGGCTTCAGCATGTAGTGTTGGCGGTGGTATAGTGGTGAGGAGACTCAGACCTGGGTTCAAATCCTGGGCAAGCTATGTAAGCTGGCTTTTGAAATACTACAATTCCCTGGAAGATGAGATCCTCCTTCCTCAGCGAGGAGGGAGGAAGGGAGTTGAAATACCTGTTTTTAGGCAGAAATCAGTTTAGTGGGGAAACAAATTTGAATTCCGTAAAATTTTGCGGAATTTTAAAATTTTCAGCGGAATTCCGTTTTAGCCCTATAGCAATTCCGTTCCGTCATATCGGAACCGGAATCACCAAATTCCGGCCAGAATCACGGAATTTACAATTCCGCGGAGTCTAGCGACCATCCCTAGACTGCCCAGATATAGTACAACAATTTGATCTGTCTATGTGTGGTGTAGGGTCTCTGGCTGTAGCCTAGCACACTTTTTATACTGGAAGGAGAGGAGTGCTTTAATTTCTGTCTGCATTATGGATACAGCTGCATGCTGGAAATGTGCCGTCACTCTCTGATCTGCGTCTGCTGGTCAGGAGAGTGTTGGCTCTGCAATAAATAACATTTGTAGAGAACAGGAGCTGCCTTGCAGGCGTTTGTCCTCAGCGAGTCGCAGGCTCTGCCGCGTAGCGCAGCGCATTTCTTCATCAATGTGCAAGGCTGTCGTTATTACAGAACTATGGCAATCCGGGGGCCGTTGGTCATAGTCAAGTCACTTCAGTGTGTCAGCAATGATAAGGTAATGGCACATTAAAGCATTCCTCGCCTCTCCACAGTAAATTGTACCGTGTAAAGTGCCTGTGCGCGGCCGTTTCCTCCGCGAGTAATGAGCGGCATCATATTAGGTGCTGCCTCATTAATTAGGATGAAAACGCTGAAAGCATTTTTCATGTTTATCTCCTATTCCGCCTGAAACATTTCTGCTTTGTTTAGGAAACTCATTGGGTTTTATTGAGCGTTTTGTACTAATCTAAAAACCAAGTGGCCATTTGTGGAAAGGATGGCTTTAGAAATGTCCAGGATCTATGTAGAGCCATTCTCAAGGTTGGAGATGACTCATCAGGGAGGATTCTGGGTCCTCAGAGCTATCGGGGAGGATTCTGGGTCCTCTGAGTTATTGTGCAGGATTCTGGGTCCTCTGAGTTATCGTGGAGGATTCTGGGTCCTCTGAGTTATTATGGAGGATTCTAGGTCCTCTGAGTTATTATGGAGGATTCTAGGTCCTCTGAGTCATCATGGAGGATTCTGGGTCCTCTGAGTCGTCATTAAGGAGGATTCTGGGTCTTCTGAGATATTGTGGAGGATTCTGGGTCCTCTGAATTATCATGGAGGATTCTGGGTCCTCTGAATTATTGTGGAGGATTCAGGGTCCTCTGAGTCATCATGGAGAATTGTGGATCCTCTGAGTCATCATGGAGGATTCTGGGTTCTGAGCTATCATGGAGGATTCTGGGTCCTCTCCTCTGAGATATCATGGAGGATTCTGGGTCCTTTGAGTTATCGTGGAGGATTCTGGGTCCTCTGAGTTATCATGGAGGATTATGGGTCCTCTGAGTTATCGTGGAGTATTCTGGGTCCTCTGAGATATCATGGAGGATTCTGGGTCCTCTGAGTTATTGTGGAGTATTCTGGGTCCTGTGAGTTATCATGGAGGATTCTGGGTCCTCTGAGTTATCATGGAGGATTCTGGGTCTTCTGAGTTATCATGGTGGATTCTGGGTTCTGAGTTATCGTGGAGGATTCTGGGCCCTCTGAGTTATTGTGGAGGATTCTGGGTCTTCTGAGATATTGTGGAGTATTCTGGGTCCTGTGAGTTATCATGGAGGATTGTGGATCCTCTGAGTCATCATGGAGGATTCTGGGTTCTGAGCAATCATGGAGGATTCTGGGCACTCTCCTCTGAGATATCATGGAGGATTCTGGGTCCTCTGAGTTATCGTGAAGTATTCTGGGTCCTCTGAGATATCATGGAGGATTCTGGGTCCTCTGAGTTATCATGGAGGATTCTGGGTCCTCTGAGTTATCATGGAGAATTCTGGGTCCTCTGAGTTATCGTGGAGGATTCTGAGTCCTTTGAGTCATCGTGGAGGAATATGGTTCCTCTGAGTTATCGTGGAGGATTCTGGGTCCTCTAAGTTATCATAGAGGATTCTGGGTATTCTGAGTTACATAGTTACATAGTTACATAGTTATTTTGGTTGAAAAAAGACATACGTCCATCGAGTTCAACCAGTACAAAGTACAACTCCAGCCCGTCCCCCACATACCCCTGTTGATCCAGAGGAAGGCGAAAAAACCCCCACCAGGCATGGTCCAATTAGCCCCAAATGGGAAAAATTCCTTCCTGACTCCAGATGGCAATCAGATAAAATCCCTGGATCAACATCATTAGGCATAACCTAGTAATTGTAGCCATGGATGTCTTTCAACGCAAGGAAAGCATCTAAGCCCCCTTTAAATGCAGGTATAGGGTTTGCCATAACGACTTCCTGTGGCAATGCATTCCACATCTTAACCACTCTTACTGTAAAGAACCCTTTCCTAAATAAATGGCTAAAACGTTTTTCCTCCATGCGCAGCTCATGTCCTCTAGTCCTTTGAGAAGGCCTAGGGACAAAAAGCTCATCCGCCATGCTATTATATTGCCCTCTAATGTATTTATACATGTTAATTAGATCTCCTCTAAGGCGTCTTTTCTCTAGACTAAATAAACCCAGTTTATCTAACCTTTCTTGGTAAGCGAGACCTTCCATCCCACGTATCAATTTTGTAGCTCGTCTCTGCACCTGCTCTAAAACTGCAATATCTTTTTTGTAATGTGGTGCCCAGAACTGAATTCCATATTCCAGATGTGGCCTTACTAGAGAGTTAAACAGGGGCAATATTATGCTAGCATCTCGAGTTTTTATTTCCCTTTTAATGCATCCCAAAATTTTGTTCGCTTTAGCTGCAGCGGCTTGGCATTGAGTACGATTATTTAACTTGTTGTCGATGAGTACTCCTAAGTCCTTCTCCAAGTTTGATGTTCCCAACTGTATCCCATTTATTTTGTATGGTGCTAGACCATTGGTACGACCAAAATGCATGACTTTACATTTGTCAACATTGAATTTCATCTGCCATGTATGTGCCCATATAGCCATCCTATCCAGATCCTGTTGCAATATGACACTATCTTCCTGAGAGTTGATGATTCTGCACAATTTTGTATCATCTGCAAAAATAGCAACATTGCTCACTACTGCATCTACTAGGTCATTAATAAATAAATTGAAGAGCACTGGACCCAGTACAGACCCCTGTGGGACCCCACTGCTAACAGTCTCCCATTTTGAGTACAATCCATTGACCACAACTCTTTGTTTTCTGTCCATTAGCCAGTTCCCTATCCATGCACACAAACTCTTCCCCAGTCCTTGCATCCTCAACTTTTGCACCAGACTTCTGTGGGGAACAGTGTCGAAGGCCTTTGCAAAGTCCAAGTATATCACATCTACAGCATTCCCAATATCCATATTAGCATTCACTACCTCATAAAAGCTGAGCATGTTAGTCAAACAGGACCTGTCTTTAGTAAACCCATGTTGATGCTGAGAAATAAGATTATTTTCTACTATGAAGTCATGTATAGTATCTCTTAGTAACCCCTCAAATAGTTTGCATACAACTGATGTTAAGCTTACAGGTCTATAATTTCCTGGATCAGATTTTTTGCCCTTCTTAAATAATGGGAAAACGTGGGCTGTACGCCAATCCACTGGGACTCTGCTAGTTGCAAGAGAGTCACAAAAGATAAGATAAAGGGGCTTAGCTATAACTGAACTTAATTCTCTTAGGACCCGAGGATGCATGCCATCCGGGCCAGGTGCCTTGTCTATTTTTAATTTATTTAGTCTTGCCTTTACTTCTTCCTGCGTTAAAGAGACTCCGTAACAAAAATTGCATCCTGTTTTTTATCATCCTACAAGTTCCAAAAGCTATTCTAATGTGTTCTGGCTTACTGCAGCACGTTCTACTATCACCATCTCTGTAATAAATCAACTTATCTCTCTCTTGTCAGACTTGTCAGGCCTGTGTCTGGAAGGCTGCCAAGTTCTTCAGAGTTGTGGTTCTGCTATGAACTCCCCCATCCAGGCCCCTCTCTGCACACTGCCTGTGTGATATTTAGATTAGTGCAGCTTCTCTCTGTTCTATTATCTTTTACGAGCTGGATAAATCCTCCTCTGAGCTGGCTGGGCTTTCACATACTGAGGAATTACATACAGGCACAGCTGTCTGCACTCTGCAGGAAGAAATAGCCTGACACGTCAGTGGAAGATAGCTGCAGGGGGAAAGAAACACACAAATGATCTCTTGAGATTCAAAAGGAAGGCTGTATACAGCCTGCTTGTGTATGGATGTATTTTCTATGCGTGGACATACTGTACATCAATCTACTTCCTGTTTTGGTGGCCATTTTGTTTGTTTATAAACAAACTTTTTAAAACTGTTTTTAACACTTTTAATGCGGCGAGGAGCGGCGAAATTGTGACAGAGGGTAATAGGAGATGTCCCCTAACGCACTGGTATGTTTACTTTTGTGCGATTTTAACAATACAGATTCTCTTTAAGTATTTAATATTACAGTTAGAAGATTGAGACTCTTCTGCCTCTGTAATTTGCAACAGTGCTGTTTTCCTTTGTGAAGACAGAAGCAAAGAAAGCATTTAATAACTCTGCCTTACCTTGGTCATCCACCATTGAGTTCCCACCCTCATCCTTTAGGATTCCTATACAGTCAACCTTTCTTTTTTTAGAGTTGATGTACTTGTAAAACTTTTTTGGGTTAGATTTGATATCCCTAGCGATTTGATTTTCAGCTTCGATCTTTGCCAGCCTAATTTCTTTTTTACAATTTTTATTGCACTCCTTATAATTGCTTAGTGCAGCCTCAGTCCCCTCCTGTTTTAGGACCTTATAGGCATTCTTTTTCCAATTCATTTTATCCCTAACCTTTCTATTCATCCATAGAGGCCTTTTTTTATTCCTAGACATTTTGTTTCCATATGGGATATACATACTACATACTAGTTATCATGGTGGATTCTGGGTCCTCTGAGAGTCTGAGTTATTATGGTGGATTCTGGGTTCTGAGTTATCGTGGAGGATTCTGGGTCCTCTGAGTTATCGTGGATGATTCTGGGTCCTCTGAGTTATCATGGTGGATTCTGGGTCCTCTGAGTTATCATGGTGGATTCTGGGTTCTGAGTTATCGTGGAGGATTCTGGGTCCTGTGAGTTATCGTGGATGATTCTGGGTCCTCTGAGTTATCGTGGATGATTCTGGGTCCTCTGAGTTATCATGAGGGATTCTGGGTCCTCTGAGTTATCATGGTGGATGCTGGGTTCTGAGTTATCATGGAGGATTCTGGGTCCTCTGAGTTATCATGGTGGATTCTGGGTCCTCTGAGTTATCATGGTGGATTCTGGGTTCTGAGTTATCGTGGAGGATTTTGGGTCCTCTGAGTTATTGTGGAGGATTCTGGGTTCTGAGTTATCATGGAGGATTCTGGGTCCTCTGAGTTATCATGGTGGATTCTGGGTCCTCTGAGTTATCATGGTGGATTCTGGGTTCTGAGTTATCGTGGAGGATTTTGGGTTCTCTGAGTTATTGTGGAGGATTCTGGGTTCTGAGTTATTGTGGAGGATTCTGGGTCCTGTGAGTTATCATGGAGGATTTTGGGTTCTCTGAGTCATCGTGCAGGATTCTGGGTTCTCTGAGTTATCGTGGAGGATTTTGGGTCCTCTGAGTTATCGTGGAGGATTCTGGGTCCTCTAAGTAATCATGGAGGATTCTGGGTCCTCGGAGCAATCATGGTGGATTCTGGATCCTCTGAGTTATCATGGTGGATCCTGGGTCCTCTGAGTTATCATGGTGGATTCTAGGGTCTAACAAGCTGCAACAAGAAGATGTTCGGGAGTTTCAGCGCTGGATCCCCACTGTTGTGGAGGAAGGGGGAAGCCTCTTTAGGATTTAGAGGCTTCCCCCTTCCAAGGTAAGTACCCTCAGGGGCACTTTTTTCACTACAGTTACACTTTAAGAAATTGATGGACCTTTTTTAAACTTTAATGCATTAAGAGGTTGAGAGAAAACTCTACATTCTACTGGGAGAGGAGGGATCCACAGAGACAATTACTGCACACTATGTCACAGCATGCCACAGACTGAGAGGAGGAATGCACAGTGACAATCGCTGCACACTATGTCACAGCATGCTACAGACTGAAAGGAGGAATCTGTAGTGACTATCCCTGCACATAGGGGCCTAACAATCGCCCCTGCAAGGGATGCAGCCACAGGGGGCCCTTAAAGAGACTCTGTAACAAAACTTTCAGCCTTATTTCTTTTATCCTATAAGTTCCTACACCTGTTCTAATGTGGTCTGTCTTACTGCAGCCTTTCCTAGTTGCACAGTAGCTGTATTATCTCTGTTATCTAATCTTCTTTCCTTTGTCGGCTCAGGCAGGAATGTGCTGCTCTGCTGTGATAGGATAGAAGTTATGCACACCTTCTACACGCCCCCCGCAGGCTCTGTATGAGTCACAGACTGAGCTTCTCTGAGCCTGTCACATGCTGGTTAGCAGCCATGTTTTTTGTTTGTAAACACTGCCTAAAAGTGGCAATTACAAGCCAGGATCTCAGCAGGGAGTGGCAGAAACAGCACAGAGAGGCCCAGGAGAACATAATGCATAGAATGGAATGCTTTTTATTGTAAGAATTTCAGAGTACAGATTCTCTTTAAGGGAGAAGCCTGAGGTGGGCCCCTGGCTCTGGGGCACCACTAGGACCATTTAAATGCAGGAGGGGGTGCAGAGCAGGAAGGGCAAGCAGCGGGCAGCGACTGGTAGGAGGGCCCAACTCCCAACCTCCCTCACCTCAGCCTCCCTCTTCAGCGCTCCCCTCCCCCTTCCATCAATGTTAACCGTAGTGAGGGTAAATGTGTGCTAGGCTGATATGGTGCTGTAGTCCAGCTGCTCCCAAAGCATGAAGAGCAGAGATCAGCAGCACCATGGAGATGTATTGAAGCTCTTTATTGCAGCGACAGACGACAGACGCTGTTTCGGAGGTGAACTCCTTCCTCAAGCTGTATAGGCTCACTCAAAAGAGTAACAAACACAAAGGCATTTATATACATTCTCTACAAGGTCACATGGACCAATCAAATATCACCAAAATGCAAGTGGCCACTTGTGTTTGTTACTGTTTTGAGTTAGCCTGTACAGCTTGAGGAAGGAGTTCACCTCCGAAACAGCATCTGTTGCTGTCCCTGGGCTTTATCTTTTATGCAAAAAAGAGCTTAAAGAAAATCTGTAAACGAAAAAACCTCCCCTAGGGGGTACTCACCTCGGGTGGGGGAAGCCTCGGGATCCTATTGAGGCTTCCCCCGTCCTCCTCGGTCCCACGGCGGCAGCGATAAAGCTCCCTGAACAACGGGGATGTAAATATTTACCTTTTGGCTCCGGCGCAGGCGCAGTATCCGCTCCTTCCCACGGAGATAGGCGGAATTAGCCAATCTCCATCGGGCCACTCTACTGCGCAGGCGCAAGTCTCCTGCACCTGCGCAGTAGAGCGGACCCGACGGAGACCGGCTATTTTTGCCTATCTCCGTCAGAAGAGCCGCAACAGCGCCCCCGCTGGAGCCAGGAAAGGAAAATATTGAACAGGCTGTCTGGTCTATCAGGCCGCTGTTCGGAGGGCTGTGGTGAGACCCCCGTAGGACAGAGGAGGACGAGGGAAGCCTCATTAGGATCCGGAGGCTTCCCCCTCCCGAGGTGAGTACCCCCCAGGGGACATTTTTCTTTTTACAGTGTCTCTTTAAATAGATCTCTGAAGTGCTGCTGATCTCTACTCTTCCCCCTTCCATCAATGACAGCAGCGGCAGCGGGCTGGGAATGCGGACTCACTCTACTTCCTGAGATAACCAGCAAGTAGAGTGAGGCTCTGCAGAGAAGAGCAGATGTTGCATGGAACGTGGAAGAGGCCGTGCAGTAAATTTGTAAACACAAGATGTTTACAATATGACTGCTTCCATGAAAGCAGGACGTAGACACACTGCAGATTTATTGCTGGGTTTCTATCCGCAGTAAGAAAGAAATATTTTTCTTTAAAGGTTATTATGCTGTTGCTTATCTTTTAGAGCAGAGAAGAAGTTTTGAGTTCAGGTCCGCTTTAAGATACTATGTTCACATGTATTTTCATGTTCAAAACATAGATAAAATAAAAGTATAGTTAAAACAATATCATATACAAAACAAATATAGTAAAAAAAAGGCACTACTTATAGAAATACAAAAAACAACACATTGTTAATGTCTACAGCTAGCAACCACAAGTGCGGTTTGCAAAAGAGCCACAAGAGGGCAGCATTTTTTAAGTTTTTCAATTCCTCATAGGATCACTACGGTATCTGAATTCAGACAACACTGTTCTGTTCAAGTTCAAGTCATTGTATAACGCAAGACATTTCTTTTTACCTTGAGGGTGCATTTAAAGAACATAAGTGACTGTAACAAAGGCAGAAACAGAGAAGTCATGTACAGTATGCCACATATTTAAAGCTCTGTAATTAAAAAAAAATCCCTCTGGCAGGGCCGGGCCGAGGCATAGGCTGGAGAGGCTCCAGCCTCAGGGCGCAGTGTAAGAGGGAGCACAATTCATTCAGCTGTCATTCCTAATTGTGTATGAAGCAGAAAGAAATAAGAAAAGGGGATACATAGCAGTGACTGCAAACTAGATATTGAGGTGTTGGGGAGGTTTTGGGCCCTGTGGCCCTCTTAGTCTAATAGCAATCAGTGTGTGACGGCTGGGTGGGAGGGATGGAGGGGCGCACTTTGGTGTCTCAGCCTTGGGTGCTGGAGGACCTTGTCCCTGCTCTGCCCTCTGGGGGGTACTCACCTCGGGAGGGGAAAGCCTCTGGATCCTAACAGGGCTTCCCCCGTCCTCCTACATCTCTCCGTTAGCTTGCTTGAGTTCCCCGAAGTGTGGCAAGGTAAATATCTATCTACCGCAATCCTGCGCAGGCGGGCTAAGCCACTTTTCATTCCTGTTAAATAGCCAAACCCAGGGGCATAGCAATAGGGGTTGCAGATGTACCCACCGCATCAGGGCCCTTGGGCCAGAGGGGCCCCGAAGGGCCCTCCCTCAACTACAGTATTAGCTCTCTTGGTCCTGTGCTCATAACAATCACCTCTATAGATGCTTTGAATAGTAGTAATCATTACCAAGCTGTTCCCCATCCCCTTCTTGCACCTCTGACGCTGTAGCTGCCATTGGCATGTTTTGGTGCGCCGTATCAATTGTTATGTATAGAGTGCTTGGGGGGCCCCATTGTAAAACTTGCATCGGGGCCCACAGCTCCTTAGCTAAGCCACTGGCCGAACCCGATCGATCCGCTTTTCTGTGCAGGTGCGAGTCCTTTTGCGCCTGCGTAGTAGAGCGGATACGATCAGGCTCACTATTTCCGCCTAGCCTGAATAAAGAGCCGCTACTGTGCCTGCGCTGGATCCCGGAGAGGTACATTTATCAAGCCTGGTCAAGCTTGTCGGGGGAGGATTGTGGGCAGAGGCGTTGCTAGGATCCTAAGAAAGAGATCAGGGGCACTTTTTCCAGCCGGAAAATGGGTGTGACTACGTACCAGAATGTGGGTGTGGTCATGGATGGAGAAAAATGTACATGAACTTAAAGGGACACTTAAGCCAGGAATAAAAAAAGTTTTATTTGACTGGGGCTTCTGCCCGCCCCCTGCAGCCATCTTGTGTCCTTGCAGTCACTCACAGAGCCTCCGGTCCCCCGCCGCCAGCTAGTTTCGTTTTTGCTGACAGGGAGTCAGCAGGCTTTCTGCGCCTGCGCACGCGTATCCTACTTCGTGTTCCAGTCCTCAATAGCATCCTGCACAGGCGCAGGACAATATTGCGTACGGAAACTAGAAGAAAAATACGTGTGGCCAGGCCTGTCGGCAAAACTAGCTGGCGGTGGGGGACCAGAGGCTCCGTGAGTGACTCGGAGGGTACGGGACGGCTGGAGGGGGCTGGAAGAAGCCCCAGGAAAGTAAAATTGATTTTTTATTCCTGGCATAAGTGTCCCTTTAAAGGACTTACAAGGCCAAAATCTGCCCCCAAAACGTAAAAAAAGTTAACTACCTGCATGACTTTGTAAGGCACGGAGGACGCCGTCCGCGCCCTCCGTGCAGTTCCGCCTGGTCCCCTCTGCTCAATAGCCTCCCGAAAGGCTGCAACCCCACGGTCCAGGTCGGTATCTGCAGCCTGCATAAAGATGGCCGCCGGAGCTGGCCACGGCTGCACAGTTCGCATAGCCGCTACTGCGGCTGCGCAGCTCTAGGGTTAACCCCCCGATCCACGTAACAGGCAGCGTGGATCGGAGGACGGCGTCCTCCGTGCCTTACAAAGTCATGCAGGTAGTTAATTTTTACGTTTTGGGGGCAGATTTTGGCCTCGTAAGTCTCGTAAGTCCTTTAACAGTGGTCTAAGTAGGCTTGCCCAGCAAAATGTTGGATGAAGCCCCCTTTCCATAAATACAAAAAAAATGCAGCATATCACATAAATAGGCAGTGAGAATCAGATGCTAGGAGCTCTAGTGTCTGATTCATTCTCCGACACTAGGGAGAGAAGCCCGGAAAAGAAGATGTCTGCAGAATCTATAGACCAAGCGGCCGAAGGTGAGTACTGCCGCCTTGCTGCCTAACTCTGCCTGGGGATATCCGGGGTACCCCAGAATAGATCTGTGGCACGTGCCACGGATTATTGGGGCTAGCAACTCCCCTGATTGTGGGTAGGTTCTAGGGAGCCAGCACTGGATTCCCTGCAGCTGCAGGGGACGGGGAAGCCTCGTTGGGACCCTGAGGCTTCCCCGTGCCAAAGTAAGTATCCCCCGGAGGATTTTTTATTATTATTACAGTATTATTACAGAGTCTCTTTAAAGGAAACCTGTAAGGAAAAAAACTGTCCCTGTGGGTACTTGCCTCGGGAGGGGGAAGTCTCTGGATCCTAATGAGGGTTTCCATGTCCTTCACAGCAGTCCCGATCCAGCACTGGGACCTCCATGTGTGTGCCTCGCGCAGGCGCAGTAGCTGCTTGCTACTTGGCCTCAGGCAGAGAAAGCCTAGCCTGATCGGGTCTGCTCTACTGCGCAGGCACAAGCTGAGTTTTGAACTTCTCATGTATCTATGCTCCCCAATATTCGTTTTGCACTATGTACAGCGCTACGGAAGATGTTGGCACTTTATAAATAAAATAATAATGATGGCATCTGCTCTGGGATTTTGACTCCTCCCCTTGACAGGTGCTCCGGTAAACAAAAGTAATCCACACTACCACGCCAGGATTTAGGTACTTCCCTTGGCAGAATTGCTCAGATGGGAAATAAAATATCAATCAACACAGCATAGAGCAGCCTGACCTGGGTGAAGCACACAGTATGGGGGAGGAATTGTGCAAGAGGGAGGGGGGGGGTTACTACACTTCCCCCGCTTCCTAAGAGAAGCTGAGGAAAGGGAAGTATAAACAGCCCACACTTGTTTTGGTGGGTAAAGAAATATTTATACAATCCACACTTGTTTTGGGGGGAGTCGGGGGGGGGGGGGGGGGAGGAACTATGCTGGCAACACGTTAATGGGTGGTAATGTGGTAGAAGTTATCATTCATTACAGAAGAAGAGAAGAGAGGCTCCATGTGTTGCGGAGGGAGAGATAGGAAGGACGGGGGGGGGGGGGGGGGTGTTATTTCCAACATTTGGTTGGTGGGGAAATGGGGAAATGCTGTAGATAGCACCTGGGGGAGGGGGGGGGGGGTAGGTGGAGACTAGAGATGGCCCAAACCTCCGATTTTAGGTTCGTGAACTTACCGCGCAAACTTTCGCAAACCGCAATAAACTTCAATGGGGAGGCGAACTGACACACCAAACTCACTGTGTAACGCACTGCTGTTTGTGTAGTGACGGCCGTGCTGGACTGGTGCGCACCATGGCGAGAGTGTAGGCCGTGGCAGTTTTCCAGCCCATATGGTCGCCGGGCTGTGGTAGCTCAATGATAGAACAACAGTGACTGTCCAGCTGATCAAATTTGGTCTGTCCACAATGAAGCAACGACCTTATTATCTTGGGTGGGTGTGCCCCCCCCCCCTCGAGACACTCATATAGCCGGCGGTCATTGCTTCATTGTGATACGCAAGCCCCTTCACCGCGACAAGGTAATGATCATGAAGGGGAATGGCCACATGTACATGCCTTTTGTTTTGTTGTTGCAGCCGCAGTGCAGCCAGAAAAATTAGGCAGGCATGTACATGAAGCAGAAAAATTATTATAGCGCCGCAGCGACCTTAAAAATTCAGGAATTCGCCTGGAGTCCTGGACCCTGGAGAAGGCAGTCAAGCGGCCTGCAGGCAGAGATGCTGTGTGGGGAGCGACTTAGTCTTGGGGCAGGCAGCCAGTCACACGGCGTGCAGGCAGAAATGCTGTGTGTAGGGACTGACTTAGTCTTCGGGCGGGCAGTAGCCCTCCAGGAGCCATGCCTCATTAATTTTGATAAAGGTGAGGTACTAAACACTTTTGTGACTTAGGCGACTTCTCTCCTCAGTGACAATGCCCCCAGCTGCGCTGAAGGTCCTTTCTGGCAGGATGCTTGAGGCAGGGCAAGACAGAACTTGGATGGCAAATTGGGACAGCTCTGGCCACAGGTCAAGCCTGCGCACCCAGTAGTCTAAGGGTTCATCGCTGCTCACAGTGTTTACATCCACAATTAAAGGGAAGGTCCAAGCAAAAAAAAAAATGAGTTTTACTTACCTGGGGCTTCTACCAGCCCCATGTAGCCATCCTGTGCCCTTGTAGTCACTCACTGCTGCTCCAGTCCCCCGCTGGCAGCTTTCTGACCTCGGAGGTCAGGGCCACATTGCATACATTTTTACGCATTCCAGCTAGTGCAGGAACAAAAATTTACGCGTTGCACCACTAACACGTAAAAATGTATGCGTTAATGTTCCTGCACTAGCGGGAATGTGTAAAAATGTACGCAATTCGGCCCTGACCTCCGAGGTCAGAAAGCTGCCAGCGGGGGACTGGACCAGCAGTGAGTGACTACGAGGGCACAGGATGGCTGCATGGGGCTGGTAGAAGCCCCAGGTAAGTAAAACTCATTTTTTTTTTTTTGCTCGAACCTTCCCTTTAAGGCCAGGTAGTTGGCTACCTGGCGGTGTAGGCAGTGGTGGAGGGTGGTTCCGGAAGCGCTAAGGCGAGGTTGGACTAAAGAATGTCCGCATGTCCGACATCACCATGAGATCGCTGGAGCGTCCTGTCCTGGCCTGCGTGGACATGGGAGAAGGAATACTGGCAGTGGTACCTTTATTCCGTTGTGCTGTGACATCACCCTTAAATGCATTATGAAGCATAGTTGCCAGCTTGTTCTGCATGTGCTGCATCCTTTCTGCCTTCTGGTGAGTTGGTAACATGTCTGCCACTTTGTGCCTATACCGAGGGTCTAGTAGCGTAGCCACCCAGTACAGCTCATTCCCCTTGAGTTTTTTTATACGGGGGTCCCTCAACAGGCTGCACAGCATGAAAGACGCCATCTGCACAAAGTTGGATGCAGACGTACTATCCATCTCCTCTTGCTCTTGGTCAGGTAAGTCCTCCTCCTCCCCCAGCCACGAACAATACCACGGGAACGTCGAGCAGCACAAGCCCCTGCGACGCCTGCCGCTGTTGTTATTCTGCCGCCGCCTCCTCCTCCTCCAAAGAAACACCTTCCTCATCATCCGAGTCTGACTCCTCTTCCCCACATGACTCTTCCTCCTCCTCCCCCCTCTGTGCTGCCGCAGGTATTGAGGAAACATCTGATTCTGATGTAAATTGCTCCCACAACTGTCTCTGCCGTAACTGTTCCTCTTCACGCTCCTCCACAGCTTGATCCACCACTCTACGCACAGCACGCTCTAGGAAGTAAGCATATGGGATCAAGTCGCTGATGGTGCCTTCACTGCAACTCACCAGGTTGGTCACCTCCTCAAACGGTTGCATGAGCCTGCATGCATTTCGCATCAGTGTCCAGTTGTTGGGCCAGAACATCCCCATATTCCCAGATTGTGTCCTTTTACTGTAATTGTACAGGTACTGGGTGACGGCTTTTTCCTGTTCTAACAGGTGAGAGAACATGACCAGGACCAGGGTCGAATTCCAGTGAGTCGTGCTATCACATATCAAGCGTCTCACCGGCAAGTTGTTTCTCCACTGAATGTCCGCAAAGCGTGCCATGGCCGTATAAGACCGCCTGAAATGCCCACACAACTTCCTGGCCTGCTTCATGACGTCCTCTAAGCCTGGGTACTTTGACACAAATCTTTGAATGACTAGATTCAGCACATGTGCCATGCAGGGTACATGTGTCAGCTTTCCCAAATTCAAAGCGGAAAGGAGATTGCTGCCGTTGCCACACACCATGTTGCCGATCTCCAGCTGGTGCAGGGTCAGCCACTGATCCACCTGTTTGTAAAGAGCAGCCAGGAGAGCTGGTCCAGTGTGACTCTCCGCTTTGAGGCAAGACATGTCTAATATGGCATGACACCATCGTACCTGGCATGCAGCATAGGCCCTGGGGAGATGCAACTGTGTAGCTGGAGAATAGATCGCAGCACCAGTAGAGACGACAGCGAAGAGGATGTAGCAGGAGGAGAGGAGGTGGCAGGAGGCCTTCCTGCAAGCCGTGGAGGTGTCACAAGTTGGTCCACTGCACAGCCACGTACTCCCTGATTGCCATCGGTCACCAGGTTGCCCCAATGGGCTGTGTAAGTAATGTAGCGGCCCTGACCGTGCTTGGCAGACCAGGCATCCGTGGTCAGGTGGACCCTTGACCCAACGCTGTGTGCCAGAGATGACACCACTTGCCTCTCAAGTTCACGGTACAGTTTGGGTATCGCCTTTTTAGAAAAATAATTGCGGCCTGGTATCTTCCACTGCGGTGTCCTAATGGCCACAAATTTACGGAAGGCCTCAGAGTCCACCAGCTTGTATGGTAACAGCTGGCGAGCTAACAGTTCCGCCACACAAGCTGTCAGATGCCGGGCAAGGGGGTGACTGGCAGACATTGCCTGCTTCCGCTCAAAGATTTCCTTCACAGACACCTGGCTGCTGTGGGCAGGGGCAGAGGAGCAGGAACCGCTCAAGGTCAGAGGCGGAGTGGAGGAGGGTGGCTGTGAAGGTGCAAGGGAGAATGCGGCTGAAGATGCTGCATCTGATGAGGAAGAGGAGAAGGAGGTAGTGTTGGGCGAACAGTGTTCGCCACTGTTCGGGTTCTGCAGAACATCACCCTGTTCGGGTGATGTTCGAGTTCGGCCGAACACCTGGTGGTGTTCGGCCAAACTGTTCGGGGTTCGCCCGAACTGCAGAATGCATGGCCGAACATGGCCGAACAGGGCCCCTGTTCGGCCGAACAGGGCCCTGTTCGGCCGAATACTGCCCCCCTATGCCCCCTATGGGGTCGCAGGCATAAGGGGGGAGCATGCCCCGATCGCGGGGGGGGTCGGAAATTCCCCCCACCCCCTCCGCTAGCGCTCCCCCCTCTGCCCGCTTCCCCATACAAAAAGTTTTAAACAAGTTCAATAGTACCTGGCTGGTGGCACTGGCTGGCAGTGGAGTGAGGAGGAGTCCGAGTAGCAGAGTGACGTTGAGGCCGGGCAGCGGGCGGTTCAGCGCTAGTACCCTTGTGGTACTTCCGCCCTTTCTCTGACCTCACGTCCTCTGCATACGAGGGTACGCATCACGCGTACCCTCGTATGCGTCATCACGCAGAGGACGTGAGGTCAGAGAAAGGGCGGAAGTACCACAAGGGTACTAGCGCTGAACCGCCCGCTGCCCGGCCTCAACGTCACTCTGCTACTCGGACTCCTCCTCCTCCTCACTCCACTGCCAGCCAGTGCCACCAGCCAGGTACTATTGAACTTGTTTCAAACTTTTTGTATGGAGAAGCGGGCAGAGGGGGGAGCGCTAGCGGAGGGGGTGGGGGGAATTTCCGACCCCCCCCGCGACCGGGGCATGCTCCCCCCTTATGCCTGCGACCCCATAGGGCCCCCAAAATGGGCATGTTCGGGGGTCCCATTGACTCCCATTGAGTTCGGCGTTCGGGCCGAACATGCCGAACATCTGGCCCATGTTCGGCCTGTTCGGCCCGAACCCGAACATCCAGGTGTTCGCCCAACACTAGAAGGAGGGTGGTTTTTCTTTTGTGTGCTGCTTTTGCTCAGGTGTTCTTCCCATTGCAGTTTGTGCCTTTTCTCCATGTGCCTTTGTAAGGCACTTGTCCCTACGTGAGTGTTGGCCTTTCCACGGCTCAATTTTTGGAGGCAGAGAGAACAGATGGCATTGCTTCGATCTGAGGCAGACACATTAAAACATTTCCAAACCGCTGAGCCACCCTGGGGTGATGGCACTATGGTGGCATCAGCAGCTGACGTTGAAGGGCATGTTGGCTGACTGTACATAGGTGGCGATACATGGCGCCGGACACTGCCACCAGCTGTTTCTGATGACAAGCTCCCTCTGCTTCTTTCAGGAACTCGTCTCCTCCTACTCCTCTCTGACTCCCCCTCTGAACTGTCCCCTTGGTCATCTTGTCTATTAGGAACCCACGTGGCATCCGTATCATCATAATCATCATAATCATCCTGCCCAGCTTCGCTTGCCTCAGACACCACAAAAACTGCACCAACAGCAGGTACTTCATCATCCTCCTCCTCACACGTTACGTCCATAGTGTCGCCGCCTAACTCAGACATATGAGGTGGTGTAACTTGCTTAGCGCCTTCATCTGGTTGTAACAATAATGGCTGTGAATCAGTTAATATCCCATCAATTAACTCCTGCGAAGTGTCAAATGCAGCGGATGTGGTGCTTGTCGTAGCGCTGGTGGCTGCGGAAGATGAGGTGTTCTGTGTTAAATAGTCAACCACATCCTGACAATCTTGGGAGTTGATGGGACGTGCCTTCTTCTGAGCACTGTACTTTGGCCCAGGGCTGCACGAAATCACATCAACATGACCTCGCACAGACCTGCCGGGTGGCCTTCCTCTGGGTCTGCCTCTACCTCTGCCTGTTTTGTCCGTTGTGTCCATATCACGGGGAATAAAGTGAAAGGTATGCACTGACTTAACTAATACAATGTGCAGTCACACAGGTGCAGTTAACAGGTATGCACGGAGTGGTATATCACACTGCGTGCACTCACGTAGGTAGGTGGGTGCACTGAACACAACAGGTGGGTATATGCAGTGATGAGGTGGGTGCACTTAACACAACAGGTAGGTGTATGCAGTGATGGGTATTACAATGTGCACCTGTCACACACAGACAGGTAGCGGACAGGCACAGTGACACTGAGTGCTCTCAACTCACGTAGGTAGGTGGGTGGGTGCACTGTGAACAACAGGTAGGTAGGTATATGCAGTGATGGGTATTACAATGTGCGCCTGTCACACACAGACAGGTAGCGGACAGGCACAGCGACACTGCGTGCGCTCAACTCACGTAGGTAGGTGGGTGGGTGCACTGTGAACAACAGGTAAGTAGGTATATGCAGTGATGGGTATTACAATGTGTGCCTGTCACACACAGACAGGTAGCGGACAGGCACAGTGACACTGCGTGCGCTCAACTCGCATAGGTAGGTGGGTGGGTGCACTGTGAACAACAGGCAGTAGGTATATGCAGTAATGGGTATTACAATGTGCACCTGTCACACACACAGGTAGTCACTGAATGTGCTGGGCCTGGCAGTGGCACACACAGTATGAATTATCAAGGCTGTCTATGCAACACAAGTGTCAGTGGGACACACAGAAAAAAAATAGATCACAAGAACAAGATTAGCTCTCAAAAGAGCTGTTGGGGGGTGCTATTTTAGCAATAAGAATCAGCAAGGAGCAAGCTAAGAAGCCTACAAGAGCCTAACTTATCTTTCCCTATGAGAGAGTCTGCAGCAACAACAGCAGCAGCAGCTGTCCCTTCTCTATTTACTGCAGGCACACAAGTGAGTAAAATGGCCAGCGCTGCCTGCCTTTTATAAGGGGGGGGGGGGGGAGTGGCTCCAGGAGGGAGTGTAGCCTGATTGGCTACAATGTTCCTGCTGACTGTGATGTAGAGGGTCAAAGTTGACCCTAATGGTGCACTATGGGGGCGAACCGAACTTCCGGAAAAGTTTGCGGTTCTCCGCGATCGCGAACCCCCGGAAGTTCGCCGGGAACCATTCGGGTCATCTCTAGTGGAGACTAGGGCGGTTGGGCCCAAAGAGATCTTCTCAGGGATGCCAAATGGTTTGCACAGTTACTACCTTGGGTTCAAGACTAGTATTAGACTTGTCTTGCATAAAGAGCATTTCTCAGTGTAGCAGCCGATGCAGTGGCAAGGTGTGGATTATGTTATGTGTGTTATAAATCGTTTGTACAGCACAAATAAAGCTTGGTGTTGATGAACCTCAATGACTGTCTCTCCAGACCCTCTTCCTTTAATATTAATGCAAACCTGTCAGGTTAGGTACCTTTCAGTTACCGTATTTTTCGGCATATAAAACATTCCATACTATAAGACGCGCCACCTAGGTTTAGATTGCAAAAACCAGGGAAAAATATATACAGTAAATCTGGTGCATTCATGTTCCAGGAGCATCTTGTAGATGTTTTCGTCATGTATCCTCCTGTGTCCCCTCTGTCCACCAAGTTTCTCCTTCTGTCCCCGTCTGTTTCCCCTGTGTGTTCCCTTCTTTCCCCCTGTGTCCTCCTTTGCTTCCTGTGTGTCCCCTTCTTTCCCCCTGTGTCCTGTCCTGTGGGTCCCACTGTGTCCTCATTTGCCCTCTGTGTGTCCCCTTCTGTCCCCCTGTGTCCCACTGTGTCCTCCTTTGCCCCCTTATGTCACCCTGTGTTATCCTCTGGTCCCTATGTGTGTCCCCCTGTGTTCTCCTTTTCCCCATATGTGTCCCCTTCTATTCCCCTGTGTCATCCTCCAGTTCCCCTGTGTCATCCTCTAGTTCCCCTGTGTGTTCCATCCTGTTCCTCTCTGTGGTCCTCCGGTCCCCTGTGTGTCCCCCTGTGTCCCTTCCTTTTCCCCTGTGTTCCTTTCTTTTCCCCTGTGTTGTCCTCCAGTTGTCATTTGTGTCCCCCTGTGTCCCCTCCTGTCCTGTCCCCCTGTGTGGTCCTCCGGTCCCCTCTCCCCCCAGTGTCTCCTCCTCTCCCCATGTGTAAAAACAATTAGCTGCAGTGGCTCACCTCATCTAGCGGCTTCCACGGCGAGCGCAGACCTCTCATCTCCGGCGCTGCTCCTCTAGTACTGGCTTCTGCTGATCGCATCATCAGCAGAAGCCGAAACCAGGGGAGACATGCAGGAGATAAGAGGTCTGCACTTGCGGCTGTAATCACTGGATAAGGTGAGCCGGTGGGAGTCCCACTCCACAAGCCTTAACTGCAGCACATGCACAGCAGCAGTCCATCAATGATTACCACAAATCACAACTGCAGCACATCACATGCACAGCGGCAGTCCATCAGTGATTACCACAAGCCACAGCTGCAGCACATGCACAGCAGCAGTCCATCAGTGATTACCAGAATCCATACCTGCAGCACATGCACAGCGGAAGTCCATCAGTGATCAGCACAAGCCACGACTGCATCACATGCACAGCGGCAGTCCATCAGTGATTACCACAAGCCACAGCTGCAGCACATGCACAGCGGCAGTCTTTCAGTGATTACCAGAATCCATACCTGCAGCACATGCACAGCGGCAGTCCATCAGTGATTACCACAAGCCACAACTGCAGCACATGCACAGCGGCAGTCCATCAGTGATTACCACAAGCCACAACTGCAGCACATGCACAGCGGCAGTCCATCAGTGATTACCACAAGCCACAACTGCAGCACATGCACAGCGGCAGTCCATCAGTGATTACCACAAGCCACAACTGCAGCCCATGCACAGCGGCAGTCCATCAGTGATTACCACAAGCCACAACGGCAGCACATGCACAGCGGCAGTCCACCAGTGATTACCACAAGCCACAACTGCAGCCCATGCACAGCGGCAGTACATCAGTGATTACCACAAGCCACAGCTGCAGCACATGCACAGCGGCAGTCCATCAGTGATTACCACAAGCCACAACTGCAGCACATGCACAGCGGCAGTCCATCAGTGATTACCACAAGCCACAACTGCAGCACATGCACAGCGGCAGTCCATCAGTGATTACCACAAGCCACAACTGCAGCACATGCACAGCGGCAGTCCATCAGTGATTACCACAAGCCACAACTGCAGCACATGTACAGCGGCAGTCCATCAGTGATTACCACAAGCCACAACTGCAGCACATGCACAGCGGCAGTCTTTCAGTGATTACCAGAATCCATACCTGCAGCACATGCACAGCGGCAGTCCATCAGTGATTACCACAAGCCACAACTGCAGCACATGCACATCGGCAGTCCATCAGTGATTACCACAAGCCACAACTGCAGCACATGCACAGCGGCAGCCCATCAGTGATTACCACAAGCCACAACTGCAGCACATGCACAGCAGCTGTACATCAGTGATTACCACAAGCCACAACTGCAGCACATGCACAGCGGCAGTCCATCAGTGATTACCACAAGCCACAACTGCAGCACATGCACAGCGGCAGTCCATCAGTGATTACCACAAGCCACAACTGCAGCACATGCACAACACCAGTCCATCAGTGATTACCACAAGCCACACCTGCAGCACATGCACAGCGGCAGCCCATCAATGATTACCACAGCTGCAGCACATGCACAGCGGCAGCCCATCAGTGATTACCACAAGCCACACCTGCAGCACATGCACATCGGCAGCCCGTCAGTGATTACCGCAAGCCACAGCTGCAGCACATGCACAGCGGCAGTCCATCAGTAGAGCCTGGACTGGGGGCCGCAGGGACTGGGGAGGGCATTCACGTGATGGGGCTGAACTTGCCTCCATCCAGGAAGGGGTTAATTCATGGGCAGTAGGCTGGGCCTGGTGAGCGCAGAGGAAGAGGAGAAGGAAGGGGCGGGCTGGCGGGAAGAAGGGGTTTAAAGGACTTATGAGGCCAAAATGCTTAAAAAAGCCAAGTACCTGGAAGATGTTTAAATGCACGGAGGACGCCGTCCGCGCCCTCCGTGCAGTTCCGCCGGGTCCCCTTCCTGAAAGCGCCCCCTGTGCCGATCGCGACCCCACAGGCTACAGTGCGTGGTTCGGAGCGGTTGGCCCTAGAGCTGCGCAGCCGCACTCGGGGCAATGCGGACTGCGCAGCCAGCTCCGGCGGCCATATTAGGAGCGGTATGAGAGCCCGACCCGGCCTGTGGGGTCGCGATCGGCACGGGGGGCGCTTTCAGGAAGGGGACCCGGCGGAACTGCACGGAGGGCACGGACGGCGTCTTCCGTGCATTTAAATATCTTCCAGGTACTTGGCTTTTTTAAGCTTTTTGGCCTCGTAAGTCCTTTAAATAGCAGGGGGGCGGAGTTATAGTCAGGGACTTCGCCAGAAGAGTAGGCTCCCTCCCTCCCTCCCTCTAGAGATGCTGTTTTGTTGTGTTTCTCTGTTTTCTTGTCATTGCAGCCGGAGGGGGCTCGGTATCCAGAGGTGGTTAAGAACTGTGAGGTGGGGTTGCGCCTTGGTGCGTATACCTCCGAAGAAGAGCGAAATCTGCAAAGAGGACTGTATTGGGCGGGATACAGCTGTCCCTGAGTCGGTGTTCACGGCTGGGGGCCGGTGCCAAGAGCTGTATCCCCTTTATGCAAATAATATGTTTTTGTTATGCCTCCGGATCCCTCCCCCTTTTTTGGTTCATGTTTTTTGTACTATTGTTATAATGTATTAATAAATAGATTAAGGGCTGCTTTGGCCTTTAATTTCCACGTCATTTTGAGTTATGTGTTGTTATTACAGCAAGAGTTATATGTTTTGTGGTGGGTGTGTGGTGTCGAGGGTTTTTTTCTTTTAGGATGGTGGCTATAGGTTATGCCCTCATCAAGTGATTACTACAAGCTGCCAGTTAATTAAATTCATATCATAGAGCCAAATAAACATTGCTTGACCAGTCACAATATCATGCTTACAGGGGCGTAACTATAAAATCACTGGGCCCCCTTGCGAAAATTTGGATGCCCCCCCCCCATAGGTGCAAAATAATCATAATGGGGCAGCGTTTCACCAGAAAATAATCGTAACGTGGGCAGCATTCACCAACAAAATCGTAACGTGGGTAGCATTTACCAGCGCCCCTCCCCCCCCCCCCCCCCTGCACACGGCGAGCAGGCTCCAGAGTAGCTCCCGGCCCCCCTGTGGCTTATGGGCTTTCATCCCCTATAGTTATGCCCCTGCATGCTTACAATATCATGTTCAGTATCCAGCAAAACTGTAATCAGCAGAAGCTCATAATTCTTCTAAATGTATGGTTCCCTACCTTGCAGCATAATCTTCTGTACTGCTGTGCAACACTTCAGGACAGCATATCACACTAAACTCATCCAAGTCAAAGAGACAGAGTACGACGTTTATTATTATTATTGATTTAAAAAACACCAACGTATTCCGTGCTGCTGTACAAAGTGAGAAACAAGCATGAAATACATAATAATATAGACAATGGTATACACAGATATACAAAATACAGAATTGGTACAAAGCACAGAATAGATACAAAATACAGAACTGGTAATTCCAATGACAAAAGTAACATGATTAATAAAATGTATACATAATTCCAAGTGATAGAGCCCTGCCCTTGCGAGCTTACAATCTTACAATGTGTATGCCACTCAGATGGTTGGTGTGGGATCTACCCAGAAGTCCTTTGTGATCTACCAGTATATCTTGCTCTATGCAATGGGCACCCTTGCTGTAGACTTTCCAGAGATTTCCTTCTACTCAGAGACTGATTAAGATGTAATGGGGCCCTAGGCAAGGTAGTAGATTTCGGCCCCCTTGTGATCTTTTTGGTAAGCTGAAGTGAAAAGAGGTCAGAGAAGGTGGCTGGTTGGTCCCTTGACACCCACTAGGCCCCAGGCACCTGCCTAGGTTGCCTGGTGGATTATCCGGCCCTGCCTCTACTTAGATAAGTATCTAACTTTTCCCTTTTTTAAAGAGGAACTCCAGTGAACATTTTACTGTTGGCAGGTGATGTAGCTGCTGCATGGTTTTTGGCAGTTGGAAACAGCTGTAAACAGCTATTTTCCACAAAAGTTCTTGTGGGAGGGATTACTTGTGGGAGGGGTTTCACCACAATATCAGTCATACAGCGCCCCCTGATGGTCTGTTTGTGAAAAGGAATAGATTTCTCATGTAAAAGGGGGTATCAGCTACTGATTGGGATAAAGTTAAATTTTTGGTCGGAGTTTCTCTTTAAGTTACAGGTGTGCTTTAAAGGGGAACTCCAGTGAAAATAATAAGTGCTTATTTTTACAATAATTTACAATAATTATGTATAAATGATTTAGTCAGTGTTTGCCCATTGTAAAATCTTTCCTCTCTCAGATTTACATTCAGACATTTATCACATGGTGACATTTTTACTGCTGGCAGGTGATGTCACTGGAAGGAGCCGCTGCTTGCTTTTTTGGGCAGTTGGAAACAGCTGTTGTTTCCCACAATGCAACAATGCTCCCACAGTGTGATGTCAGGACCTCAGAGCTGTGAAGCGCTGACATCACACAAAATCAGTCATATAGACCCCCCCCTGATGATCCGTTTGAGAAAAGGAATAGATTTTTCAAGGGAAAGGGGGTATCACCTACTGATTGGGATGAAGGTCAATTCTTGGCTACGGTTTCTCTTTAAGCCCGCTTTGCCTCAGTGTCACGCCACTGTAGGCTGACATTTCAAAAAACCTGCCAGGTCTGGTCTACTAATTACATATTCTTCGCCGCAATAATCACATCCATTCATCGGCATACTTCCCCTTCCATCCTGTGTAATTCCAGCCAGCTATGGAAAGCTCTGGGATTCTGTGAATGATTAACACCCCGCGTCTCTCCGGAGCAGCCGCGATGGGAAATATTCAGCTTTCCTATTGTGGAAAGGTTACAGTGTGTTTTGGTTGACTTTGAGAGCCATATCAAGTTGCCGGAGCTTAATTAACACTTATGAAGTGGTGTACACTGAGCAGGCTGGAGAGCTTCTCCTTCTCAAAGGAGAGTTCTTATTTTGGAATTAAAGTGCCTTCTTCACTGGAAAGAAAAAAAAATAAAACACTTAAAAAGAAAGTAGGAAAATCCAAACAGTAATTACAAATGAAAGAGCTTAGAGGGATGTGTAGACCCGATGGCCGTGTGAATCGTACAGCGAGCCTACGAGTCGGTTTCTAAAAAGCTCCTTATCTTCCGTTGCCATGCCAATGACGTCCAACTGCCGGATGACGAAGCCTGGATTTCTGTGTTTCATAAACAGAACTTGAGTTCCCTTGGTGAAGTTGTTACCATCCTCCGTTCCTCGCTCGTACGGAGAATGTTATCAAGCACTTCGCAGATCTCTTTCAAAGGTGCCGTGGAAGCTATGCTCGCCTACAGGATGTTTAGAATCAACAAACCATCATCTGAGAGTACCAGTCAAAAGAGGGATATCTTTCATATTGTTGTGACACCTGACCGCATTCCAAAGTTCATCATTCCTTCTCTAGATGTTGGCCATGTTTTCCTTCATGTCGATACAGCAGGAGGCATTCCAGAAGTCCAAAGAGAAGTGCAAAGAGCCCAACAAGAAGTTCTCTCTTCTGCTTTGGGCAAGAGAAGACCACCAGAGTCCAATATTAGAAAAGCTCATCTGCAGAGAGGAAGGAGTCTTCAAAGAAAAACATCAGAGCTTCCTTTGGGAGAGTTGGACGATGTTGCTGACCACTCTGACCCATCTACGAGAGCTGCCTTTTCTTTGCCCCATCTTCCAAAAATCATCACACCCTATGGGTTTCTAATGCTGGGTGAGAGTCCAAATATTAAAAGGAAGGAATCGCTCTATTTTGATATTGATGTCTTGAAAACCCAAAGTGTTTTGTCCATGAAAGGCAAAAACCTTCCAAGCTCAGGTAAAGTCAAAAGCCCTCCAAGGAAGATGCAGGACCAAAAAGACTTTCCAAGGAGCCCCAAGACACCTGTGAGATCCAAATCCTGGGAGGTCCTGTGTTTCAGTAAAACCAATTTCAAAGTTTTGCCAACCGACCAAGCCAAAGGGTGTTCTGCGGAGTGTGCAAAGAAGAGGTTCAGCTTCCTGAGGAGAAGAAGAGCACTTCCTGGAATAAAATGCGTGACAGGCAGCAGAGACCATTCAGATAAAGCACAGGTCACAGTTGGAAGGACTCGGAGCAACCCTCTAGCCTGACCACACATGGGACCGGATATACTAAGAATGGAGAACGATGGAGAGTCTGTGTGATCCAGCAAACAAGGCCCGTCCGCATTCTCCTAAAAACCGTCTCCTATAGGCTGGCAACATTTTGCAAATCTCACCAACGTCATATCAGATAATAGTCAGAATTGCTGAAAGGTTAGTGAAATGGCAGTCATAAGGCCCATACACACGTCGGATCGCTCAAAACCAGTCTTATCACCTGAACGACAGTCTGTACACACGCCCGATTTAGCGTGCGGACAACTGAACGACGAGACGTTCAAACGACCCGTCGTTCGGAAAAATCCGACGTGTGTATGGGCCTATACAACCCCAGGGGAAAGGTGTTGCAAGGTCTTAGATTTGTCACAATAATATTGCTCTGCAGGTCTTACACATGACCACAGTTACTTTGCTTCTCTTTCACTAACCTTTTGTTGATCCTCGCTATGAACTGATATGACACAAGTGAAAGTGGTGAACGTTGGCCATGTAAAAACAGACAAGTTTTAAAGCAAACCTAAAGCGAAAAAATACTTATGATATAATGAATTGGTTGTGTAGTACGAATAATGAATAGAACATTAGTAGCAAAGAAATGAGTCTCATATTTTGATTTTCAGCTATATAGCTTTTTTTTTATAACATTGCCTCGTACTGTCACAGTTGCAGTTTAAAAACCACACTCTGTCTTCTAAACTATAAAACAAAGCACACATATTGACCCTTTGAACTTCCTTGCAGTAAAACCTTCTCTTAAGCTGTCTCTTGCTGTTTCTTGACTGTTTAAGTGCTGCAGAAAACCGGACTGCACTCAACATAATGGGTGGAATAGCTCAGAGAAGCTCTTTTGCATAGATAACATCTGTAGTTATTTTAACTCTTCCTGTACTGGAAACAATATGAGACTCATATCTTTGCTACGAATGTTCTATTTCTTAGCTGTACTACACATACACATCATTATATCACAAGTTTATTTTCACTTCAGGTTTGCTTGAAAACAGAAGATATTTGCGATTATTCCGGTTGGAGTGAGCATGGAACTGGAACAGCGCTTTGGGGAGACTGAAATGCCACACGCAGTCTCTGATAGTTTGAACCTTTTTCTTCCTTTGAGTCCTGCCGTTGCAGTTCAGAAAACACTGGACACAAAACTGGTCTTGGACTAACCGAACCTGATCCCTCTGCATGAAACATGTCAGAGGAACCCCTTGTGAGTGTGTTAGATATACTGTATGTAGAGTGTGTGAAAAAGACAGGACTCATCAGGTGGGGAGGAGCTTCTGCAGCCCTGGAGGACTGAGGACACGGCCAACAAAACCTACTTGAGATGAGCTGAGGTGAAAAAACAAATGTGACTTTTGTAGCCCTGCAGAGGTGAGCGGAAACAAAACTGTGATGTTGGGCTACTCGTCTCTGGTGTCAGACTTTGGTTCGTTAAGTGGACCTGAACTCTTGCACAGGACAGAAGGAAAACAAAGAGCAATACACCCTGTATGTATTTAGAGAGTTTAGCCTGTCTAATGCCTCCTCATCTGTGACTAATCACTACTGTAATTTAATCTCTCAGCTGTGTCATCTGGCTGCCTCAGCAGAGCAGCTAATTTGTAAACACAGGATGTTAACCCTATGTCTGCTTCCACGAAAGCAGGGAGTAGACACACTGCAGAGTTATAGCAGGATTATATCAGCTGTGACAAAGATATGTTTTTCTTTGGAGGTTATTATGCTGTTTATCTTGTAGAGAAGAGAGGAATTTCTAAGTTCAGGTCCACTTAAAAAAATGTGTTCAAATTACATTAGGGGGGGGGGGGGTGTAAGGAGCTGGTTGTGAAACAGAACTCTACTTTGTTTAGAGTACTGCAGCTGTAAAACTGTGAAGACATTCACCTTACTGCGGGATAAATTAGCTGCACGTAGCTGAAGGCAATGTTAGTTATCTTTAACACCTGCACTAATCCATAGATTGGCAGGAAGTCCTATATCCTGGCCCCTGCTAGATGCACCATAGAGAGGGAGAGAGAGAGAGCGCATTATCCAGACAAGCAGGATAAGAAGGGGGGGGGGGGGGGGTAACAAAGTCACTGTGACTGCATGGAGGCCCAGAGCTGGGGGGCAGCGTCTATGGCCACCCAGGCTGCATGGTGGTCTACACAGGGTTAATGCCGTATGACAGAGATATTCTTGTGTCCTCTGTTTAAAATCCAAGGTGAAAAAGATATGGAGGCTGCCATATTTATTTCCTTGTAAACAATGTCACTTGCCTGGCAGCCCTGTTGATCTTTAGGCATAAGTAGTGCCAAAGCCCAGGAACAAGCATATGGCTAATCCAGTAAGAGCCAGAGTACTGATCTGCTGTATGCTTGGTCAGGGTCTGTGTCAAAAATAAATTAGAGGCAGAGGATCAGCATGATAGCTGGGCAACTGGTATTGCTTGAAAGGAAATAAATATGGCAGCCTCCATATTCTGCTCACCACGGGTTCCCTTTAAGCAGGGGCGTAACTAGAAATCACTGGGCCACCTGCAAACATTTGGATGCTCCCCTGAGGCTCGCTGAGGGCCGTTTTGGGGGCCAGGAGGGGTCACAGCATGAGGAGAGAGCTGGCCACCTCCCTCACCTCGGGCTCTCCTCTCAGTGCACTCCCCTCCTGCAATTATCAGTGGCAGTGGGCGGCGGCAGGAACATCTCTAAGTGCCTCACGCTACTTCCTGTTTAAACAGGAAGTAGTGTCAGGTACACTTATAGATCGGAACCTCCAGCTCGTGCAACGCATGGAGGTATGTATTCCTGACCGCCGCCCACTGCCACTAATAATTTCAGGAGGGGAGTATTGAGGGGAGAGCCCAGGGCCGGCCCGCTCATGAGGCGGGGTGAAACGTTTGCCTCAGGCGGCAAACTTCTAGGGGCGGCCCTGGGAGAGCCCGAGGTGAGGGAGGTGGGCAGCTCTCTCCTCATGCTGCGATCCCTCCTGCCCCCACAAAACGGCCCTCAGCGGGGTGCAGGGGCTGCATCCCCTATTGTTACGCGGCCCCTGCCTTTAAAGAGAATCTGTATTGTTAAAATCGCTCAAAAGTAAACATACCGGTGCGTTAGGGGACATCTCCTATTACCCTCTGTCACAATTTCGCCGCTCCTCGCCGCATTAAAAGTGGTTAAAAACAGTTTTAAAAAGTTTGTTTGTAAACAAACAAAATGGCCACCAAAACAGGAAGTAGGTTGATGTACAGTATGTCCACATAGAAAATACATCCATACATAAGCAGGCTGTATACAGCATTCCTTTTGAATCTCAAGAGATCATTTGTGTGTTTCTTTCCCCCATGCACTGAAGTTTCAGGCTGCTCTTTTCTTCCTGCAAACAGCTTTGCCCTTGTTTGTAATTCCTCAGTATGTGAAAGCCCAGCCAGCTCAGAGGACGATTTATCCAGCTGATTAGAGCAGCTTCTCTCTTCTCTCTTATCTAAATAACACACAGGCAGTGTGCATAGAGGGGCCAGAAAGGGTGAGTTCATAGCAGAACCACAACACTGAAGAACTTGGCAGCCTTCCAGACACAGGCTGACAAGTCTGACAGGGGAAAGATACATTGATTTATTACAGAGACTGTCATAGTAGAAAGTGCTGCAGTTAGCCAGAACACATTAGAATAGCTTTTGGAACATGTAGGATGATAAAAAACAGGATGCAATTTTTGTTACGGAGTCTCTTTAAGTAGCAGCATCGCTAGGAAAAGCACAAAGCAGCTTTAAGTGGATAGGCACCTTGGTTCAGCAGCAGGGACAGCCATACTATCCCAGGAAAAAACACATATATAAGTAGATAAATACTTGTTCTACTTACATAACATATGTATTGTACTGTCCACGTTTTGATTTCAGTGAAATTTAGTAAATAAAGAAAAAACTGTTCCAGGCATGTCCCATCTTTACTGCCTCTGACTGAAGCCAATCCTGATGTAATTTCCTCCCTTTCTCTTTTTTTCCTCCTAGAAACTGCACTGTCATATCTAGCTTGTTTTGTAAACTCATTTGAGCACACCAAAGACTGTATTTCAGCAGCTTCACACTGAACTGCCCTCAGCCAATCAATGAGGAACAGGAACGTGGGTGGGGAGATAACAAGCTTCCTTCTTCTCGGCAATGTACCAAATAGAGCCAGGCTGACAGAGATAAGACTTATTACAGCAGAAACGTTTATGATTATATTGGAATGCTTGCAATGCAGGGTCAGGTTGTAGACTGTATAATAAACACAGAGCAGCGGGTAAATGAAATTTGATTTTATGACTGACAAATCCCACTTTAAGATATGTACACACTCTTAAAGTGAATGGGAACCTGTTACAAAAAAAAAAAAAAAAAACAGATACTTACCTGAGGAGAGGGAAGGCTCTGGATCCCGACGAGCCTTCCCTCTCCTCTCCCAGTGCTATCATTCAGGCGGTAGTTCCCCCATTTTAATTCCCCGCTGCGGGGCACTTCGGTAGTCTTCGGGAGCCGAGCCGGGTGCGCAGTATGGAGCAGCCTCCCTTCGGCAGCAGAAATAGCAGTATTTTACCAATTTAGTCAAATACTGCTATGGCGATGGAACAGGCAGTCAGGCACCTGTAGAGGAGAGGTAAGGCTTATTAGGACCCTGAGCCTTTCCTCTCCTTAGGTGAGTATCTGGCTTTACAGTAAACAAGGGGGTTGCTGAGCTTGGTTTCAACTCCAGGTATGACACCTGGTCTGCCGGTGCACAATCCCTCTGCGGATCACCACTCCACCACGGTAGATACAAATAGAAATGAAGGAGGCACTCAACTGGCGTATAAACTTGCGTTTATCAGAATAGTAGCAAACACGACATGTTTCGGGGTTTCCCCCTTCCTCCGAAACATGTCGTGTTTGCTACTATTCTGATAAACGCAAGTTTATACGCCAGTTGAGTGCCTCCTTCATTTCTATTTCTATGAGTATCTGGCTTTCTATTTTTTTTAACGGATACCCATTTACTTTAATAAGTGTTGCCTAAAGTGATCATTAGTGATTGTTTAGGGTGATGGTTAAAGAATGATCACTGTACTGACATACTGCTAAGCTATCTGCCGAGAATCCTGTATTGTACTAGGCAGAGAGGAGGGGTGGGACCAGTGGAAGGTACCCTACTGTGGGGACTCTAATAAGTAATAAAAATTGCAGTACAAACCAAAATTGAACAGTAAGGCAGGAATTCGCTGAAGGAGCAGTGCACAACACTGAAAGGACGCATAACACAAACAATTGTGGCAAGAGATTGTCTTTTGTCCGAAGTTCTATGCTGTTGATTCACTTAATCATTTTTCAGGAAAGAGGGTTTTTAATAAAAATAAAAATGTGGGCAGATCAGGGACAGGTTTCCTACATGCTCTGCCTAGGTCCCGTCTGCTGCCCTCGACTGCCTTTCGGCATGCGTGCCACAGGTTGGCATTACCAGGCGGCGGAAAACCGTCTCATGTACGTCTGTGCCCAGGAACTGCCATGCTCAGATGTAACTC
Organism: Hyperolius riggenbachi; assembly: GCF_040937935.1. Lineage (NCBI taxonomy): Eukaryota > Metazoa > Chordata > Amphibia > Anura > Hyperoliidae > Hyperolius > Hyperolius riggenbachi. The sequence continues at coordinate 658,054,278 of NC_090646.1, forward strand.
TATGGGGGGGCATCAGTCTGCTGCCTTTGCCAAGAGCTAGAAAGCCCCTGGTCGGTGGACAGGTACTGCTGACAGGCGCTGAATTCACTGTTTTCAGCTGCTCATGGAAAAAAGGCCTAAAGCATTTAAAAAAAAGTAACACTCTCACCTCCAACAATCTCTTATCCCCTGTCCTCCGGACCTTAGGCCAGGAGCGTGGAGCTCCCCCTGCATGAACAATACCAGACCACATAGCTCTTATCATTAGAAAGGTACTCTGTCTGGGGGGGGGGGTGTGGAGATGAAATTTTATGGAATTCTGCCATTACGTTCAAGTCAATAACAGGAAGTTGAGATTTTTTTCTAGAAAAGACCTTTTTTTTTTTTTTTTTTTTTTTTTTTTTTTAGAAAATCAATATTAAAAAGGTTTAAAGAAAAAAAATGGATTATAAACTTGGTAAAATGGCATTTGCTGCAGTACACAAACATGTTAGAAAAAAATAAGGAAAAATTAGCCTCTGGAAGATTATCGACTTCACTGCTGCTTGCCGGGACCCTCTTCTTCTGTGTATGAGCATGGGTGTATACGAGCATGGGCGTACGAGCATGGGCGTACGAGCAATCCACTCTGTGTACGAGCATGGGGGTACGAGCAATCCACTCTGTGTACGAGCATGGGCGTACAAGCCATCCCCTCGGTGTACGAGCATGGGTGTACGAGCCATCCCCTCTGTGTACGAGCATGGGTGTACGAGCAATCCACTCTGTGTACGAGCATGGGTGTATGAGCAATCCACCCTGTGTACGAGCATGGGTGTACGAGTCATCCACTCTGTGTACAAGCATGGGTGTACGAGCAATCCACTTTGTGTACGAGCATGGGCATACGAGCCATCCCCTCTGTGTACGAGCATGGGTGTACGAGCAATCCCCTCTGTGTACGAGCATGGGTGTACGAGCAATCCACTCTGTGTACGAGCATGGGCATACGAGCAATCCACTCTGTGTACGAGCATTGGTGTACGAGCAATCCACTCTGTGTACGAGCATGGGTGTATGAGCAATCCACTCTGTGTACGAGCATGGGCGTACGAGCCATCCACTCTGTGTACAAGCATGGGTGTACGAGCAATCCACTTTGTGTACGAGCATGGGCATACGAGCCATCCCCTCTGTGTACGAGCATGGGTGTACGAGCAATCCCCTCTGTGTACGAGCATGGGTGTACGAGCAATCCACTCTGTGTACGAGCATGGGCATACGAGCAATCCACTCTGTGTACGAGCATTGGTGTACGAGCAATCCACTCTGTGTACGAGCATTGGTGTACGAGCAATCTCCTCTGTGTACGAGCATGGGCGTACAATCAATACCCTCTGTGTACGAGCATGGGCGTACGAGCCATCCCCTCTGTGTACGAGCATTAGAGTTGGGCCGAACCTCTGATTTTAGGTTCGCGAACCGGGTTCGCGAACTTCCACGGAAGGTTCGGTTCGCGTTAAAGTTCGCGGGTTCACTGAACAGGTATGCAGTGGTGGGTTCACTGAACAAGTATGCAGTGGTGGGTTCACAGAACAGGTATGCAGTGGCAGGTTCACTGAACAGGTATGCAGTGGTGGGTTCACTGAACAGGTATGCAGTGGTGGGTTCACAGAACAGGTATGCAGTGGCAGGTTCACTGAACGGGTATGCAGTGGTGGGTTCACTGAACAGGTATGCAGTGGTGGGTTCACAGAACAGGTATGCAGTGGCAGGTTCACTGAACAGGTATGCAGTGGTGGGTTCACTGAACAGGTATGCAGTGGTGGGTTCACAGTACAGGTATGCAGTGGTGGGTTCACAGAACAGGTATGCAGTGGCAGGTTCACTGAACAGGTATGCAGTGGGCTCACTGAACAGAACAGGTATGCAGCCAGGAAGGAACAAGCTAAGCCTAACTAATCTTTCCCTATGAGAGACAGTCTGCAGCAGCTCGCCCTACTCTCACTAATGCAGGCACACAAGTGAGCGTAATGGCCGCCGCTGCCTGCCTTTTATTAGGGGGGGAGTGGCTCCAGGGGCTAGTGTAGCCTAATTGGCTACACTGGGCCTGCTGACTGTGATGTAGAGGGTCAAAGTTGACCCTCATGGTGCATTATGGGGCGAACCGAACTTCCGCAAAACTTCGCCTGCGGGACGCGAACGCGAACCACTGAAGTTCGCATGGAACCGTTCGCAGGCGAACCGTTCAGCCCAACTCTAATGAGCATGGGCGTACGAGCCTTCCCCTCTGTGTACGAGCATGGGCGTACGATCAATACCCTCTGTGTATGAGCATGGGCGTACAAGCAATCCACTCTGTGTACGAGCATGAGCGTAAGAGTAATCCACTCTGTGTACGAGCATGAGCGTACGAGCAATCCACTCTGTGTACGAGCATGGGTGTATGAGCAATCCACTCTGTGTACGAGCATGGGTGTACGAGCAATCCACTCTGAGTATGAGCATGGGTGTACGAGCAATCCACACGGTGTACAAGCAATTCACAGGTACTGGCAGGGTTCACATCTGCGCAATAGCACAAAGCATGGAGGATTAAGACATGCACAAGCGGCTTTGTGTTACTCTGCTAGTACTGTACTGGAAAGGATACGCCAAGTGTTGGAAATTATATACTGAGGGAAAACTATGCAGAGTGTGGGAATGTTGTGCAATAGGGTACTGACCCAACAGGAAACCCTGGCAGCAAATGTACTACTTCTGCCTGGGATATATGTACAGATGCATCAGAAAAAAAGGGTGCAGAAGCCCTTATGGAAAAAACGGTGCCTATTATAGCAGTCGCAATTTGTGGCAAGGAATGGAAATTTGGGTACATGGCGGTGCACCAGATATGCAATGCCGCAATTTGTATATCTGCAAGCTACTTACCCCCTATGGCCCTATGAAGGCCAAAATGGGGGAAGCAAGCATGGCAGGTAAGTCCAACACTACAACAGGTGCCCCCAGTATAGCTATAGCACTACAATAGGTGCCCCCAGTATAGCCAGGTATGCTGGCCCATATGGGTTACTATGAGGTGGAACGCAGTACCAGGAAGTAAGTACATGCAGCCCGTGACACCCAGCAACATAAGTATCGTGATTACCCACTCTGCATGCCCCCCACTCTGCATGCGCCGCGAGCAATGCCCTCCCTCACCTGCACATACGGGCCTGCGTATTGACATTAAGCAAGAAGTTTTGAATCAGGATGATACCATTTATTGGCTAACTTAGAGATGGATAAACAGTGAGCTTTCGACTTATAAAAAGCCTTCGTCGGACTGGTTCCTGACCAGAACTGAAAAACACAGCTTATATACACTGACATACAGAGGAGAAACATTCTTTAGCAAACATAAATGTAATTAGATGCCTTAACTGTTACTGAGGAGGCTTTCCCAGGCATCCTATCTAAATTGATAAGATCAATAGAATCCTCAACATGACATAAAGCAGACTCTAGTGATGAAGAGACATCGTAAATTCCGAATTCAAATGGTAACTGGCCTGGTTACATGCACCATTAATTCTAAGCTTAAGAGAATTGTGGCATTTAAAGCCAGCACCTGAAAGCAAATAAAATGAATAGTGACAGTGAATTCCATCTTACACAGCATATGGCACAAAAATGAATGAAAAGATAGAAAAATTAAAAGAACTGTGGCATTTAAAACCCATCGTACCAGCACAAGAAGTTGGAGTCCTTGTTTAAACCATCTTGTACAGTTTTGAACCAATGTATAAACTTAGTTTCTTGTGTTAGTCTCATGTTTCCCGATTTGAAGCCACCCATCAATACAGTGACGCGAAAATCGCTTAAACTGTGTCCAGGTAAACAAAAGTGTGTTGGTATTGGGAGATCAGTATAATTTGTAATATCCTTTTTCCTGCTGTTAATAGTGGATCTGTGGTGTGTCATGCGATCCCGCAGTGGTTGACTTGTTTCTCCCACATAAATTCCTTTGGGGCATTTTGCACACATGATCAGGTATACCACATTAGATGAGTCGCAGGAAAAGGTGCCTTGTACTTTGTATTCCTGTTGTGTACCCGGTATTAGTATCCTGTCAGTGGAATGGATGTATTCACAGGTCCCACATGTTTTCCCTCGGCAGGGGAATGTTCCATTCTGTTCTTGCCTATTTAAGGCAATCCTCACTATCATCTGCTTAAGATTGGGTGGCTGTCGGAGCGCAAGGAGGGGAGGTTCAGGGAATATCTTTTTCAGTCTCTGATCCTTGTGTAGAACAGGATGAAGTTCTTTTGCAATCTTTCTTAAGATTTCCAAGCGTGGGTTGTAGGTTACTACCAGTGGGACACGGCTCTCTTCCTGGCTCTGCTTGTACTCCAGGAGCTGAGTCCTAGGGATGTTGTTAGCTTTCCTGATTTGGGTCTCAGCCATTAGAGGATTGTATCCCTGTTTTATGAAATTCTTCTTCAGGTAACCCAGGTGTTTGTCTTTGTCATCCTTGTCAGAACAGATCCGATTGCATCTTATTGCCTGGCTGTAAATTATGGAATTCTTTATATGTTTGGGGTGGAAACTGTCATACCTGAGGTATGTGGGACGATCCGTTGGTTTGCGGTACATGGACGTTTGTAAGCTGTTCTCTCTGATGTATATGGTGGTGTCAAGAAAGTTAATCTCCTTGTGAGAGTAGCTCAATTTCAGTTTGATTGTGGGATGGAAAGCATTGAAGTTCCTGTGAAATTGGACAAGATCCTCCTCACTTGCAGACCAGATGATCAAGATGTCGTCGATAAAACGGAAGTAGGCCATGGGTTTTATATGACAAGTATTCAGGTATTCTTCTTCAATCTTTGCCATGAAGAGATTTGCGTACTGCGGTGCAAACCGTGAGCCCATTGCCACTCCCATTTGCTGCAAATAGAGGTCCTCCCCAAAAGTGAAATAATTGTGTGTGAGAACGAATCTCATTAGTCCAGCAATTGAGTTTATAGGTGTGCCCAAACCTTGAAGATATTTGCGACAGGCCGCAATTCCATCATTGTGGGGAATGTTGGTGTACAGAGACTCTACATCCATAGTGGCAAGAATGGTGCCTTCAGGCACTGGGCCAATGGCTGCCAGTTGGTTCAAGAGGTGTGTAGTATCCTGTATGTAGCTGGGTCTTTTACAGACTAGAGGCTTCAAAATGTTTTCCAACCACCCTGAGATATTCTCTGTGAGAGTTCCATTCCCTGAGATTATGGGCCTGCCTGGGTTCCCCTCTTTGTGGACTTTGGGAAGCATGTAAAAGCAGGCGGTTCTCGGCTTTTCCGGGATAAGAGTCTGTACATGAAGCCTGGTGTTTACGGGCAATTTCTTTACCATCCTATTGAGTGCCATCCTGTACCTTTTTGTTGGGTCCTCCTGTAATTTGGCATAGTGCATGGTGTTAGACAACTGTCTTTGTGCCTCCTGGATATAGTCACCGGTGTTCATGATGACTATGGCACCCCCTTTATCCGCTGGCTTAATAATAATGTCCTTATTCTCCTTAAGGGATGTGATAGCTTGTTGCTCTTGCAATGTTATGTTATGAGCCAGTGTTTTTCTTTTATTCAGAACCCTGTCAGAGATTTGGCGTCTAAATTTGTTGATGTATTTGTCCAGGGTAGGATTTTTTCCAGCTGCAGGGGTCCATCCGCGTTTTTTTGTGGATCTGGTGTGTGTTGGCTCATTATCAGTAGTGTTGCAAGATTCCTTGTCATAGTAGTGTTCCTTGAGACGTAGCTTCCTAAAGAATTGTTCCATATCACCACAGAGTGCAATCTTGTCTATGGGCTTTGCAGGGCAAAATGACAGGCCTTTGGACAGTACTGCCATTTCAGCTTCAGTGGCCTGATAAGAGGAAAGGTTAATGACACCTGTGGGTTGCTCTTTCTCTGCTGCTGCGGTATCCAAGTGTCCACTCTTTATTTTGAGTCTCTGAAGTTTTTTCTTCTTGTTTTTAATGAAGATCCTCTGCAATTTCCTATAAAAGGTCTGTAGCTGTTCCCAGAGCCGGGACAAGGTCCTCCAGCACCCAAGGCTGAGACACCAAAGTGCGCTCCTCTATCCCTCCCACCCCAGCTGTCACACACTGATTGCTATTAGACTAAGAGGCGCCACAGGGCCCACAACCTCCCCAACACCTTAATATCTAGTTATCTGGCTTGCAGTCACTGCCATGTATCCCCTTTTCTTATTTCTTTCTGCTTCAAACACAATTAGGAATGACAGCTGAATGAATTCTGCGCCCCCTCCTACACTGCGCCCTGAGGCTGGAGCCTCTCCAGCCTATGCCTCGGCCCGGCCCTGGCTGTTCCCATGCTCCTGTGGGGTCATCAGTTAAAGATGATTTCAGACTTTGTATATGGTCCTTCACAATCCTCTTCAGGTTATAGCAGATTTTTATTAGGTTGTTTCGTACTCTCTCCGAGCTCCTCCTGCAGATTTGTTCTGCAAACCTGCTATTGTATGTATGCAGGGTGGGATTCTGTATCCTCAGTCCTTGTGGTATAAGGTTCTCCTTTTTGCATGTAGTCAAGAAAAAGATGTCGCTGTCCAGCTGTGCAAGTTTCTTTAGGTCTTTTTTCAGTTAACACCTTGGCTGCTACTAATCTCTTCCTTTGACCTCTCACAAAGGTCCTATCATCTAGAAGCAGAAACTCATACATTCTAACCTGGAATTACTCCACACATTTCTACAGCTTCTACTAACTGTGCCCTTGATGTGAGCGCTCCCCATGTGTACTGCCAGCCCTGCTGTGCTAACCGAGAACTCTGGCACGCCGATCAGACTACATTACCGAACCATCAGTCCCGAGTGGCTTAGCAGTCAGGGCCGGCGCTACCATAGAGGCAAAGGGGGCATTTGCCCCGGGGCCCCGACCTCTGCTGAGGCCTCAGCAGCACCGACCCTGCTATATTCTCTTTGCTCCCCCCACACACACTCGTACTGCTCCCCAGGGCCCTGCTGCAAGGATAGTAGCAGCCATAATTAACTTAGTCCCAGCGGGTGAGTGGGCGGGCAGCGGGCTTTCTCCGTCCCACTCTATGACCCGGCGTGTGTTTACACATGACGCGTCGGGTCATAGAGTAGGAGGGAGACAGCGTGTCTCAGAGTGCAGCCGCTGCCTGCCCGCCCACCCGCTGGGACTAATAGGTAATTATGGCTGCTACTATCCTTGCAGCAGGGCCCCGGGGAGCAGAGGGGGGTGCGGGGGCCAAACGCTGAAGCCTTGAACCGGCCCTGTTAGCGGTGTCGGCAAAAGGACAAATCAATCGAAAAGTACTTTACCCTGCCTCTGCTCGGGAATACACCGTCAGCCATTCACCTTCTGAACCAGTTTACCTGTCAAAAATGGAAGCAGGAAATTTGGGCTACCAGCATAGGGGATAATGCAAAAAATCGACTATTGGACACCAAAAGCAGAAATCCCCATGCCCAATAAATATCGTTTTGAAAATTAAAACGTTATAGTTTTTGAATTTTTATTTTCATTTTGAGAAGATAAGAATGTTATGATTTTTTTAAATTTTTTGAAAATTAGAAGATGTCAGTGCTATAGAAATACATAATAATAATATGGTGAGAGACCACACTATGACTATGGTAGGATTAGATTGCAAGCTCCTCTGAGGCAGTCAGTGACATGACTATGTACTCTGTAATGTGCTGCAGAAGATGTCAGTCCTATATAAATACATAATAATAATATGGTAGGACATTAGAATATGACTATGGTAGGATTAGATTGTGAGCTCCTCTGAAGACAGTCAGTGACATGACAATGTACTCTGTAATGTGCTGCAGAAGATGTCATTGCTATATAAATACATAATAATAATAATATGGTAGGACATTACACTATGACTGTGGTAGGATTAGAGTGTGAGCTCCTCTGAGGACAGTCAGTGACATGACTATCTGTAAGGTCTCTAAATTCTGTGAAAACTACAGGAAGACTACAGCGCTCACAGCTTCTTCATCAGGCTGATATTACAAATGTAATGTGGAAAAAAATGTTCTCTTTAAAGTGCAGTTTCTGTGAAGTGCAAACAAGGAAGGCAGAACAGCTGAGAGAGGAATATGTAAACTGAGAGCACATGTGGTGAGAAGCAGCACACAGCAGGCCAGGGGACAGCAATCACATGTGGTAAGAAGCAGCACACGTCAGGCCAGGGGACAGCAATCACATGTGGTGAGAAGCAGCACACAGCAGGCCAGGGGACAGCAATCACATGTGGTGAGAAGCAGCACACAGCAGGCCAGGGGACAGCAATCACATGTGGTGAGAAGCAGCACACGGCAGGCCAGGGGACAGCAATCACATGTGGTGAGAAGCAGCACACAGCAGGCCAGGGGACAGCAATCACATGTGGTGAGAAGCAGCACACAGCAGGCCAGGGGACAGCAATCACATGTGGTGAGAAGCAGCACACAGCAGGCCAGGGGACAGCAATCACATGTGGTGAGAAGCAGCACACAGCAGGCCAGGGGACAGCAATCACATGTGGTGAGAAGCAGCACACGGCAGGCCAGGGGACAGCAATCACATGTGGTGAGAAGCAGCACACGGCAGGCCAGGGGACAGCAATCACATGTGGTGAGAAGCAGCACACGGCAGGCCAGGGGACAGCAATCACATGTGGTGAGAAGCAGCACACGGCAGGCCAGGGGACAGCAATCACATGTGGTGAGAAGACAGACTGTCCTGACACAGAGAGATATGCTGCTTCCCATTCATAGATCTGCACATGGTACTGTATATCTGCCCACTGCACGGCCCTCTCCGCTCGTGGCATGACTGCAAACCATGGGGCATCCTGAAACAATCCCATGGGGCCCCCATCCAACCATACAAACCATGAGGCATCCTGCAACCAGGGCCTGATTTAGGCCATGGCCTAGGGCACCACAGGAGCAAGGGCACCAAAGCAGCAGGCTGAGCTTATGCAGCATTTGCAAGCTTGCAAATGCTGCAATGCAGGGAGATCAGGCGAGTGCCTGACCACAGTACTCTGTTGCCAGCGGCCTGTGCAGCAGCCACCTTGCTCTCTGTGCACGTTTGCATTGTGGCCGGCGGCTATGGACTTGGGCAGCATTGGAGACAGAGGGGAAAATGAAGCTTCTGCAATGGAGATGAGCTAAGAAATGAGTGACACAGATGGCTAATGCAGTGTGAAGGCGAGCTGGCTACCTATACTGAAAGGGGGGAAGTGAGAAAAGGAAGGATTAAGGGAGTCATCTGGCTACCTATACTGGAGGGAGGTCATCTGGGTAACTATACTAGGGGGAAGGGGGAGGTGTCATCTGGCTACCTATACTGGAGGGAGGTCATCTGGTTAACTATACTAGGGGGAAGGGGGAGGGGTCATCTGGCTACCTATACTAAGGGGAAGGGGGGAGGGGTCATCTGGCTACCTATACTAGGGGGAAGGGGGGAGGGGTCATCTGGCTACCAATACTGGAGGGAAAGGGGGGAGGAGTCATCTGGCTACCTATACTGGAGGGAAAGGGGGGAGGGGTCATCTGGCTACCCGTACAAGGAAGGGGAGGGGTCATCTGGCTACCTATACTAGGGGGAAGGGGGAGGGGTCATCTGGCTACCTATACTAGGGGGAAAGGGGGGGGGGGTCATGTGGCTACCTATACTAGGGGGAAGGGGGGAGGGGTCATATGGCTACCTATACTGGAGGGAAAGGGGGGAGGAGTCATCTGGCTACCTATACTAGGGGGAAGGGGGAGGGGTCATATGGCTACCTATACTAGGGGAAAGGGGGGAGGGGTCATATGGCTACCTATACTAGGGGGAAGGGGGGAGGGGTCATATGGCTACCTATACTGAAGGGGGTGGCTGGTGACAGTGGCCTGAGGCAGTAAAGGAGTACAAATCCAGCCCTGCCTGCAACCATCATATAGGGCTCCATCCAACCCCCTACAAACCATGGGGCACAATGAAACCATAGCATGGGGCCACATTCCAACCCACAACAAACCATAAGGCACCCTTCAATTATCACATGTGGCCACCTTCCCTCCCCCTACAAACCATAGGGGACCCAGCAACAATCCCAGTGGCCAGTAAAGCACTTCTCCCCCTCATGCAGTGTTTACAGTCACACTGTCACAGTGCTATGCACACACCCTCCTACAAACCACTGGGCATCCTGCAGCTATCCCATGGGGCCCCATTTACACCCCCTACAAACAATGGAGCACGCTGCAACAATCCCACTGGGTTTGATATCGCTCGGGGTTACCTCTGCGCGCCCGATCCACCACAACAGCCAAATATCTTGCAGCATGTCAGATCAACGCATGCAAACAATTTTAATGTGTAATTGGTTGAATCGTCGATCGGCATGCTCTTGGTAGCACCATTTTCATCTGAATCGATAATAGTCATCGAATCAGATGGTCAATTGGCTGCCAAGTTGTGCGATGTATGGATACCTTAAAGGGGCACTATGGCAAAAAAAATGTAAAATTTAAAATATGTGCAAACAAACAAATAAGAAGTACGTTTTTTACAGAGTAAAATGAGCCATAAATGACTTTTCTCCTATGTTACTGTCACTTACAGTAGGTAGTAGAAATCTGACAGAAGTGACAGGTTTTGGAGAAGTCCATCTCTTCATAGGGGATTCTCAACAAGGCTTTTATTCTTTATAAAGATATTACCTAAAAAGGATTTAAACAATGATGCTGGCCAGCTTCCCTGCTCGCTACACAGTTTTTTGGCAGTTAGACAGAGCAACTTCCATTCACTAAGTGCTTTTGAAAATAAATAAATCCCTGAGAATCCCCTATGAAGAGATGGTCTAGTCCAAAACCTGTCGCTTCTATCAGATTTGTACTACCTACTCTAAGTGACAGCAACATAGGAGAAAAAATTTTTATGGCTTATTTACTCTGGAAATAAACATACTTTTTATTTTTATTTTATATATTTAAAGGAATACTATCGATACCCAAGTGTTCAAAAATGACAGTGTGCAAATATGTCTAAGTAGCTGTGTAAACATTTTCCTACTTTTTATGATAAATATCAGAGGCAAAAGCTGTAATTTATTGAGGGTAGGATTTAGCTATATTGGGACAAATCAATAGCAGAAGGGTGTATGCTTCAATGCACAGCCAGAGTTGCATATCAGACTACAGAAAGCAAATATCAAACATATCAAACTCTGAAAGCAAAAACAGTATGAAAAAGCTGTGACAATTAGTTACATTTCCTCTGCTCTCTTCAGACACTTCAGTCAGAAACACAGGACACAGGAGTTGCAGCTGTTGGGAGCTCTCCTCTGTCACACACAGAGCTACACATAGAGTTAACTGATCAAGTGTAAGGGGAATTTCCCCTCTCCTCGTGGCTCAGTCAGCCATCAGTTTTGGCGGCAGTAAACTTTGAATGTATTTTGCTAACAATAAACAAAGAAGTTGCTACTAAAATGTATACACCAGTACTTTGCAGCACTTCCCAAACAATTCCTGTGTCAATTGAAAAAAATATGTGAATTGATAGTATTCCTTTAACATGTTACAGCTTTTAGCCATAGTGCCCCTTTAACTCTGTAAGTCAGTTTATCAAGTGGAAAATCAACAACATAACAGATGACTTCATGAATAAAAATCCCAACAAATTTGGCATTGGTGAGTCATCCAAAATACTAACGGGCAGTCATTTAGTAGAGTTCAGTACATAGTTTTTACTCTTTTTGTGCTTTTTCCTCCGTGGTACATAGGGAAACATAAGCACATATTTTTGATCTTCATAATGGGTAATTAGATTCTGACGAGATTATTTTTATTCAGAGGAAAAAAAAACAAACCGGTAAGCTTGTTGAGTGCTTTTTCATGATGCGAGCGGTAATGAAAAGTACACATGACTCATAAATCGTGCTTTAAACACCGGGCTCCATTACCTCCATTTGTCGGGAACATTAGCAGTTGTTATGCCAAGAAAAATATTTTTTTTTTACATATACAAACAAATATCTGTGTTATTGTCAGCCAGGAACTTTAAACATATGCTAATAGATTAATGTGCAGCTAGACCTGTGAGCCATTCACTGCGTATTGTAGGTCATTTATATTTCCTAACAGAGCCGGGACAAGGTCCTCCAGCACCCAAGGCTGAGACACCAAAGTGCGCCCCTCCATCCCTCCCACCCCAGCCGTCACACACTGATTGCTATTAGACTAAGAGACGTCCCAGGGCCCCCAACACCGTAATCTCTAGTTATCTGGCTTGCAGTGACTGCCATGTATCTCCTTTTCTTATTTCTTTCTGCTTCAAACACAGTTAGGAATGACAGCTGAATGAATTGTGCGTCCCCTCCTACACTGCGCCCTGAGGCTGGAGCCTCTCCAGCCTATGCCTCGGCCCGGCCCTGTTTCCTAAGTACTGTGTGATTTATCAACAAGTATGTTGCATTCAATGTGGAATTCTAAGGGAAACAAGATTAGGACATGAGAATAAACATGATAATGTGCCCTGCGATACACCCCAGGGCACAGCTCAGTGTTATGCACATTACAGTAAAGTCCTGCACGGTTTTAGGACTTCACTAGGGCTGCCCCCACTCTCTGGAACTCGCTCCCACCAGCCATTAGCCACTTTTAATGCCTTCAAATAAGCCCCTTATCATGCTCGCATACCCCTTCATCAGCACCATAATATGTTCTGTTAGTCACCCTCTCAACAGACGCACCTATTGTCTCCACCCCCACCCTTTAAGTTGTAAGCCGCTGGCAGGGCCTTCCTCCCTAGTGTTATCATGCTTGATTATGCAATCTTCCTGTCTGTCACCCCTCTAGCACGGGGGTCCCCAACCACTGATCCACGGCCCACTGCTGGTCCGTGGGGCGTTTGCAGTTGGGCACTATACTAGCTACACTGGGCACTAGACTAGCTGTACTGGGCACTATGAGCTCTATACTAGCTATACTGGGCACTATACTAGCTATACTGGGCACTATACTAGCTATACTGGGCCCTATACTACCCATGCTGGGCACTATACTACCCATACTGGGCACTATACTAGCCATACTGGGCCCTATACTACCCATACTGGGCACTATACTACCCATACTGGGCACTATACTAGCTACACTGGGCCCTATACTACCCATACTGGGCACTATACTACCCATACTGGGCACTATACTAGCTATACTGGGCCCTATATTAGCTATACTGGGCCCTATACTACCCATACTGGGCACTATACTACCCATACTGGGCACTATACTAGCTATACTGGGCCCTATACTACCCATACTGGGCACTATACTACCCATACTGGGCACTATACTAGCTATACTGGGCACTAAAATTTCTTTCTACACCTACTGGTCGTTATGATGGGGTTGACAATCTTGGGCATCATTAAACAGGTGAGTTTGTGTGTGAAATTACGCAAACAAATCAACATGGTTAAGAGATTGGTAGGGGTATAGATTCCAATCTGCTTTGCTAAGATGTTACCACATGTACTGTATATCTGTTTACTGAATAAACTCCTGAAACTTTGAGGACGCCCAAGAAGTTCTCTCTCCTATGCTGTCATGAGAGTCAGGTTATCTCAGGTCCTGTGAGTTGCAACAAAGGTGTAGTGTTGATGGCAATAGCAAACAACGTATAGTTTCTTACATACTAGCCATACTGGGCACTATACTAGCCATACTAGGCACTATACTAGCTATACTGGGCACTATACTAGCTATACTGGGCACTATACTAGCTATACTGGCAGGGGCGTATCTAGGCCCCCCTGCAGGGGCGTATCTAGACCCCCCTGCAGAATTTCAGAGCGGGGCCCCCCTCCCTGGGGCCTGCTCGGGACGTTTTGTGGGGGCTGGTGGGGTGGCAGCATGAGGGGAAAGCCTTGGCCACAGTCGGTGGGGAGAGGGGAAGTTCCCCCCCTCTCCCCGCCGACTGTGGCCAAGGCTTTCCCCTCATGCTGCCACCCCTCCAGCCCCCACAAAACGGCCCCGAGCTGCCCCCCTCCCCCCTCGCGGGAACAGGGACTGCAGTCCCTATTGTTACACCAGTGTATACTGGGCTCTATACTAGCTATACTGGGCACTATACTAGCTATACTGGGCACTATACTAGCTATACAGAGGCACTATACTAGCTATACTGGGGCACTATACTAGGTATACTGGGGCACTATACTAGCCATACTGGGGCACTATACTAGCCATACTGGGCACTATACTAGCTATACTGGGCACTATACTAGTGGGCACTGTACTAATTATTCACAAAGCTTTAGGCTGGTTTCACAGTGGGACGTTACAGGCGCACGTTAGAGCAGCCTGTAACGCACCCCACCGCACAGCAATGAAAAATCAATGGGCCGTTCACAGTGCCCACGTTGCAATACACAGTAACGCTGCGCCATTACACAACGTACTGCATGCAGTACTTTGTAAGCGGCAGAGCCGCGTTAGACTGCTTGGACATGCTCAGTAACATTGGGGAGGAGCAGAGAGCGGCCAAGCACATGGCTAATTATTATTCACTGCACTCAGTGACGTGCAGTGTTTACTTCCTGGAGCGGCCGCTCTGTGCGGTGATTGGCCGGGCGGGACCACGTGATGCTGCATGCGTCCAAGAGTGCGCATCACGGCATCACGGACGCCAGAGTGAGCTGCACAACGCGGCTCACTCTGATGTCCACCTTAGAGAGCACCAGGCGTTGCGTTAGGGGCACGTTATGCGACCATAACGTCCCCTAAAACACAACGTCCTGGTGTGAAACCAGCCTTAGATTAGAATTAGCACACAATTTGCATCTGCTTTGCATTCAGGGTGTGTATTTAGTCCAGAGGGGCTGTGCATTGCCCCTGTAGGTTTGCAAGCGAATGCATCCATGAGCGCTGTCACCAGTCTGTATGTATGTTTATCTAATGTGTATACCATTTGTCTGATTAGCTGCACTTGAAATGTTGTGTTTTTATTGCTAGATTAGCGTTAGGTCTTCCCCAAGGGGGTCCGTCACAGCCGTGGAGAAGTCTAGTAAGCATAATTTGTGCACATATTATCTCTGAAGCTAACACCCCCCCTTTGCCTGAAGTGAAGCTAGGTATGTATTTTAGTCCAGTGGTCATTGGAGCTCTGCATATTGTGGCAGATAATTCATTCAGGTATAGGTTCACCCCTCACTGAAGTTATGTTCCCCCATTTTTTGTGCCTGCAATGAGTGTTGGTGTCTATTTTAGTCCAGGAGTATTGGAGCTCTGCACATCTTATACTATTAAAACATTAAGGTATGAGTTTTTGAAAGCGCTGCCATTCCTTTTGCTGTATGTACATAAGATGTGCTTGACCTTCAAGAGGAACTTCAGCCTAAACAAACATACTGTCATTAAGTTACATTAGTTATTGTAATGATCCGCTCTGCTGGATTGCACTGGCAGACAGCTGTTTGACCATTCCTCTAGTCTGTGGGCTGCAGGTCTCTGCAAGAGAGACCTGTTTTTCCATTACAAGTTTCTGGTCTGTTCTGCTGCTGAGGAATTTGCATACACTCGTTCTGCAAATCCCTTACCTGCCTCCTTTGATGACTGGCAGTATAAAGAGCCATGTTTCCCAGAGTCCTTGGCTGGTCATAAGAGTTAGTTCCTGTGTAACACTCGCCTGGAGTGTCAGCCTTGCTCTTTGTTTGAAGATTAGCCTAGAGTAATTCCTGGGACTGCACTAGGCAGGTTTCCCTAGTGCAGTTAGGATTGCATATCTGTTTTGTTTGTCTGGTGCTACCTACCATCTCCTCTATCTGTCTTGCCTGGATCGCACTCGCCTAGCGCTAGTGCTGTGGATCCTGTCTCTCACTTGTTTCTGTTTTCGTGTATCTGTCTTGTCTGCTACGAACGCTTGCTGGAGGCTCGGTGAGGTAACCGTTAAGCAAGCGCTCGCGTCCTCTGTTTCATGTTTGTCTGTCTGTGGTTAGTTAGGCGTGCTTGTCTCTATTGTGCTTTTCACGTGGAGACCGCGCATAAACGCGTGCACTGTTGCGAATGAGTGCGGTGTTCGCGTTTAGCTAGCGTTTGTTATTTTCCTTATCTTCTCATTGTATGATTTGCTGTGCCTTTGCTACTCTCGTGCTCTGCCTTGCTGTAGCCTTGTGTCACCTCTGGCAATCGCCTCACTCGCGATTGCGTTCCTACTTCATATCTGCTGGTGTGTATGCACCGTCGTGGGTTGGCGACTAGTTTGGTGCACACACATACAATCTGTCCCTGTGCTCATTCTCTTCTGCAATCGCTTCTCTTGCGATTGCGTTCTCACTTGGTTTCTTCTGTTGTGTGTCCGCCGTCGCAGGTTGGCGGCTAGATTGGTGGACATACATACATTCCTCATCTGTGCTTATTCGGTCTTGTGTCGCTGTTAGCAATCGCCATCTCCGGCGATTGCCTTCTCGCTTTGTCTTTCTGGTTGTGTGTTCATCGTCGCAGGGTGGCGACTAGTTTGGTGAACACACATACCCTCTGTCGCTTTGCTCTCTCTCCTTCAGGGCTATCTTGCCCTGCGTTTCTTCCCTTCGTGCAATTCCTGTCTGGCGTGTGTGGTAGGGCAGAGGAGCTGTTCCTCTGCACTCCACAGCTCCACCTGCCGACAGGAATTTCCCTCTACAGGTGCATTGCACCTTTTGCTGGGTTCCCTCAAATTACACGCTTGTGGAGGATTTCCGCAGTGTCAGCGCACATCTTGTGCGCTGATCACGGAGAGAATTCCACAATCGTTACAGTTATGTTCATTAAAATAGATAGGTAATATAATCTCTTACCCACCCTGTTTTAAAAGAAAAGGCAAATGTTTGATTTCATGAGGGCAGCCATCTTTTTGGTTGAAAGGAGGTGACAGGGAGCATGAGACACAGTCCCAACTGTCCTGTGTGCTGATCACTCCTCCCAGTTGCTAGGCAACGTGAATAACAACATAGGAAATCCCATCATGCTTTGCACACCATCAGGGAAAAAAAGCCCGGGCTGTTTTCTTTGATGGGTGGAGCTTAGCTAAAAATGCAGCTAAAAATGATGCTTTGGTAAGAAAAACAAAGTTCTGATACTGTGAAATTAAAGAAACACCAAGCCTTTTCAGTGCTACTGAGTAGATTTTTAGTCCGGAGGGTCACTTTCATCTCTGAACTAGTTCACATACACCCAGCTTCCCCACTCAGGTCCTCCAATAACCTGCACCTGACTGCCCTGCGCATTTCCCACTACCATACAAGACTGCAAGTTTTCCCAAAAGCTTCCTCAACTCCCTGGAACTCCCTTTCACCACCCATCAGGCTCACCCCATCCTTCAACACCTTCAAACAAGCCCATTTATGCATTTCTTTCCCGATCGGAACTTGGAAAACGGAATTCCATAGAAATCCAAATTTACTGCAACTGTGTAATTTTAACCCAATCACAGAACTCGGAAGCACTGGACCAATCAGAGAATGCTGTCATTTTAGACCAATCACAAGACTGGGTTTTTCTGTTTTTTCTGATTTCCGCTTTTCCATAATTCCAAATTTGCAAAAAAAACAAATAAAATACTCCTAGAAAATTGGAAAACTTCCCCCTAGTGTATCCAACTTGATCATGCGCCCCCTTCATCAGGTAACCCTTCTGCAGACTGACTAGAACCAGAATTATGTGGTCTCAAAGACTTAAACTCCATTATTCATTTAATGTATTTATAAAGTGCCAACATATTAGGCAACGCTGGACTTTAGTTTAGGTTACAGACAATATTTAGGGGTGACATACAGCAATATGACAATACAGGAATACATGCAAACCAGATCACACAGCACAGTATGGGCTTGATTCGCAAAAGAGTGCTAACTGTTAGCACGGCCGTTTTCGCGCGAATTTTCTTATCGTTTTCATGCGGAAATTCACGTTTGCGCGCAAAAACGATAACGATTTCACGTGAAAATTTGCATTTGTGCCCGAAAACATTTAATTGCACGCGAAAATTCTCGATCGTGCGCAAACGCAAAACTTCGCGCGAAAACGCCCGTGCTAACAGTTAGCACTCTTTTGGGAATCAAACCCTGAGTACAAGGTAATGCTTAGTCAGTCACTGGATGGGAGCATGGAGATTAGGCGAGTTAGGTTCACTCAGATCCATAGGATGGGTGTATGGTAATGGAGGTGCATGATCAGGTAGGAGACATAAGGATAAGGAGGAGGACCCTGCCCAAAGGCTTACAATCTAGAGCAGTGATGGCTAACCTTGGCACTCCAGCTGTAACAAAACTACAAATCCCATCATGCCTCTGCCTCCCTGAGTTATGCTTAGAGCTGTCAGAGTATTGCAATGCCTCATGGGACTTGTACTTACAGCACAGCTGGAGTGCCAAGGTTAGCCATCACTGATCTAGAGGGAGAGGTGGGGACACGAAAGATAGGTCCAGAGTTCAGTTGCGGTTTTAGAGCACTAGTGAAAAGATGAGTTTTGAGGGCCTTCTTGAAGATGTTGAAGGAGGGGGAAACCCTAATGAAGGGAGGTAGGGAGTTCCATAGTGTTGGTGCAGCTCTTGAGAAGTCCTGGAGGCATGCATGGGACTGGGTGATGCGGGGGGCGGTTAGGCGAAGTTCATTGGAAGAGCGGAGTGTGCGGCTAGGTGTGTACCTCTGAGTAAGATCAGAAATGTAGGTTGGGCAGGTTTTGTGGACGGATTTGTAGGTCAGACACAGTATCTTGAATCTGATTCTGGACTGGATAGGAAGCCATACATGATCTTTTGTCTCTGTTATTTATCTATTATTGTGTAATATGTTGATGCTTTATAAATACAACAAATAATAATACAGTCCCAACAACATCCAGTATAAAAACATGAACAAGAACTTTGTCTTGCTTGCCCTTAGCATCGTTCACAGCCAGTTCTCCTCGCAGACGCGTCACTCCCGCCACGGACACACGCACAGCGCCAGACATCTCACCAACACTTGTCCACGCTCAATTGCATATCTGAGTAATTATTGGCTGTAAAATAATTAGGCCACTTGGTCTACCTTATTTATCCGGGCTTTTCACTGCACAATAAACCAGAATGCGGTTAGCGAATGCATATTTGCTTTTGCGTGTGATGGCAGAAATACAATACACAGTAAATAATAATCAGTGAACGATGGTTTGCTGTACTCATTGGAGTCCCTAAGCAGCCTGAGAAAAATGCAACCACCGCAAACAGAGTCTTCTATGAAGGATGCTAATGTAATATTTGTCTACAAAGATTTATGTACGTAAGAGCCAGTTTGTTAATTGAGTGGAGGCTGCAGGGAATCCTCCAACCGGTTATTTACCTATTCAGAGGAGGCCCCAAACCCTGAGTGGTTATACAATGTGACTGCTACTGGGGCTGGTTCTAAGTACAAGGGGGGCCCCTGGGCAAAATTAACCCGGGGGCCTCCCTCATAGTCCCCCCCCCCCCCCCAAGCAGCATTAGAGGCCTCATTTGTTGCTGGAAAATTCCCCCACAGGTTCCCCACCAACTTTAACTTGGGGCCCCTGCAGTATATTGACTCACCTCTTCCGGCTGGTATTCCTCCATAAATCCGTGGCTCAGTGCTTTCCTGTTTTCATACTCACAGGGTCGCTTAACCATCTCCAGATAGATCGTGAACCATTTCAAAAAGTCTTGTTGGTCCATCTTAACAAACGAACAGGCAATTTAAAACGATATACATCATTTTTGTTGTGACAAGTAGTGATAAAGTTATTGGCAAATTAAAGGGAGTGGTGTTGACAGGTGAAAATGGCTCTGGTCCATTAGGGTGAAACAGTTAATCAGCAATTTTTTTATTTTTTTTTATTAATATTATTATTTTTCCAGAGGAGTTCTTTTAGGTAAAGGAAGGGCAGACCTGGGTGGGGAGTCAAAAATGTTAATATTTCCACAATACAGGTGCCGCTCTGCCATATCTGCATGCCCATTCTAAAGGTAGCCACACACAATACAGTTTTCTATATTTACTTTCAATGTGAAAATTACAATCAGTTTCTTTTTATTCATTGTATCACATGTGGTCAGTTTTTCCTCAATCAAAATGATCAAATTTTACAGCAATTCAATAAAAATAATTATAACTAGCCGACCCGTGGCATAGCATACGCCGCATAAGAGGGTAGAGGGCAGGAAGGGGGTATTGGGCACAGCGGTGGGGAGGGGGGTTGGACCCCCCCTCAACTGGGTCCCCCATGTGTGCTCTACCTCCAGCTTAAGCTCAGCAGGAACCCCCCCCTCACCTGGGTCCCCATGTGCGCTCCCCCTGCAGCTTAAGCTCAGCAGGACCCCCTCCCCCTCACCCTCACCTGGGTCCCCATGTGCGCTCCCCCTGCAGCTTAAGCTCAGCAGGACCCCCTCCCCCTCACCCTCACCTGGGTCCCCATGTGCGCTCCCCCTGCAGCTTAAGCTCAGCAGGACCCCCTCCCCCTCACCTGGGTCCCCCATGTGTGCTCTACCTCCAGCTTAAGCTCAGCAGGACCCCCTCCCCCTCATCTGGATCCCCCATGTGTGCTCTACCTCCAGCTTAAGCTCAGCAGGACCCCCTCCCCCTCACCTGGATCCCCCATGTGTGCTCTACCTCCAGCTTAAGCTCAGCAGGACCCCCTCCCCCTCACCTGGGTCCCCCATGTGCACTCCCCCTCCAGCTTAAGCACAGCAGCAGCCGCCACTATTAGTAAGAGGCAGCGGGCAGGGATGACTCACCTCTTCCCTGTTCCATCATGCGTTCCACTGTCGTCACTTCCTGCAATGCCGCACACTGTATTGGCATAATTTGCCTTTTTAAAACAGAAGGAAATCTGCAATAATTCAGCTATAAGTGAACATTTGTGGTTACCCACAATGCACTGCTACTAAATATGCAAATTCCCCCTTTTCCTCCTTGGTAAGCCAAGCAAGCATCCAGAGCCGCTGGTGTATAGCAAGCATATAGCTTTAAATTTTACACAGTCATATCAAACCCACATGTAGACAGCCTGTTTCAGACTTTTGGTCCTCATCAGCACATGGCAGGGATTGATACAGCTGTATGAGATAGGGCTTGGACCAGTACAACATAGTAACCAAGCAGCTCAGGGTGACCCAAACCACTCGGAATGTATAGGGGGATAAAAGGGACCAAAAAGACCTCCTACTAAAAAAAGCAAAGCTTGGTATAATTTGCCTTCCTAAAACAGAAGGAAATATGCAATAATTCAGCTATAAGTGAACATTTGTGATTACACACAATGCACCACTACTAAATATGCAAATTATTCCTTTTCATCCTTGGTAAGTCAAGCATGCCTACTATAGCTTTAAGTTTTACACAGTCATATCAAACCCACATGAGACAGCCTATTTCAGACTTTCAGTCCTCATCAGTTCTTGGTAGGGATTGACATGGCTGTATGAGATAGGGCTTGGACCAATACAACAGAGTAACCAAGCAGCTCAGGGTGACCCAAACTACTAAGAATTTATAGGAGGATAAAAGAGACCAAAAAGCCCTCCTACTAAAAAAAGCAAAGCTTGGTGTAATTTTCCTTCTTAAAGAGAACCCGAGGTGGGAATTACTTTTACTATTGGGGCACAGAGGCTGGTTGTGCGCACTAAGACCAGCCTCTGTTGCCCCATCGTGTGCCTCCATGTCCCCCCTGCTCGCCGCTATACCCCCCGCATTGCTGGCGACACGCAGCGTGTCGCCAGCTCAATGTTTACCTTGCGCTGTCAGTCAGCGCTGCTCCCCTGCCTCCTCCGCATCGGCGCACCCGCCCGTGTCCCTTCCCTCCCGCTGATAGGAGGGAAGTGACGCGGCGGGTGGCGCCGATGCGGAGGAGGCGGGGGAGCGGCGCTGACTGACAGCGCAAGGTAAACATTGAGCTGGCGACACAGCCAGCAATGCGGGGGGTATAGCGGCGAGCAGGGGGGACATGGAGGCACACGATGGGGCAACAGAGGCTGGTCTTAGTGCGCACAACCAGCCTCTGTGCCCCAATAGTAAAAGTAATTCCCACC
Source organism: Hyperolius riggenbachi (assembly GCF_040937935.1). Taxonomy (NCBI): domain Eukaryota; kingdom Metazoa; phylum Chordata; class Amphibia; order Anura; family Hyperoliidae; genus Hyperolius; species Hyperolius riggenbachi. The sequence goes on from NC_090646.1 coordinate 658,076,295, forward strand.
TCGGGTTCTCTTTAAAACAGAAGCAAATCTGCAATAATTCAGCTATAAGTGAACATTTGTGGTTACCCACAATGCACTGCTACTGAATATGCAAATTATCCCTCTTCGCCCTTGGTTTGATATGACACTACTTCTTCTTGCTTGGACCAGCCCCTTCTTCTTGCTTGGACCAGCCCTGGGGGCAGGGCGCTACTTCTTCTTCTTGCTTGAAGGTTGAGGCACTTAGCCTATTATATATATAGATTATATATATATATATTTTTTTTTTTATTCTAGTAATCTTTCTGATAGAAAGTCAAGCGGAAGTGGTGGATTTTTTTTTAGCAATTTTTATGAAGCTTGAATGGTTAAGGCAGATTGTCAATTTCTTGATGTATAGACCCAAGCAATTTTTTCATAGATTTCAATAATTTTTTTCATAATTGGGGAACAATTGAAACATAGGTTATACTTTGGTCAGACTTATCAAAATAATTGATTGTAATTCTTCAATTCAAAAGAAACATAAAAATGTATTTGCGTGGCTACCTTAACTCTATTCAAAAATTGATAAGAAAAATCAGCCACTATCAATCAACTTGTATCGATAAAAATGGAAAATTTGATCAGATTTCACCCTTGAATGAAAAACAAAAAAAACAAAAACCTTTCCATATTTTTTGAACAATCATTTTTATTGAATCACTGTGAAATGTAATTATTTTATTTCATCACGTGTGGCCACCTTGAAGGACAACTGAAGCGAAAAAGATATGGAGGTTGCATATTTATTTACTTTTTAAGAGAGTCTGAAGTGTTTTTTTTTTCTTTTTATTAATCAGTCATCTTCAGCATTAAGATACAAGCTGATTTGCCACATCCCCGCAGCAGAATGAGGTATTTATCCCTCTAAAGTACCGAGGGGAAAATTCCACCATTTTTGAAGTCGCAGATTTTGCTTCCTGGTAGAGGCAGAGCTGTGCACAGTAGGTCTGCATCTTATCCAGTCAATCTCCGCCGATCTCCACCTCTCCCTGCCCCCCTCAGTCTTCTTTCACTGAGAGGGGCGGGGAGAGGCGGAGATCGGCAGAGATTGACTGGAGAAGAGGCAATCGCTGTATTTTGCCCCGGTATTTCAGGGAGATAAATACCTCAATCTTCCTCGGGGATGTGGTGAATCAGCTTGTATCTTAATACTGAAGATGATTGATTAATAAAAAGAGAAAAAAAGCCAGTTGCCTGGCTGTCCGGCTGATCATCTGCCTCTAATACTTTTAGCCACAGTCCCTGAACAAGCATGCAGCAGATAAGGGGCTCGATTCACAAAGCAGTGATAACCCAGTTAAAGACTTTAGGCGTGATAACCATTTTTATCATGCCTAAACTCAGTTTAGGCATGATAAGTTTAGGCATGATAAGTTTAGGCATGCTAAGTTTAGATAAGTTTAGATCGCATCCAAAGTCCCGCACGCAAAGCAGCACCATTAAACTCTATGCAAAGTGCACCAGACTTTGCTAGCGCAAAACTTTTGATCAGCTGTGCACTGCGGTGCTAACTTAGTTGGTGCTTAAACTTATCACGCCTAAAAACTTATCACACCTAAACTTATCATGCCTAAACTTATCATGCCTAAACAGAGTTTAGGCGTGATAAAGGGCTTTTCAACTAACTGTTAGCACCGCTTTGTGAATCAGGCCCAAGGTGTTTGTGACATTATTGACATATCTGACAAGATTAGCAGCATGCTTGTTTCTGGTGTGATTCAGTGTCTCTTTAAGGGGGGCAGAGACCGCTAGTACTTAAAGCGGATCCGAGATGAAAAACTAACTATAACAAGTAACTTGTCTATATATCTTATCTAAAGTTTAGATAGTTTACACAGCAAATCTAGCTGCAAACATCTTCAATAGAATATGATTATTTCTTCCTGTGATACAATGACAGCAGCCATGTTGTTTGTAAATATTACAAACAGGCAAGCTTATCTGCATCTTCTGTGAAAAAAAAACGTAATACCCCCTCCTCCACCCTACTCCCCCCTCCCCTATGCCTCTGAAATCTCTGGCTAGTAATACCTCCCCCTTCTAATGCCCAGACTGTGCTCCCATGAGCCCTTGCTACTGCCAAGGCTCTCTGAAAAACTGTGGGTGAGGCTTGTTTAGTTTATAGGGAATTAGAGTATTAAAACAAAAACAAAAACAGTATTTGGCTTGAGGAATGCCCTATAAACAATAGGAAAGGAACACAATTATGCAATGAGTAAAAGTTAATCTCGGATCCACTTTAAGGGCCCATTCACACTTGCTGTTCGCAAAACGCTAACGTTTTTGCTAGCGTTTTGCTCTGGCATTTTTTGGCGATTAACGCCCAAAAAATCACCATTCACACCTGGCTATTTTTAGCGATCGCGTTTTGCACTTCTATAGCACTAAAACGCGATCGCCAGGAAATTGCCTGAAAATGGTTCAGGCTACGTGTTTGCGTTTAGCGGTTTTGAGTGATTTGCGGCGATCAGCGCAAATTGCCCAAATGAGAACGGGCCCATAGACTTTTATTACCCTAGTGTTTTGAAAAACGCCAGCGTTTGAGCGTTTTGCAGAAATCGCTGGCAAAACGCTCAAGTGTGAATGGGCCCTAAGTGGTTAATAAGCCTCCAAACCAGCCAAAAATCCCCGTTATGACTCAGGCATGCCAGCAGGCAATCGGAGGTATGAGCCATCTCTAATGGCTATTGCTATGCCCCTGCTCAGCAGGGGCATAGCAATAGCCATTAGAGATGGCTCATACCTCCGATTTTAGGTTTGCGAACCTCGAACTTGCGAACCGCAATAGACTTCAATGGGGATGCGAACTTTGAAAACTAAAAACATTTATGCTGGCCACAAAAGTGATGGAAAAGATGTTTCAAGGGGTCTAACACCTGGAGGGGGGCATGACGGAGTGGGATACACGCCAAAAGTCCCCGGGAAAAATCTGGATTTGAAGCAAAGCAGCGTTTTAAGGGCAGAAATCACATTGCATGCTAAATTGGAGGCCTAAAGTGCTTTAAAACATCTTGCATGGGTATACATCAAGCAGGTAGTGTAATTAGTGTACTGCTTCACACTGACACACCAAAGTCAATGTGTAACGCACCGCAAACAGCTGTTTGTGTAGTGACAGCTGTGCTGGACTGGTGTGCACCATGGCCAGAGTGCAGGCCGTGGCAGTTTTCAAGCCCATATGGTCGCTGGGCTGTGGTAGCTCAATGACAGAACTACAGTGACTGTCCAGCTCATCTAATTTGGTCTGTCCACAATGAAGCAACAACCTTATTATCTTGGGTGTGCCCCCACCCCCTCCCCGAGACACTCATATAGTCGGCGGTCATTGCTTCATTGTGATACGCAAGCCCCTTCACCACGGCAAGGTAACAATCATGAAGGGGAATTGACACATGTACATGCCTTTTGTTTTGTTGTTGCAGCTGCAGTGCAGCCAGACAAATTAGGCAGGCATGTACACGCACCAGAAAAATTAGTATAGCGGCTGCTGCTAGCAGCAGCCTTAAAAATTCAGGAATCCGCCTGGAGTCCTGGACCCTGTTGGTGGTGGCGGAGAAGGCAGTCAAGTGGCCTGCAGGCAGAGATACTTTTCAGACCAGACATCCGTGGTCAGATGGACCCTTGACCCAACGCTGTGTGCCAGAGATGTCACCACTTGCTTTTCAACATCACGGTACAGTTTAGGTATCGCCTTTTTTGAGAAATAATTGCGGCCTGGTATCTTACACTGCGGTGTGTGGCTTTGCTTTTTTGTGCTGCTTTTCCTCAGGTGGTCATCTTATTGCAGTTTGTGCTTTGTAATCAAGTGCCTTCGTGAGGTAGTTGTCCCTACGCGGGTATTGGTCTTTCCACGGCTCAATTTTCGGTGGCAGAGAGTACAGATGGCATTGCTCTCATCTGACACCCAAAAAAAATGTCCACACCGCTGAGCCCTGGGATGATGGCACTTTGCTGATGGCTGCCGACAGAGTGTTAAGTGGGGTGCCAGAATCAGAGCAGGAGGAGGAAGATATGTCATGCTTCTGTGCGGAAGCTGAGGAAGATGAGGTGTTCTGTGTTAAATAGTCAAGTACGTACTGACAATATTTGGGGTTGATGGCACGTGCCTTCTTCTGAACACTGTACTTTGGTCGAGGGTCGCACGAAATCACGACAGCGCAACCTCGAACAGACCTGCCAGTTGGCCTGCCTCTAGCGCTGCCTCTTGTTTTGTCCATATTGGGGGGAATGAAGTGAAAGGTATGCACTGACTTGACTAATACAATGTACGGTTACACAGGTGCAGTGAACAGGTTGCAGTGACTGCTGGAACAACAATGTGCGGTTACACAGGTGCAGTAAACAGGTTGCAGTGACTGCTGGTACAACAATGTGCGGTTACACAGGTGCAGTAAACAGGTTGCAGTGACTGCTGGTACAACAATGTGCGGTTTTCACAGGTGCAGTTAACAGGTATGCACGGACTAGTATATAAAACAGCGTGCGGAACAGGTACAGTGACACTGTGTGCGCTCACGTAGGTAGGTGGGTGCACTGAACAACAGGTAGGTATATGCAGTGATGGGTATTACAAATGTGCACCTGCCACACACACACAGGTACCGAACAGGTACAGTGACACTGCATGCGCTCACGTAGGTAGGTGGGTGCACTGTGAACAACAGGTAGGTATATGCAGTGACGGGTATTACAAATGTACAGCTGTCACACACACAGGTAGTCACTGAATGTGCTGGGCATGGCAGTGGCACAGTAGGAATTACTAAGGGACCAAGGTCCCAGCAGCAGCTGCGACTGACTGACAGGGCTGTATATGCAACACAAGTGTCTGTGGAACACACACACACACAAAAAATAGATCACACAAGAACAACATTAGCTCTCAAAAGAGCTGTTGAGGATGAGGAGTGCTTTTTAGCAATAAGTATCAGCAAGAAAGAGCAACCTAACAAGCCTAACTAAGCTTTCCCTATGTCTCTGCAGCATCTCTCCCTTCTCTAATTACTGCAGCCACACAAGTGAGTGAAATGGCTGACGCTGCCTGCATTTTATAAGGGGGGGGTGGGGCTCCAGGAGGGAGTGTTGCCTGATTGGCTACCCTGTGCCTGCTGACTGTAATGTATAGGGTCAAAGTTGACCCCAACGATGTAGAATAGGGGCGGGGCGGACCACCATAAAGTTCAGGGTTCACCGCGAACGCAAACCACCGAAGTTCGCACTAATACGTTTGCGGGCGAACCGTTCAGGCCATCTCAAATAGCCATAGAAACTGTAGCAGCTGCTACGGTGCCTTGAAGCAGAGGGGGTGCAGGTGGTACTTAATTTATTCACTACTAGTGACCTTAGCCTGTTTAAAAATGGGCTAGGTCTGTCTCAGCGCGCATGCGCGCACCTGCATGTCTGCTTCGCGCGCACTTGCATGTCCGTCATGCGCGCACACGCTGCATACGCCCGCCGCACTCAAACTTGCACACACGCCCGCCCATTCCTCCCCTTCAGCGTCTCTGCGTCCCTCCCTGCACATGCGCAGTGCTACACAACACACACACAGGGACATGGGACACAGAGACACTTGCGTTTTATTATTGAGGATTAACTGTCTTGTGTATCTCCACCCTCTGACTTTGTCTCAGTGCCCATGAACTATATACAGTGTAGATCACATGAGAATGTAAATAGCCCAATGAACTCCTATCTATAGCGTAAGGGCAAGTGGCATTGCTTAGGACTGCCTACATCTGAGGGCCCCATTACATTTTTCTATGGGGCTCCATGATCTCCAGCTACGCCACTGCATGCCAGTTAGTTGAGACTTCCAGTTGCCTGACTTCTGGATATCGGGGACTTTGCTGTACCTGTCACTTCAGCTGTCCTTTAGCAGGAATGTGTTGTCTGCTGGCATGTTTCTCCCATGTGTTACAGATCTTGCCTCACGTGTCTGCCTGTTATCTGTGTTTTATGAATGACGGTTGGAGATGCTGCGTGACGCAGGTCTGTTTGTATCCCTCGGCCGGTGCTTGGGGGGGGGGGGGGGGGGACAAGTTGTCATGGTAGAGAGAGGCTTTCCACTTCAGCGCTAAGCAACGCTGGCTCATCACAGCCGAGATGGAAAGTCGGAAACAACGAGAGACCCGAATACCGATCATGTCAATGGGATATATTTCCTGAAATCAAAATGATTAACCACCAAACAATTGTTAACAACCAATGATGACTTTATTATTTAAATGAAAGGTCACAGTGCCGTTACGCTTCGACCTGCCTCTGTTTTTATAGCACAGTACGGTCACACAGATGTTGATATAACACCAGAGCTGGATCATCCACAAGCCAATTATAGGCAGTTGCCTAGCGCCTGCAGAGAGTCTAGGGGCCTGGTGGATGTTAGCCCCACCACATCTTACTAGGCTTGCTCAGATGTACAAAAATTCGGTTCGGGTACATTCAAATTTGGGTCCGCATGACATTCGAATTCGAATTCGCCTTCGACCACGATATTTGGTTCGAATTCATATTCGGTTCGGGGTTACGCCTCAAAATTCGGTAAAAATTTGTGTTCGCGGATTCGGGTTTTTTTTGTGTGTTTTTTTAAAGGGACTTCACATTGAAATAGGTGTACTTAAAAAAACAAAACTAAAAACGTGACGTGTGGCACTGGCAGCAGGCAATGCATTGTGTGGACCCTGGCGGTGGGACCACTGACAGCAGGAGGATAAATACAGCAGCAGGAGGATAAATACAGCAGCAGTAGGAGGATGACTAGTAGTAGTAGTAGGCAGTAGTAGTACGCACGCAGGTAACTAAGAAACACCTAGCGTACTACGCTACAAGTAAGTCGTGCGGCAGACAGTCAGCGACAATTACAAACGGTCACACACGGTCAGACGCAATCAATCAATAGGCTCGGGCAGGCGACAGACAGTCACAGGTCACTCACAACGGATGCTGGTGGTGGCCTGTATGTGTTGTAACTCTTATTTATTACACACACTACAGATGATAATAAAATCACACAGTAAAAGTGAAAAAAAAATTAGTGAACGGGTACTAGTAGACTAGTACTATAGTAGTAGACACTAGTAGTATGCACGCACGCAGGTAACTAAGAAACACCTAGCGTACTACGCTACAAGTAAGTCGTGCGGCAGACAGTCGGTGACAATTACAACAATCGGTCACACACGGTCAGACGCAATCAATCAATAGGCTCGGGCAGGAGAGGTGACAGACAGTCACAGGTCAGGTCACTCACAACGGATGCTGGTGGTGACCTGTCACAGTCAGTAACTAACTAACACAGTACTGAAACTAATAAAGTAACAGACTACAGCACAGCAGTAATAATTGACTAAACTAGTACTACTAAGTACACAACTAACTAGAATCCCTAACCTACCTAAGCTAGTAGTAGGCTAAGGCTACCTAGGCTAGCAGGCCTAGCCTGCTTACAGACTAACACTAGCCTAGCACAGTATACACTATACACTAGCTGACTAAAAACAATCAAAATACTAGCTAACTATATAAGACAACAATAAATGTATTTAGGAGGTGTTTAGGAAGCAAAACGCTAGGTTTAGCAGTGAAAAGCACTTGCTCAGACACAGCACAGCACTGGAGAATCTCTCAGTACCAGCAGCAGTCACGCGTGGCTCCGCAACATGGCCGCCGCCTTATATAGAGGAGGGGAGGGCCAGGCTCCCCTCCTCTGATTGGTTGCTAGGGTTGCCAGGTCCTTGGCAGGAGGACTTCTGATTGGCCCAATCCAGGGCCGGATTACCGACCAGGCAACAAAAGCAGTTGCTTGGGGCCCCCCATTCAGAGTCAAAGGGGCCCCATCAGCACATAAACCAGCCCTCGCCATCCTGTCAGCGGTGGCTGGATGGTATAATGGTTAAAGGGACTCTGAGCAGTGCAGTAACTATGGAAAGATGCATATCATTTTAAAACTCTTTTTCTCCTCTTTCCAATGCCTTTCAATTATCGCGATCGAAATCACGGCCACGGCAATTTTGATCGTGAAAATAGCGAAAACACAAAGGCGTAGTGTGGCAGTGTATCTATCATTGGAAAGAGGAAAAAGAGAGCTTCAAAATGATATGTATCTTTCCATAGTTACATTATATTACACAGGACCACTTTTCTCCAAAGTCGGCAGCTCGATTCAGTACAATGCAATGAAATATAAGGAACCCAGGGGGATATAATTACAAACAGGTGTTATTTCACCTCAGGTTGCTGAGTCACTCAAGGTTGAAAACCCGATTACACTAACCTTTTATGCATTGCCTAAGGTGCATAAAAGTCTATCGAGACCACCCGGCCGACCAATTGTATCGGGTCGAGGTGCCCTCACAGAAAAAATCAGTGTGTACGTGGACAGGCATCTTCAGCCCCACGTACATCGGTTACCATCATACGTACGGGACACTATGCACCTTTTGGAGATCTTGGATGGTTTGCAGGTACCGGCTGATACTCTTCTGGTGACCCTGGATGTGGAGGCCCTTTATTCCAGCATCCCCCAGGGGAAGGGAGTGGAAGCGGTAGGAAGATTCCTCTCAGAATTAGAGGCAGGAGAGAATGCACATAGTGAGTTTATTCTTAGGCTCCTGATGTTCATTCTGCAAAATAATATCTTTCTATTTGATGGAGTACATTACCTCCAGGTGCAGGGCGCGGCGATGGCCACAACGTGTGCCCCATCGTTCGCGAACCTGTACCTGGGGGATTGGGAGCGCACGCTGTTCGGGAGCGACTGCCTCGTCATGTGCCTGTGTCACATCTTATCGTGGCACAGGTACATTGACGACATACTCGTTTTCTGGACGGGGGGCGCAGACATGTTAATAGAATTTGTGTCTATCCTGAATCAAAATGACCGCAATCTGAAATTCACCCTGGAGTATCATAAACACACCATCCCTTTTCTTGACATTCGTATCAATGTCAATGATGAGGGTTGGATTACCACACAATTATATAGAAAAAGCACTGCGACAAATGCGTTTCTACGCGCAGAGAGTTCACATCCCCACCATACTATACGGGGTATCCCATATGGACAATACCTTCGGATTCGACGGAATTGCACCGACGATGTGACCTTTGAAAAGGAGGCTAAACTCCTACAGGAACGATTTAAAGAAAGGGGATACAAAGACAAGTGGTTGAAAAAAGCCTACAAACGGGCCAAGAGTTCGGCTCGCGGTCTTTTGATCAGGAAGAAACACAAGGAAGGTTGGAATGAGGGTGATGGAGGCAATGATGGCAAACTTCGACTGATCACTAGATATAACGACCAAGTCGGTCAACTTGACCGAATTTTGCAGCGCCATTGGCACGTGCTTTGCAGTGATCCTCTGGCAAAGGTCTTCTTACCCACTAGACCGCAAATGACTTTTAGACGGGCGACGACGATTAAGGAAAGGGTGACATCGAGTCACTTTAGTAGACAATCTAAACATTGCCCCATTAGGGGCACATACAGCTGTGGGGGCTGTGTGTATTGCCAATATCTGCAGGTTGGTTCACAAATTACCCTGCCAAATGGCCGGGAATGGTCTTTGAGACATTTTGTGAACTGCAACACAGAGTGTGTTGTATATCTACTTCTTTGCAAATGTGGTAGTTTCTATATAGGCAAGACACACAGACCCTTTAAGGAGAGGATGAAAGATCATATTAGTGACATCAATTGTTGTAACTTTAAATCACCGATTTCCAGGCACATTAATCTGGTACATCGGGGTAATCCTCGATTTATCCGATTTATTGGCCTGGATAGAGTACATAAACACCCTAGAGGTGGCAATTATGATAAAAAAGATAAAAAATTATTACAGATTGAATCCCGTTGGATTTTCAATCTAGACGCCACTAGAAATAAAGGACTTAATGACAGTATAAACTATCGGGTGTTTTTACCCGAATAGTTTTTTTGATAGATGATTTGGACCTTAAATGTCCCTTTGTGGGACATCTGCTCTCTCTGCTCCCCCCCCCCTCCTCACCCCTGTGTGTAATGGTGGGTACCCGCTGTATGCACCCTTGCCCTTTTTCTACTATATTAGGGGACACCATATGAGTTGGGGTCCCATTTTTTGTTGGCACTCCCCCCTTTGCACACCTGTTTCCATTTTTGGATATTTCTATATATTACATTTTTGGTTACTTATTATCTATAACCTCAACTGGGATCTGTCCCTTTCCCTGTGTGGGTGATGAGGCTGCGCTGCTACATATGTTTATGTGGCAGTGGACAGCTTGGGATGATATATCCCCATCACTCCACTTCTGGTCAGATTAACAGACCCTAGTGGTTTAAAACTTTTGTACTATTGTGAAAGAAATATAGTATTTTCTAATAGAAGAGGTTTTGTTATTATGGAATTTGGTAATGATAAGTGTATTGTTGTGCGGGCAGTCCACCGCCCCTCTGCTCTCGTGCGCACGCTCGGTGCCCCTACTCTCTCGCTCCCTGTCAGTGGTCCTATGGGATGACGCACTTCCGCCTTCTGGAGCGCAGATTTCCGTTCGGCCGGTGGTGGATGGAGCGCAAGACGCCCCTTCACATGCGAACCTATGGCCGCGTGTGACTGGTGGGAGGTGGGCGGGGACCTGGGCACAGAAGGCTGAGACGGAGGGGGCGATGGGCGGCCGCCACAGGTATTTGAATGGCGCGAACTTGAACGCCATAATTCCGAGGCACTACAGATCTCAGGATGCCAGTTCCTGATGAGGCCAAACTTACTCGGCGAAACATGTTGAACAAGTAGGCATCCGATTACCCACTGACTACCAGAGACCTCCAGTACCCTCCGACACACCAGAGCCTGGACACTCATGTTTAAGGACAATGAAGTATGAGCCTGCTGGAAGCAGGAGATTTGGGCGCATGAGACAAGTGGACAAAATGGGCGCCCCATTCACTCCCATTATAAATATCGTTTAATGGGCGCCGAACAGGGAAAAAAGGCGCCGGAGATTATTAACGTTTTAACAAACGGCGCCCGGAGATTTTTAAGGATTTATAACTATGTTTGTGATGATTTAACTTTACAAAATGAGCCCGTGACGAATAACGTTTATAAAGATACTAAATCACTATTTCTAAAACATTTCTAAAACATTATTATCCACCCAAAAAAATTAATTACATTTTTTTATTTACATTTTTTATTTATTAATGTCTGTAAAACATTATTATCCATAGGGGGTCTTAGGTTTAGGCACCAACTGGGGGGTCTTAGGTTTAGGCACCAACAGGGGGGTCTTAGGTTTAGGCACCAACAGGGGGTCTTAGGTTTAGGCACCAACTCTGGGGTCTTAGGTTTAGGCACCAACAGGGGGGTCTTAGGTTTAGGCACCAACAGGGGGGTCTTAGGTTTAGGCACCAACAGGGGGGTCTTAGGTTTAGGCACCAACAGGGGGTCTAGGGGTTAGGGATAGGTACAGGGAGGGTTTTTAATAAACGTAAATATAAGTTTCAGTTTAGAAATAGGGAAGATTAACGTTTTAAGAATGGCCGATCTGATACACATTATTTAGTGATTTATAAATTCTTAAAACACTATTTGTAAACGAAATTCTACACAATATTTCAATAAACGATAATACTGTTTATCGTTTACACCACGCGCCCTTTTTTCCCGACGCCCTTTTTTGATGTACGCGAGCCTGCTACTGTCCGTGTTCCGCGATTGGGATCATGAGTGGACCTATGCATACTGACACCTCTGTGGAGGCAGCTGTCGCTTGAGTCCATCCTAGACGCAAGGTACTACACGCACATATGTTGTACTATTGTGCTTGAACTTTACAACATCCAAGTTTGCTAACAACTTACTTCTACTGCATGGGCGCATGGCTGGCTGTTCATTTATGCTGGAGTACCTCAGTGCTGATGCTTCAGCTGCTGGAAATAATTGCTGGGAATACTCTGTGTATATAACTCTGGAGGTCTAACAAGTTTATCAATAGGACCATCAGTGGGGTCCACACTGCCTTTCATTTGCCATTTGAAGCAGGACAATTGGGTTGAGACAGGGGGAGACTTGTGGTCTCAACTATTATTACCGGTTCATCACTTTTTTCCACCATCTATGGCAACATCATTTGTGTCAGGAGGCAAACCATTATACTGGACATAGGGGACTGCAGCCCCTCATGTGTTTCTCTCCATAGTCAGTGGGTTGTAGCGATCTAACTTGCCTATATATAAGATCTTCAATGCTTGTGTCAACTGATTTTAATATATGTGTGTTTTTTGTATATGTGATAATTGGTTAGATTAAAGATTTTTCTACTTTCACATGCACCCAAGAGTCAATTCTTTCCCTGTACCAGTTTATAATTACAAACATCATGCTGGTAGGTGTGAGGATGTAATTAATTAGTTGTGGGTATGCTTAAAGGCATACCCACAGGCACTGCTCAGAGTCCTTTTCAGGGCTCTGCCTCTGACACAGGAGACCAGGGTTCGAATCTCGGCTCTGCCTGTTTAGTAAGCCAGCACCTATTCAGTAGGAGACCTTAGGCAAGTCTCTTTAACACTGCTACTGCCTATAGGGCGCGTCCTAGTGGCTGCAGCTCTGGCACTTTGAGTCCGCCAGGAGAAAAGCGCAATATAAATGTTATTTGTCTTGTCTTGTCAAATGATGCCGTGCGCTGCTGATGGTCTTCAGAGCCATGCTCTCCTCCTAGGTCCCCCTCCTGCTACTGTGCGTTCTGCCGCTGCCCACTCCTCCCTCCCTTCCCACAGAGAACCACAGCTGCAGCAAAAATGATAGCAGCAGATGGCAAACGCTCACTCACCTATCCATGATCCAAGCGATAGAGATCCCGTCATCTGAAACCCATCTGTCTCTTCTACAGTGCAGCCACTCGCTCTGAACTTCCTGATTCTCAGATCAGACAGGAAGTAGGAAGTAGTATTAGTAGTAGTAACAGAGCGGCAGCACTCTAGAGGAGACAGATGGGCTCCGGATGACGGGACCTCTATTGCTTGGATCGCAATAGGTGAATGTGAGTCATCTGGTGCTGTCCCCCCTCTGCGGCTGCCTTCTCCGCTGGACTATCGTATTCACTGGGATGGAGGCTGCATGGTGGCTGTCTAGTTTGGGAAGAAATCGGTTGTTCGGTGGTGGGAGTGGTTATGTAATTCTGTCTGGGGAACGGCTTCCGGTTTGGCGGTGTCCAGAGCTTTCTGCTATTGCCAGGCTGGAGATGCAGGGGGAAAGTGCTGCTGCTGTGATATCTGGCGCCCTCTTCACAGGGGTGCCCCAGCCCCTGAGTGCAAATGTCCCAGCCATTCATCTCTCACTCTGCATTTTGCCGCTGCTATTCCCTGCATTGTGCACCCACAGAGGCAAGCGGGCTGTTGCCCATAGCAACCAGTAGCTTGGCTGCCCCGGTGTGTGCAGCATGTTGCTGTGCAGCTGCATCTTCTGATTCTATTACGACATGATGGGGGGGGCACAAATCAGTTACTTTGCTTAGGGCCCCATTTAGCTTTAATCCGGCTCTGCCCCAATCACGTCATCCCCGAATCCCGAAGCCGAAACCGAACCCACAGCTCCATCCGTCCGAATTCGAGTGTGCACATTCGGCAGGCTTCGTATTCGGGTTCGGCTCGGATTGCAGCATTCGGGTTCTGGTTCGCATGCGGCACACCCAAAAAACACCCGAATTTTTCGGGGAAACTTCGCATTCGGGGTCCTGCTGAGCAACCCAGCATCTTACTAGAAAAGCCAGGTGACCATCAGCGGTGGGCAAATATTGCTATCTTGCCTAGGGCTCCATTTCTGTGTGACACGGTAACAGTTAGTATATGTTGATTCAGCGGGCAGTGACCAGCAGAGCCGGGCCAAGGGAGAGGCTTAAGAGGTGCCAGCCTCTGGGCGCAGAGCCATGAGGGCACCCAGAGGTGGCACTGCCCCTCCAAGTGCCAACCCTCTCCTGACCACAGTTCTTACAGAGTTGTGAGCGGAGCAGGGAATTCAACTCTCCAGGTTCCCTCTAAGGCTCTGCTTCTTCCCCCCGGCACCGCTCCCAGCTGGTCTAAATGGCTGCAGCCTCTCATTGTGTGACTCATTGGTACGTGCCGGCGAGTCACATGGTACGTTTGGACTGCAGCCATGGACACATGCTAGGCGGCACTGAGGAGAAGGAGCTGAAGATGCAAGGGGGAACTCTGGTGAACTACACAGGAAGATGGTGTGTGGATGACTACTGGCTTCCTAAACTAGGGGTGAAATCTGGCTACCTCACGTGACTATACACTTCTTCCTTCAACCCGGAAGGAGGAAGTGTATGTAATCACATGACGCCGGATTGGAACGCAGCGTGGGAGGCGCCAAGGGACGAGCGAAGAAGACGCCTGATGGGTAAGATTAACCCCCCTCGGCCACCCCCACAGCTGCTGTAATTAGTAGGATGAAATTCGAATAACCCTATTCTAATTTCATCCGAATTCGAAGTTAAAGTGAATCTCTGGACTAAAAATCTACTCAGTAGAACTGAAAAGGCTTGGTGTTTCTTTAACAGTTTCACAGCATCAGAACTTTGTTTTTCTTACCAAAGCATCATAAAAGCATCATTTTCTTACCAAAGCACCAAAGCATCATTTTTAGCTGCAATTTTAGCTAAGCTCCACCCATCAAAGAAAACTGCCCCTGTTTTTATTACCTGATGCTGTGAGAAGCATGATGGGGTTTCCTGTGTTGTTATTCACGTTGCCTAGCAACTGGGAGGGGTGATCAGCACACAGGAGAGTTGGAACTGTGTCTCACACTCCCTGTCACCTCCTTTCAACCAAAAAGATGGCTGCCCTCATGAAATCAAACATTTGCCTGTTCTTTTAAAACAGTATGGGTAAGAGGTTATATTACCTGTTTATTTCAATTAACATAACTAATGTAACTTAATGACAGTATGTTTGTTTAGGCTGAAGTTCCTCTTTAAGAGCATCCCTGCCTTGGGGGTCCCAGAGCTAGATCATCTCTACTGAGGAGAATTTAGGGTGCAGAGACTTCCCCCTCCCGAGATAAGTACCCCCCAGGGGCACTTCTGTATTGTTACAGGTTTACTTTAATGCATAAGATTATCTATACTGTTGTGTGTTGTTGGGTTATGTTCTGTCTTGGCTAGGAACATGGAGTGAAGACGCCATAAATGTACATGTAATAAACTTGTTTCCAAATACCATGCTACATGCAATCTCTGTGCGACTAAAAATATTCTCCTGTCTTCTTTTCTGGTCACCTCTTCCCATTCCCGCTTACAAGACTTCTCTCGATCCTCTCCCCTCCTCTGGAAAACTCTCCCTCAACACATCCGCCACTCACCCAAACGTACTCTTTTTAGACGCAGTCTGATAACTCACCTCTTCAGGCAAGCATACTCTCCTACCTAGGCCACTTCGCCCACTGACCACCATTTCTACCATCTCTGAGGCCTCTTGCACACTACATGCAATTCCAATTTTTTTATATGATCTGATTTTTGATTCCAATTGAAAAAAGTACTTCATGCTGCTACGTTTTTTTAATTGGATTCAAATTCGGATTGTGTATAAAAAATCGGCCATACACAGCTTCCCTTTACCTACTGTCCTAACTGTGTAACTGTCAGTCATAAAATCAAAAATCAATTCTTTATTTTTATCTGGTAAACAAGTAATAAGGGTGATAACCAGGCAATACAAAAGTTAAAATCACGATTACTTTTCTTGTTAATAAAAGAACATTTCCCAGTTTACCTGACTCTTATTTGGTACACACAAAATTTGGTACACAAAAAGGAAGTTGCAATGCATGCTGGGTTGTCTTTTTTTGCTTCTCTACTTCCCCTCAGCCTGATTGGCTGAAGCCTCTTTCCCTCCTGTTTTCCCCTCCCACACCTCTGTTCCCCTCTGATTGGCCAATATTTCTCATGCTAAGACATTGCACTTTCTATAGTGGAGGGTGGGCAATGCTTATACAATCAGGCAGAGGAGAGTAAGGGAGGAAATGACATCAGGATTGGCTTCAAAATAGCCAGACTTAAAATGGGAAATGCTAAGAAGGATTTTCTCATTTTTGTACTGTAGAAAAATCACCAAAAACAAAATGTGGACATATGTTATGTAAGTAGAGCAAGTATTTATCTATCTATCTATCTATCTATCTATCTATCTATCTATCTATCTATCTATCTATCTATCTATATATATATATACCGTATTTGGTTTTTTTTCTGAGATAGTATGGCTGACAGCTCCTCTGTAAAGTAAAGTCCTTGCAAAGTAAATTAATTACTATAGTCTGTTTATACAGTTCACAATGTCTTTCATTTGATCTAGCAGAGATTTGAAATGCTATAATCTGTGGCTGAAAGTGTATGCTATCTTTTTCAGCATCCTCTGAAATACCTGTAAGTAGCTCTGTAGATGGAATAAGAAAGCCAGGCAGCTAACAAACAAATTACGTGTGTTCTCTGAAAGGTGGATTGTTACAGCAATGAAATGGAAAACATTTCCTTCTCCAACTAATCCTTCAGTCCTTTTATTAGCCTTATAATGAGCAACAAAAACAATTTTATTGATTCACTCAATGCTGCAAGATGTGAACGAACGGCGGACTTCCTGTTTATTAAAATATGAGTTTGAGCAGCACGGTGGTGCAATGGTTAGTGCTCTCGCCTTGCAGCACTGGATCCCCGGTTCGTATCCATGCAAAAGCACTATCTACACAGAGTTTGTACGGAACGTGTGTCTGTGTCAGATTAGTTAATTGGCTTCCCCCTAAGTTGTCCCTAGACTATGATACATACACTACACGATACATACATAGGGCTTGATTTACAAAACGGTGCTAACTTTAGCACTGGCCCTTAGCACGTCTAAACTCAGTTGAAATGTGAGAAGTAGTGATCGTGCGCAAAGTACTGCGCGCAAAGTTTTGCGCGTGCACTGCATAGAGCGCAGGGCGCTCCGCGCGAAGTGCCCACTAAAGCCTATGGGACTTAGCGCGCGCATATGGGACTTAGCGCACGATCTGATTGAGAAAACTGGTGCTAACCTACTTAGCACCCTGGTTAGCACGCCTTAAGACTTTAGACGTGCTAAGTAGGTTAGGCAGGCAGCGTGACATAATAGCCCTGGTACCTAGCGGTAATACCAGGGCTGTAAATAAACACAACAGGAGGTCCCAGACAGCGGTCGTGCAGCCCACATCGTGTCCAATACACAACTGGGACAAAACAGTTTTCAACCCGGGCACCTCAGAAAAATTAAACCTTTTTCTTTTAATGTTTTTTTTTTTTTTTTACAGCAAATTACACAGATATAGCTATTGTTGGACGTAATAGCTGGTGGCAGAGTGGCAGCAGAAGGTAAATCTGTGTACCCTGGCAGTGGGAAACACAGACAGACAGCAGCAGCAGGAGGAATGGAGGAGTAGTGTGAGTGTGGCAGCAGGCAGGCAGCGTGACATAATAGCCCTGGTACCTAGCGGTGATACCAGGGCTGTAAATAAACACAACAGGAGGTCCCAGACAGCGGTTGTGCAGCCCACATCGTGTCCAATACACAACTGGGACAACACAGTTTTCAACCCGGGCACCTCAGAAAAATTAAACCTTTTTTATTTAATGTTTTGGTTTTTTTTACAGCAAATTACACAGATATAGCTATTGTTGGACGTAATAGCTGGTGGCAGAGTGGCAGCAGAAGGTAAATCTGTGTACCCTGGCAGTGGGAAACACAGAGAGACAGCAGCAGCAGGAGGAATGGAGGAGTAGTGTGAGTGTGGCAGCAGGCAGGCAGCGTGACATAATAGCCCTGGTACCTAGCGGTGATACCAGGGCTGTAAATAAACACAACAGGAGGTCCCAGACAGCGGTCGTGCAGCCCACATCATGTCCAATACACAACTGGGACAACACAGTTTTCAACCCGGGCACCTCAGAAAAATTAAACCTTTTTTTCTTAATGTTTTTTTTTTTTTTACAGCAAATTACACAGATATAGCTATTGTTGGACGTAATAGCTGGTGGCAGAGTGGCAGCAGAAGGTAAATCTGTGTACCCTGGCAGTGGGAAACACAGACAGACAGCAGAAGGGCAGTAAACAGCAGCCCACTGTAGGTGTAAAATGTGTGGCTACAGGCGACGTCCACAGTCCACAGACTTGTGAGACAGACGTGAGCGTTTCTCGGTGACCACGCCACCAGCTGCACTGAAACAGCGCTCAGACAGCACGCTGGAAGGGGGACAGGACAGCACTTCCAGGGCGCACTGCGCCAGCTCGCTCCAGATCTCCAGGCGCTTGACCCAATACTCCATGGGATCAACAAGGGCATCGCTGTCAAGCCCGCTGTAGGACCCCGTGTAGTCAGCCACCATGCGGGTCAGGCGCTGGCTGTGACCGGAGGAGGATGCTGCTGCATGCACCTCCTCTCTAGTCACTGCTGGAGCCTCTACAGTCCTGTAGAGCTTGTTGCTGAGAGACAGCAGGTCTGTGGTGCGCTTGCTGCTGGATGCAGGCACCTGCTGCTGCCTCTGTGCTGGCTGGACATTGGGGGTGGAAGGCTGGGGGAAGGCTTTCTCCAAGCGCTCAACAAGGGCCTGCTGCAAGCTCCTTATTTGTTGCGCTGGGTCTCCTCCTGCAAGAGGCAGGAACTGGCTCAACTTCCCCTTGAGGCGCGGGTCCAACATCATGCTGATCCAGATGTCCTCCCTCTGCTTCATCTGGATCACCCTGGGGTCCCTGCGCAGGCACGTCAGCATGTGCGCTGCCATTGGGAAGAGGCGGGCCACGTGTGCTGGCACATCGACGGCAGTGCTGTCCTCATCCTCCTCCTCTGCCGCCTCATCCTCTCTCCACCCACGCACCAACTCAGCTGCACTGTGCTAATCCCCCTCATCAGCAGCAAGGTCAGGGACCTCCACCAAGTCCTCCTCCTCCTCCCCCTCAGAGGTGGACTGTGCAGCTGCATGCCGCTCCTGCTGGGCCAAGGCTGCCGCTCCCTGTTCCAGCAAAGCATCGAGGGCCCTGTTCAGCAGACAAACCAGGGGCACCCACTCGCACACCATAGCATGGTCCCTGCTCACCATGTTGGTGGCCTGCAGAAAGGGAGCCAGCACTAAGCACACCTGCTGCATGTGCCCCCAGTCGTCATCGGGGACGATGGACGGGATGTTGCTGGTCTTGTCCCTTTTCTGAGTGGCGGACACAGTGGCCAGGGCAAGGTACTGGTTGACAGCGTGCTTCTGTTCAACCAGATGCTCCAACATCGCCAGGGTGGAGTTCCAGCGAGTTGGAACGTCAAGGATCAGCCGATGGCGTGGCAGCTCCAGCTCCTTTTGCATGTCTTCCAGGCTCACAGAGGCTGCAGGCGAGCGCCGGAAGTGACGCACAACATTCCTTGCCGTTTCCAGCAGTTCGCCCATCCCCTGGTAGGTGCGCAAGAACTTCTGCACCACCAGGTTCAGCACGTGGGCAAGACAGGGGATGTGGGTCAGGTTTCCCCTGTCGATTGCGGCAACCAGATTGGCCCCATTCTCGGCCACCACCTCTCCGACTCTGAGGCCTCTGGGGGTAAGCCAAATCCTCTCCTGCTCCTGGAGTTTGGCCAACACATGGGTTGCCGTCAGTTTGGTCTTCCCAAGGCTGACCAACTGCAGCAGCGCTTGGCAGTGGCGTGGCTTCACGCTGCTGCTGAGGCAGGGGGCTTTGGCCAGGTGTGCCGGAGGATGGCAGAGGATCGGAGGAACCTGCTGCAGTTCCCCTGACCCTGCGGGGTGGCACCACCCACTGTGTTGCTGCTGCTGCTGTGCCCGCTGCTGCTCTCCCATCCTCACCCCCTTCCACCAAGCTGACCCAGTGGACAGTGAAGGACAGGTAGCGGCCTGTCCCGAAGCGGCTGCTCCAGGAGTCCATGGTGACGTGGACCCTTTCACCAACCGCGTGCTCCAGCCCTCGCTCCACATTGTCCATCACAAAGCGGTGCAGTGCAGGCATGACCTGGCGGGCGAAGAAGTGTCTGCTGGGGAGCTGCCAGTCTGGGGCTGCACAAGCAAGCAGCGCACGCATGTCGCTCCCCTCCTGCACGAGCGTGTACGGCAGGAGTTGGGAGCACATGGCCCGTGCCAGCAAGCCGTTCAGCTGCCGCACGCGACGGTTGCTGGGAGGCAGAGCCCTAACCACCCCCTGGAAGGACTCGCTCAAAAGGCTCTGGCGTCGCCTTTTGCTAGCACAGGAATCAGCGGAGACAGCAGAGGAGGCCACTGAGGACTGGCTGCCAGAACAGGCCTCAGTGTCGGCGGCAGGAGTTGCAGAGGGGGGAGGAGCAGTGCGTTTCCGCACTCCTGCTGGTGGTGCTGGAGGAGCAGAAGGGCGGGTGGCTGCTGTTGCTGCTGCTGAAGGCTGTGCAGTGCTGGGTGTGGTGCCACTGCCAGCACCAGATGCCTTCAGCCTCTTGAACTCCTCATGCTGGTGGTAATGTTTAGCAGCAAGATGGTTTATAAGAGAGCTGGTGCTGAACTTTAAGGGGTCTGCCCCTCTGCTCAACTTCCGCTGACAGTGGTTGCAGGTGGCGTACTTGCTGTGAACTGTGGGCATGGTGAAAAATTGCCAGATTGGTGACGTGAAAAACCCCCTACGGACTGGAGCCGCTGCTGCCTGTCTCCCTGTGGTAGTTGGGGGGGGGGGGGCTTGGGTGCGGCTGGTGGTGGTACTGGCAGATGCTGCTGCTGCTGAGCCTGAGACACCAGCAGGCTGTGGGACCTGCCTACTGCTGCCAATGCTTGCAATGATGCGCCTCCTTGCAAGGCCCACAAGCGCATCCTCCTCCTCCTTCTCAGAGCTGCTGATGATGACATCCCAAGGTGCTGGTGGTGGCACCCAGTCTTTGTCCGTCACCCTGTCATCATCATCATCATCATCCTCCCCCTCCTGAAACATGTCCTGCTGGGATGATGACCTCCCAAACTCCTCTCCTGATGCATGGATGGGCTGCTTGACTGTCGCCACAGTCTTGCTGTCCAATCCCTCCTCCCCCAGAGTGCCCATCAGCATCTCCTCCTCAAAATCGCCAACAACAGCAGACAATTCCCTCATGATGCCTGGGGTCAAAAGACTGCTGAATGAATGGTGGCCAACTTGTGACGGTGAACTGGCCTCCTCCCCAGGCCCTGCTGGGCGGCTGCTGCGAACAGGGGTGGTGGTGAGGGTGGAGGCCTCGGATGCAGAGCTGATGGCGGGCTGCTCATCCTCCGTCATCAGTTGCATCACAGTGACTGCATCCTTTTCCTCAATGGGACGTTTCCGACCCGGCTGGAGGAAAATAGGAGCAGGTACTACACGCTGCTGCTGCTGTGTCTCTGCAGCGTGAGTTGCAGATGCTCCTGCTGGGCACCCAAGGTGTCCACGGCCAGTGGCTATAGGCGAAATGTTAGCCACTGACTGAGCTGCTGCTGCTGAGGAACTGTGCATGGTGGCGCAGCTTGCCACAATGCTGCTCCCTCTCCTCCTGATTCCCTTGCTGCCCTTCCCCTTGCCCAAACCGTGCTGGCTGCCACTTCCAGACATCTTAGATGTTTTTGGCGTAAACAAAAAAGTTTTTTAAAAGGGCGGGTGAAAAAGTGGGGTACTTTAATGGAGTGGGTTGGTGGGTGAGGTGACACTAATCACTATGTGATTAGACCGCTAAGCGATTACTAGTACAGTACAAATACAAAATACAATAATCAGTAATCAGTAAGTGTGAACAGTGAACAGTGAGTGTGTCCCCTAGTACACTAGTACAACAAGAAAATACAATAATCAGTAGTAATCAGATTCAGTAGAAGGAAATAGAGTGTGTGTACACTACAGACAGTGCACGCACACACACACGCAGGAGCTAGCCTATGAACAGTGAGTGTCCCTAGTACACTAGTACAACTAGAAAATACAATAATCAGTAGTAATCAGATGATTCAGTAGAAGGAAATAGAGTGCGTACTGTACACTACAGACAGTGCACGCACACACACACGCAGGAGCTATGAACAGTGACAGTGAGTGTCCCTAGTACAGTATAACTACAAAATACAATAATCACTCAGTAGTAAAGGACAAGACAGGGTAGAATAAACAGCAGATACACTGGTATAGATGAGAAATAAACTAACAGAGGACAGGAGGACAGCTGCCCACACAGGCAAGGCCCTGAGGCCTAAAGCTGTGTAAGCTTGCCTGCAGCAGCAGCTGTCTCTATGTAACACACAAGCTACTAACTAAAATACAATCTCTATCTAGCTAACAACAATATAGGTGTGTATAGCAGGTGTATGTGAGCAAAAACGCTAGGTGATTGACCACAATAGAACACTTGCTAAGCCAAAGCACAAAGGAGCAGATCTCTCTCTGTACAAGTCAAGCAAGGACGGAAAAAATTAACATGGCGGCCGCTATTTATAGGGTAGGGGCTGACCAGGGTCCCCCTCTGTGATTGGCTGCCGTCAGAGGGCCTGGGAGCCCTCTGATTGGCTCTAAGGACATCAATCTGGGCTATGACGCTATTCGAGCTCGGTATTCGAGCTCGAATAGCGCTGTTTGCTCGAATAGCGTGAATAGTGAATGGGATATTCGAGTTCACTCGAATAGCCCATTCGAATAGCTGTAGCTATTCGAGCTCGAATACCGAGCTCGAATAGCTGAAAAAGAGCTCGAATATTCGAGCTATTCGAATATTCGAGCTCTGCTGAGCATCCCTGCTGCTTACCCTTAAGCTTCTTGTTAATCAACACCCGACGGCAGCCATTGCCTCCAATGCATACAACCTGCATCTAATAAGAAGCTCCACTCCACATAGTGTAAAACAGTAACTTTATTAAATATAATTGCCCTGCTACAAAGCTACGTACAAGAGCAACACTTGTATCATGGCATGTAAAACTTATACTCGCCGTCCGTCACCGTCCTGCAGTTTCGTTCGTCCGAGTACCATGTAAAAGTTTGTCCGAGTAAGATGTACAGCTAGCTGAACAGCGTGCGTCCTAGCTCCGCCCTACGCGTTTCGTCACGAGGGCGTGACTCATCAGGGGCTGGACACACGCTCAGTAAAACCAGGTTCTTATACTTCCTGCCCTGCGCCTCCCTGCGTTCCAAGCGGAGGACCCCGTGTGCGTTCCGGCATCCCCACCTCCCTTAGTCAGCAGGGGGAGCTTTTACAATGAATAATACCAATGACATGACATATATACATCTCACAAATAGACATAGAATTATACCTAGAACCATAGAACTATGTTATAACATATGAAACAGCAATTCAAAAAAGCCTAAGAGAACAACCAATGGGCATACATAGATGGACCTGTTAGCCATTAGCTTTTCAAATAAGGTGCACGTACACATTATTTTGTTTAGGTCTATGCACCATGGTCAATCACAGCGATATAGCCACTGACCTATCGTCTTAGCAGTATGCCTTAACTGAGATTTGATCTGTCAGGGGCGCGATGCTGGAGTAGCAACACCCAAAGTCGCAGCCTACCCTGTTTGCACCATCGTTGGGAGGGCGATGATGGTGTAGAAACACCCAAATTCGCAGCTTACCCACGGTGCACACCACATTGGTCCCCACAATTAAATGCAACCTGCCCGGTACATAGATCATAAGCAACAACCATAGAGGTAATCATTAATTCACTATATGTGCAACCTTGTGCCAGTCCCCTATTGTGATCTTAGGCAGCTGCACACTGTAGTCCCGGGGTTACCCGAGCGCATATGCTCAAATATATATGACCAATGGAGACATCTCAATGTGGGTATAACTTGGGAGGAAAAGGTCAGAACAAAAAATACCTGATAAGAAGTAGGCCAAAAATAGAGAAAGAAATGAGAAAAAGTCAAGAATAATAAAAAGATAGGAGAAGAGGGTTGAATATAGTTTTCCACAGCAGAATCAGTCATTATTAGAGGCAATTTATATCCACTTCTATATTGAGTCCCCTTGGAGCCATAGTTTGCATATGGTAGATCCACTTAGTCTCCATTTTGGACAGTTCACGTAGGCTATTTGATCCTCTCCATGATGGAATGAATTTATCAATAGCACAATAATTCATGTGGGAGGGATTGCAATTATGTGCCAACTTAAAATGTGCTGAGACACTATGGTCATCGTGTCCCTTTTTGATCGTCTCTGAGTGTTCCAGAAGATGGGTGGTTCCTCCGTACTGCGCATGTGCGTGCGTGCAATCACTCATGCGCAGTACAGAGCCTGCCGCGCGCACACGCCTGCCCCTCCTGGCCCCAGTCCTCCCCTGCAAGCCGTGCGTCAGTGTCTCTGCGTCCCTGCACATGCGCAGAGCGAAAAAACACACACACAGGGACATGGGATGCAGAGACACTTACTGTATGTTTTATTAGATAGGATAATGACATTTTGGAAATAGACACATTTTTACAAAAAAAAGAGAACTTTTTGAAAATTCGCATATTGTCTAGTGTTTTCTAATGCCTATAGACATTGCACTAAGGAAAATATGTGTGTTTGCATGCATGCCCATACCTTTTTGCACATATTGGGCCATAGGCAATTCAGTTTTTCTCCTGAGTTTTCTCCTAGGAGATAATATTTGATCTTCAATTTAAATTAACTTTTTAGCACTTTGCAGTGGAAAAAGTACCAAAAAGTAGGTGAAAAAGTACTGTCAAATTTTTTTTGAGTATTTGTTTGCTTGCTGGTGGTGTAAAAAGCATTTTATTTAAAGTTGTGAAAATATCACCTAGGAGAATACTTGAATTGCATATGGCCCACTGTATACTGATTTGTGCAAAAACGTGTTTTCTCATATTACCATATTTGTGGAAAAAATTGACATTATGTTCAGGAAAATCGTAGTGGAATGAAAATGGCCATATTACCTCATCGCTAGTCATATACTTTATATACTCGAGCAGTGTTCTCCCCAGGCTCTTTTAGGCGCCTGCTCCACCCGGCTAGTTTTGGTGAGCACCCGGCTGTCATCGGCTCACCTCCTCCTCTGCTGTAAGCAGACTTGTGCAGAGAAGTGCTGGCCCTGCATTCTCACATCTCTCCCCATCCGGCTACTTTTTCATGCCACCGGGCTGGAAAATTTGGGGGGGGGGGGGGGGGAGAATACTGTCGACTGTAAGTCTAGAAATGTAGGTTTAATTCACTAAATAAAAGTATAGGGGTCGACTTATACACGAGCCACGGGCAACACTGAGCACACTAAGTAATAAATAGTGTCATTCCCATTTGCAGCAATGTACCCAGTGGTAAGGGATACTTTGAGGAAAGGAAATGCCCAGAAAGCACAGGTGTGAAAGTCCTGGCCACAACAAGTAACAAGGAAAGGGACAGGGGGAAATACTGGGCTGCAGGAAGGGGAGTGAATAAATGCTGCACTTGGGGGTCTGGAGGAGTTATTGGCTGCACTTTATGCTAGTTACACACAATGCGTTTTTTCGGTCGATTTTCCGTCCGACTGATTTTCCATTCGATTTTACGGTCGATTCACTGCTCAATTCTCTTATCTATTTCCATTCACTTCTATGAGAAATCAACCAGAAAAATGATCGGACATGATGGAAATTATCTATCGAACCATCTATCTAGCACAAAATTGTATGGTGTGTACCTAGCATAAGGGACAGGAGGGGTTAATAGCTGCAATACTTTATGCAGTGCAGCCATTAACCCCTCCTGGTCCCCAAGTGCAGCTGTTAATTCTTCCTAGTTCCCAAGTGCAGCCATTACCATAACTTTGCTGGGTAGACTTATACTTGAGTCAGTAAAAATGTCAGCTTAAGTTGGTCAAATATTAGAGTCGACTTATACACAAGGTTAACTTATATATATTTTATTATTTATTTATTTATTGTATTTATATTTGAGTATATACGGTAGTACATTTTTCTTTTCAGTCAGGATTATAGTAGCAGTGCTGTACTGTAACTAGAGATATCCCCAACGGTTCCCGGCGAACTTTGGTGGTTCGCGTTCGCCTGCCAAAGGTGAACTTTCCCGGAAGTTTGATTTGCCCCATAATGCTCTATTGAGCAAAACTTTGACCCTCTACATCACAGTCAGCAGGCACATTGTTGTCAATCAGACTGTACTCACCGGTGGAGCCCCACCCCCCTTATACAAGGCAAGGTCCTTGAGCCATTTGACTCACTCGTCTGCCTATACTAATTAGTTAAGGGACAGCTGCTACACACACTCTGCTAGGGAGAGTTTATTTAGCCTCCCTCCTCCCACCCTTCTACCGGAGGGAGGAGGGTCTCTTTTGCCAGGGAATTCCAGTATTTCAAAAGCCAGCTTACATACCATGGCTGTGGATTGAACCCAGGTCTCAGTGTATGGTAGGTAACTAACATATCCATTATACCACCAATACTACTAGCTGAAGCTAGCCTAGCATGTACCATTTATGCTCAATCCAAAAGAAAAATTAGACAAGACAAATAACATTTATATCACGCTTTTCTCCTGGCGGACTCAAAGCGCCAGAGCTGCAGCCACTAGGGCACGCTCTATAGGCAGTAGCAGTGTTAGGAAAACTTGCCTAAGGCCTCCTACTGAATAAGTGCTGGCTTACTGAACAGACAGAGCCAAGATTCGAACCCTGGTCTCCTGTGTCAGAGGCAGAGCCCTTAACCATTACACCATCCAGCCACTGTTTTAGGATATGTAGCCAGGCATGGCCTTGCCTTTTGTGTTCAACAGTTGTCCAAAGAGAACCCCAGATAGCCAGGTAGATTCATCTCTCTCTCTCTCTCTCTCTCTCTCTCTCTAGTAGGGATGGTCACCGCAGGAAGTATGTATGTAGGATTCCCCGGTTTTACTGTCGTATTCCCGTCATTCTGCGCATGCGGCCACACCACCACCAACATTTTTAAAATCTATGCATCACCCTTTGACTTACATTACTTCTGCAGGCATTGCGTTGCCGTGGAAGTCGTCCGGTAATGTGCTGTTTATTTTGTCACAGCTCGGCTGTGGATCGGTCAGTACAACACAACACGGTAAGTGTGCTAAGCCCCATTGCCTTGAATTGTCGTTGCGTTACCCTGCGGTAAAACAGGGTGCACAATACAAGTTTACAATGCAAGTGTAAAATGGATCTGAAAACCCTCAGGCCCTGGGCTCACTAGAGTGGTTTAAGCTACGCTTTGGAATTGCCAACAACCGCCCTTGATCTCAAAAAAGCCATATGCTGATGAAGCCACACCAAATCGCAATCGCAGGTCCTGCAGCATTTTTGTAGCAATTACTCTCCAATGCAAAACATAGGGACAATACAAAATCACTTTTGAATCACTTTTTGATTTTTCAGTGACTTTGTGGGTGATTTTAATGTTTAAAGAAAGTTTAAACTACTTTCCGGGTCTCCCGAGGTCCGGCTTCCAGTGTGTAGCCATCTTGTATGCAGCAGTGTGAACTGTGGGCTTCAAGATGAGCAATTAGAGGGCAGCATCTGGCAAATGTACACAGCATGGTGCAGAGCAGAGGCTTGCCTGCAGGGTCCGTAGAAAAAACTTTTCTCTCTTACCATTGTTCTAATGACTGCATGTCTACAGCTAGATAAGGTATCAGACACAGGTTGGAGAGTTTTTGAGTGAAAAGCAATCTGTACTGTTTGCACAGGGCTTGGTGAAATCATCTGCTTGCATGGCTTAAAGGCAGGGAGCACACTTATTACAACAACAACACGGAAACAATTGTAAAGCGCTTTTCTCTTGTAGGACCCAAAGCACACAAGCTTGTCTTAGATCAGTACATAGTGATGTGTACAGGGGAAAAAGTTATGAGATCATAAATACTAAATTAGAATCACTGTAATGGTGAACATGCCTGTTTCGTGGTAACACAGTGTGAGCGTCTTACATGGGTTTACACTGCAGGAGAGCTGGGACAAGGTCCTTTAGCCCCAAGGCTGAGACACCAAAGTTCACCCCTCCATCCCCCCCCCCCCCCCCGAGGCCAGCCATCACACACTGATTGCTATTAGACTAAGAGGGGCCCCAGGGCCCCCAACACCATAATCTCTAGTTATTTGGCTTGCAGTCACTGCCAATTATACACTTTTCTTATTTCTTATTTCTCTCTGCTTCAAACACAACAGGGGAATGATAGCTGAGTGAGTTGTGCGCCCCTCCTACACTGCGCCCTGAGGCTGGAGCCTCTTTCGCCTCTGTCTCGGCCCAGCCCTGCACTGCGACGCTCTGTGTTACAATGCATTTGCAACGCTGCACCACAATGTCTCACTGCCAACGTAGCCTAAGGCTCGGTTTCCCATTTGCAGCATATCCGTTTTGCACAAAGTGGAAAAGTCTAGCCCCGCCCCCAGCATCAGAGTTCCTCGGCGCTGCTATAACTAGAGATAATGAAGCGCCTATGTCCTCTTGTGCTAGGGAGCGCAGCTATGCGCCACAAGTCGGTGGAAATTGACCTCAAGAGACTTCTTAGGTATTTTAAACTTTATTTACACAGTATACAAAAAAAACCAAAAGTGTTTCCAATCACCATAAAAATCGTGCTTGAAAATGCGCGGTGATTGCTGCACAAATTGCTTGCGGGATTGCAAGCCTAGGAGCGATCCCAAGTGGGCCCTGCCTTAGTGGGGGTCTTTGGGGACAGGGACGTAACTAGAAATCACTGGGCCCCCCTGCAAAACTTTGGATGGGGCCCCCTCCTGCCAGCAGAACAGCGCTGCACACAAAAACCGGCTGCACACTGAATAGGGACTGTCTACAAATCTTTGTCTGCAAAACTTTGTATGATTCCTTATCAGTGGCTGAGCAGATGCAGGCATTAGAACAATTGTGCAGAGAGCAGAAAGTGTTTTTCTCTCCTTGCTCTTAGTTATCAGTCTCTCAGGACGGGGCCCCCTGTGGCTTCTGGGCCCCCCTGTGGATGCATCCCTTGCAGGGTCTATTGTTACGCCCCTGTTTGAGGACCAACGTAACCGTTTTTGTAAGACCGCAGCCTATTTCTCCTGGTTTTAGCGCCTCCGTGGCCTTTATAAGCGCACATCTGACATCGCTTGCGATGTGTCAGGATCTCCTGTAGTATTAATGAGACATTTATCCTCCCTCATTGCTCCCCTTGTGTAAGATCTACAGGCACAGGAGCTACTTGTCAGACTCGGGTATAAATAAATGATTAAGCTTCATTATCAGATGTCATAAACCGAGATCCCAGGCGGATATTCAAATATACCGGATGCTTCCCGCTACATGACCTACTTTTAATGGAGGGTGACAAGGCCAATGCTTATTGAAACACGTCCCAACAAGACGATCTCAAACGCATCAACCTTTAGGATGTTGCACTTTGCCTAATGAAATCTCCATATTTATCCTGCCGGCGTGCGTGCGTGCGGAGAATTACAGAGGGGATCGCGCCCTGCGCACCGCCGCATGTATACTCATCAGCACATTTGGCTGATGATGTGCAGTCAGTGCCACCAATATTTTTGCATTGCAAATCCAGGAAAATAATCCAAAGGTCACTCTTGCATAAATAAGAAAAAAATGCTTATCTGAATTTGTCTCTCACATTTAAAGTGGAATTTTTTTTTTAACTATGGTTGATCGTGCAAGATGTCGGGCCGAAATCGGTTGGTCGGGTGTGCGGCGGTACGGCGGCCGATTTCGGAATGAGCGACGAGACGACGAAACCCCTGCCGCTGCAATGTATAAATGTGCCCCCCAGTGTGTGCATTTATACATTACCTGTCCTGTGTCAGCCTCCGCGCGGTGTGCCGTAACCTCCGGGCAGCTCTCCGTACACACTACTGGCGCATATTTTCTGACGTCAGACAATAGCGTGTACGCAGAGCCGCCCGGAGGATTACATGCTGAAGATTTCATGCTGAAATCGGATGGGAATCGGCCTGTAGTGTATGGGCAGAAACCACAAAAAGACAAATTTATCTCTAATCAGATTCGATTAGAGATAAATTTGTCGAATATGCCCATAATCGTTAGGTTTATGGGCACCTTTAGTCCTACACTCTTATCTGAAGAGGATGATGATGTGCTGGATTTTATCCAGCAACAGTGCCACCTAGTGGCAGCAATTTTTACTACATCAGACATGTCCGATGTTGGAACCATAAAAGTGGGAAGGGCTAATAAATAGGAATGACTTTGTGCTAAAAGCCTGTAGCTTTAAAAAATAATTTATTGGTGCCTTTCTCCCTCCTATACCTGCAGAACGCTGTCCCATTAACCCATTACCAGCCCCATATAGCAAAGCTAAATGTGGGTGCAGGGCTGATCATTTTCTTGCCGCTGGGGAAGTGTGACTTCCCTAGTCTGGCAGGGTGTGCAGAGTGGCGCAGGGAGCTTATTTCTATTTACCTGTTCCAGGCTTTTGGATGGCGTCTCCTCTTCATCCATCGGCGCCGCTGCAATGCCGACATCTTTTTCGGAGTTCCACTCACATGATATGACGTGTGATCATAACCCAGGTGATGGTGTCAGCATTGCAGCCGCACCCGGTGGTGAATGAGTCTCTTTCTTCTAGAGGCGTATCTAGAGAGGTGCAGGTATGGCTCATGCCATGGGTGCCTCGTCTGCCCCTGTGCTGCACCCTTATGTCTGCCCCTGTACTGCACCGCCATCCCTACCCCTGTGCTGCACCGCCATACCTAGCACGGTGCCTGCACATCATGTATTTTGTTATCTGTTGAACATCGCTACTTAAAGAGGACCTCCATCCTAAAATACTAAATCCTGCCGCACTGCTGAAATGAAAAGTTATATTTACCTGCGGTGTCTTGTCCCACGAAGCCGCCCCGAAGACCACGCATCACTACACTTCCGCCGCTTAGCCCCGACTACCCTCTCTCCTCCGGAAAAAAAACACCCGGCAATTTAATGCAGTAAATAGATTGGCTTTTTTCTCGGAGGAGAGAGGGGAGGCGGGGCCAAGTGGTGGAAGTGAAGTGATACAGGGTCTTCGGGGTGGCTTCATGGGACAAGACACCGCAGGTAAATATAACTTTTCATTACAGCAGCGGATGGAGATCCTCTTTAACTTATTATATGCAAGGCACACTTGGCTTAGTGTTAGAAAAGAGGACAGAGAGGGAATAAGAAGAGATAGTTCCAAAAATGTAACCTCAGCAATATCCCATCACCTCTCTTCCACCACTGGGCGGTGCAGCACCGCTGACACCATTCCCTCATACCATGTGATCGGAAGTCCAAAGAGGATGCCGGGAGTGCAGCGCCCCCGGTGGATGAAGAGGAGAAGGCGATCCAGTAAATATAAAGAGGCCCCCTGTGTAATTCTGCATAGCTGCATTAGGCAGCTAACAGCATATGCCATTTGAAGATGCCCTGTCATGCATTATCTGTCGCGAGATAATGTGTGCCCACCACAGCACAGGGTATGCCACCCTGTAAAGAAATGTGTGGTACAATCCAATTACTAGTCCTCTGATGTTCACACATGCTTTAATGCTCAAGCGCATGAGCAGAGTACCTGCAAACATCCAATCAGAGAGCACTGCTCGCACGTCTGCACATTACAGCATCTGTGAACAGCGGAGCGAGCCGGCTATCTTGGCTTGTAGAGTGCGGTGGGGGAGGGGGGGACACCATGTGTGTGTGTGGGGGGGGGGCAGTAATTGGATTGTACCACACATTATGGTACTTTACAGAGTACTGCCCCCTGTGAAGCTGTGGGCTCTTCCAATATCCGACGCTATCAGTTATTTTATGGGACTGTTCTGCAGGTATGACAAGGGGAAAGTGGCCATTCATTTATTTACAGAGAACCCGAGGTGGGTTTGAAGAATATTATCTGCATACAGAGGCTGGATCTGCCTATACAGCCCAGCCTCTGTTGCTATCCCAAACCCCCCTAAGGTCCCCCTGCACTCTGCAATCCCTCATAAATCACAGCCACGCTGCTGACAAACAGCTTGTCAGAGCTGGCTGTGTTTATCTCTATAGTGTCAGTCTGCTGCTCTCCCCGCCTCCTGCAGAACTCCAGTCCCCACCTGCGTCCCTCCCCTCCCCGCTGATTGGAGGGAAGGGACGGGGGCAGGGACCAGAGCTATGCAGGAGGCGGGGGAGCAGCTGAGACTGACACTACAGATGTAAACAGAGCCTCACAGCACAGCTGTGATTTATGAGGGATTGTAGAGTGCAGGGGTACCTTAGTGGGGTTTGGGATAGCAACAGAGGCTGGGCTGTATAGGCAGATCCAGCCTCTGTATGCAGATAACATTCTTTAAACACACCTCGGGTTCTCTTTAATTTACAAATGGTGTCCCTGAGAAAAAAAAACTTATTCTTTAATCATTGTCCTTTAACTGACCTACCATCCAAGAAAACCTTTGTGTGGTCATTAGTGAGTATCTTCAGCTCTGGGGATATACAAAACCACCACTGACGCAGACAGTAAGTATTCCAAAAAAAGCAACAAACGATCTTGCGCTCCTTCCTGGAGACTGAAGACACACATGCACAAATGGGTATCTTCTTAGCTTTTGAGGCTGATACACTGTGCCGCTCCAAACAATAGGGCAAGAAGGATATCTATAAGAACAAATTGGAGCGCACTATAGTGCATTACCTAAGCTTGTTCACAAGTATACACCAGGTCGCCCCCTCCGTTCCTCCAACGACCTTCGCCTCACCACCCCGCGCATTTCACACTCCCATGCCCGCCTGCAGGATTTCTCAAGAGCTGCCCCCACCCTCTGGAATGCCCTTCCACCACCCATCAGACTTGCTCCCTCTTTCAACACATTCAAGCAAGCCCTCAAAACCCACCTCTTTATGATGGCCTACCCACCTCCTACCACACAGTAACTCTCTAAGGAATATTTAACAGCCCCCCCTAGTGTTTCCACCCCTCCCTTTAGATTGTAAGCCTCTGGCAGGGTCCTCCACTCCCTAGTGTAATCTACAGGATCATGTGCTCCTGTCCTATGACAGCCTGTACTTGTATTACTGGGCCTACCTAACCAGCCCATATTGCATGATCATGTATTTTGTACAATTTGTATGTATAACTTTGTTCTATGTGTATAACCCTATGTATGTCATCCTTGTATCGTATATATTTATTGTCCAGCGCTGCGTAATATGTTGGCGCTTTATAAATACAATAAATAATAATAATAATAATAATAATAATAATATTCGAATTGTAAATGTTATACTCACAAAAGTGGAATAATAAAAGCGCTTCTCAGCGGTGAAGCCAACCGCTTATACTCTCGGTGCAGGGAGGCAGATCTGACGAAGGCGCAGAGCGCCGAAACACATAATGACGCTACACGCCAACTGATCCTCAGCCACACCTACTCCTACAGCGAGACGGCTTTCCCCTTCCACCGGGAGCCGCGCTGCTAGCCACAGCGTGCTGCTGCCTCCCTGCACCGAGAGTATAAGCGGTTGGCTTCACCGCTGAGAAGCGCTTTTATTATTCCACTTTTGTGAGTAAAACATTTACAATTCAAATAAAAACAACATAGGTAATGCACTATAATGCGATCCAATTTGTTCCTACTGACGCAGACAGGCCTGGAGTCAAAGCTACTGCAAGCAACTCCTACCATAACAATTGTGAAAGGTCCCTTAGTGATAATAGATAAAGGAGGCATTATTAACTATTGGCAGGATGTTGGCTCAGACTGTTGGGGTTTTTTTTTCTGCATCGAATTGTTTTTAACTTTGCTTATGATTCATTTCTTTTTTGTTTTTGTTACCAAAAAAAAACCACTTCACTATAGCCTAATGCAAGCAATGAAAATGAATCGGACCACTGGGGGGAGCGCTGCTGCCATCTGGTGCTCAATATACAGTAGTTCATGCAGAATAATGTGTAGTAATACAGAGAAGCAAAAACAGAATTGGGCCTTCTTTAGGAAGGACTTCCAATGTGAAATGAAAAATCTATTTTTTACTCACCTGGGGTTGCTTCCAGCCCTGAGCAGCAGTCTCAAGGGCTTGATTCACTAAGACAAATAGCATGCCTTATCAAAGTCAGCAGCCCTTATCAAAGTTAACACGCCTTATCAAAATAGCATAGCGAGCGCTACGAACCCGCAGGGGCTCAGGGCAGGACGAGTGGAGCTCTTGTCATTGCCAATTAGCAGGCATACGTTTGTAGTGGTCGCTATGCTACCCTGATAAGGCGTGTTAACTCTGACATTGCATGATAACTCTGAAAAGGAATGCTATTTGCCTTAGTGAATCAAGGCCAAGGTGTTCAGAAAACGCATACAGAAAACCGACAGACGAGTGTGCTTCCAGCCTCAGCTTATTACACTCACTCTGTCCATCTCTGATGGAGCAGAACTGGCTCTGTAGACTTCTCCAGCATCACTACAGTACACAGCACTTGGGGAGGGGTTTAGGGTTGGAGGCTGGGTGTTGCATACAAAAGCCTGCTGCACAATGAATAGGGTCTATCTACAAATCTTTGTCTACAAAACGTTGTATGGTTCGTTATCAGTGGCCGAGCAGATGCAGTCATTAGAACAATTGTGCAGAGAGCAGAACGTTTTTTTTTCTTCTCTCCTTGCCCTTATTTGTCAGTCTCTCCCCATAGGGCCCCCTACAGATTCTTGGCCCCCCTGCAGCTGCATCCCTTTCAGGGTCTATTGGTACGCCCCTGGGCAGCACATGGAATGGGAGGGGGCTGCAGTACGTGGATGATACACATGGAAGAGGGGGCTGCACAAGGTATTGGAGAAGCTGCTATACATGGATGTTACACATAGGAGAGGGGGCTGCATATGGGATAGGAGAGGCACTGCTGCACTTGGAAGCAGAGCCACAAGAAAGTTGGCATTGGGAAGGGAAGGGAAAAGTTTGGATCTACTTTGCATAGAAGATACAGCTGATACACAGCAAGCAAGCAGAAATTCTGGTCACTTGAAACATCTGGTATATTACTGCTTGGTATGTTTGGCCTTTGCTTGTATAATGTGATTTGGAGGAGATATCCAGGTATTTCCTTACAGGTGCAGTTAAGCACATTTAGGGGCAGCACCAGTGATGTACCTACAAATGGGGCATGAGAGCCCAATACTGAAGGAGTACCACCTACAGGCACAGCTGACCAATGATGCTCTCTCTCACCATCTGCTGTAGATAGGAGAAGACATGGCAACATACAAGATACCCAGGGCCCCGGTCAGGGTCCCCTCCACCTTCTCACCTACTCCAGTAAATGGAAAGGGGGCCCAGGCAAGATTTTCAAGTATGGGTAGTCAGATGATCCCCTCTCCCCCATTCCCTACTCAGTACAGGTAGTCAGATGATCCCCCCTCCCCTATTCCCTCCTCAGTATAGGTAGTCAGATGATCCCCCCTCCCCCATTCCCTCCTCAGTATAGGTAGTCAGATGATCCCCTCTCCCCCATTCCCTCCTCAGTATAGGTAGTGACATGATCCCCCCTCCCCCATTCCCTCCTCAGTATAGGTAGTCACATGATCTCCCCCTCCCCCATTCCCTCCTCAGTATAGGTAGTCAGATGATCCCCTCCTCACCATTCCCTCCTCAGTATAGGTAGTCAGATGATCCCCCCTCCCCCATTCCCTCCTCAGTATAGGTAGTCAGATGATCCCCTCTCCCCCATTCCCTCCTCAGTATAGGTAGTCAGATGATCCCCTCCCCACCATTCCCTCCTCAGTATAGGTAGTCAGATGATCCCCCCTCCCCCATTCCCTCCTCAGTATAGGTAGTCAGATGATCCCCTCTCCCCCATTCCCTCCTCAGTATAGGTAGTCAGATGATCCCCTCCCCACCATTCCCTCCTCAGTATAGGTAGCCAGATGATCCCCCCTCCCCCATTCCCTCCTCAGTATAGGTAGTCAGATGATCCCCCCTCCCCCATTCCCTCCTCAGTATAGGTAGTCAGATGATTCCCTCTCCCCCATTCCCTCCTCAGTATAGGTAGTCAGATGATCCCCCCTCCCCCATTCCCTCCTCAGTATAGGTAGTCAGATGATCCCCCCTCCCCCATTCCCTCCTCAGTATACGTAGTGAGATGATCCCCTCTCCCCCATTCCCTACTGAGTATAGGTAGTCAGATGATCTCCCCTCCCCCATTCCCTCCTCAGTATAGGTAGTCAGATGATCCCCTCTCCCCCATTCCCTCCTCAGTATAGGTAGTCAGATGATCCCATCCCCACCATTCCCTCCTCAGTATAGGTAGTCAGATGATCCCCCCTCCCCCATTCCCTCCTCAGTAGAGGTAGTCAGATGATCCCCCCTCCCCCATTCCCTCCTCAGTATAGGTAGTCAGATGATCCCCTCTCCCCCATTCCCTACTCAGTATAGAGGTAGTCAGATGATCCCCCCTCCCCCATTCCCTCCTCAGTATAGGTAGTCAGATGATCCCCTCTCCCCCATTCCCTCCTCAGTATAGGTAGTCAGATGATCCCCTCTCCCCCATTCCCTCCTCAGTATAGGTAGTCAGATGATCCCCTCTCCCCCATTCCCTCCTCAGTATAAGTAGTCAGATGATCTCCCCTCCCCCATTCCCTCCTCAGTATAGGTAGTCAGATAATCTCCCCCTCCCCCTTTCCCTCCTCAGTATAGGTATTCAGATGATCACCCCTCCCCTATATCCTCCTCAGTACAGGTAGTCAGATGATCCCCTCTCCCCCATTCCCTCCTCAGTATAGGTAGTCAGATGATCCCCTCTCCCCCATACCCTCCTCAGTATAGGTAGTCAGATGATCTCCAGTCCCCCATTCCCTCCTCAGTATAGGTAGTCAGATGATCTCCCCCTCCCCCATTCCCTCCTCAGTATAGGTAGTCAGATGATCCCCTCTCCCCCATTCCCTCCTCAGCATGGGTATTCAGATGATCTCCTCTCCCCCATTCCTTCCTCCAGGGCTGTGGAGTTGGAGTCGAGGAGTCGCGGCAATTTTGGGCACCCGGAGTCTGAGTCGTTGATTTCATAAACTGAGAAGTCGGAGTCGGGAGTAGGCGTCTGCTGATTTTTGTACAAAATCCACATCCCTGTTAAGTATTAGACTAAGGAGTCGGAGTTCAGGAGTCGGAGCCATTTTGGGTACCCGGAGTCGGAGTTGTAGTCGGAGTCGTGATTTCATAAACTGAGGAGTCGAAGTTGGAGTCGGAAGATTTTTGTACCGACTCCACAGCCCTGCCTTCCTCGGTATGGGTATTCAGATGATCCCCCCTTCCCCATTCCCTCCTCAGTATAGGTAGTCAGATGATCCCCTCTTCCCCATTTCCTCCTCAGTATGGGTGTCAGGCCTGTAGGAATATCCACTCATGAATCAGCTCCAATGCCCCAATCCACCTCCACATGCTTCACCCTATGTGGCGCATGAGCGAGAGGTGAGACACAACACCTACCCGATTTCGGTTACACCCAGGCCTTTAGTGTGCAAGGTATTGGAGCTGAATGCAGGGTGAGCAAATAAACTTCCAGGCCTAAACAAGAACACAGAGTAGCAAAGTCCAGCAACAGTCCAGGGTCATACATGGGTAAACAGAGATATCGCAGTACAGGAGGGAGGGCTAATGAACGTATCCGAGATCAAACCAGGCAGCAAACAGTCGTAACGATAATCCAGGCAATAGGTCGGTTCAGGCAGCAGACAAGGGAGGTCCAGTAAACAAGCAGAGGTCGAAATCCAGATAATCTATATATAGTGGCTTGCAAAACTATTCATGCCCCTTGAAGTTTTCCACATTTTGTCACATCACTGCCACAAACATGAATCAATTGTATTGGAATTCCATGTGAAAGACCAATACAAAGTGGTGTACACGTGAGAAGTGGAACAAAAATCATACATGATTCCAAACATTTTTTACAAATAAATAACTGCAAAGTGGGGTGTGCATAATTATTCAGCCCACTTTGGTTTGAGTGCAGTCAGTTGCCCATAGATATTGCCTGATGAGTGCTAATGACTAAATAGAGTGCACCTGTGTGTAATCTAATGTCAGTACAAATACAGCTGCTCTGTGACGGCCTCAGAGTTTGTCTAAGACATAGGTATAGATAATATTGGGAGCAACAACACCATGAAGTCCGAAGAACACACCACACAGGTCAGGGATAAAGTTGTTGAGAAATTTAAAGCAGGCTTAGGCTACAAAAAGATTGCCAAAGCCTTGAACATCTCACGGAGCACTGTTCAAGCGAACATTCAGAAATGGAAGAAGTATGGCACAACTGTAAACCTACCAAGACAAGGCCGTCCATCTAAACTCACAGGCCGAACAAGGAGAGCGCTGATCAGAAATGCAGTCAAGAGGCCCACGGTGACTCTGGACGAGCTGCAGAGATCTACAGCTCAGGTGGGGGAATCTGTCCATAGGACAACTATTAGTTATGCACTGCACAAAGTTGGCCTTTATGGAAGAGTGGCAAGAAGAAAGCCATTGCCAACAGAAAAGCATAAGAAGTCCCATTTGCAGTTTGCCACAAGCCATGTGGGGGACACAGCAAACATGTGGAAGAAGATGCTCTGGTCAAATGAGACCAAAATGGAACTTTTTGGCCAAAATGCAAAACTCTATGTGTGGCGGAAAACTAACACTGTACATCACTCTGAACACACCATACCCACTGTCAAATATGGTGGTGGCAGCATCATGCTCTTGGGGTTCTTCTCTTCAGCAGGGACAGGGAAGCTGGTCAGAATTGATGGGAAGATGGATGGAGCCAAATACAGGGCAATCTTGGAAGAAAACCTCTTGGAGTCTACAAAAGACTTGAGACTGGGGCGGAGGTTTACCTTCCAGCAGGACAACGACCCTAAACATAAAACCAGGGCAACAATGGAATGGTTTAAAACAAAACCTATTCATGTGCAGTGGCGTTCCTACCACAGGGCGCAGGGGGCAGGGGCAAATCCAAGGGGGGGTTCCTGAAAGTGGCGTGTGGGCGTGGCCAAAACATGGTGTGGGTGGAGCCAAATACTAGCAGTTTCTAGGCTAAATTGCACTCCCCCCAGTATAGATTAGATAGGTATATGCCCCAGTATAGATTAGATAGGTATATGTCCCCCAGTATAGCTTAGATAGGTATATGCCCCAGTATAGATTAGATAGGTATGTGTCCCCCAGTATAGCTTAGATAGGTATGTGTCCCCCAGTATAGCTTAGATAGGTATATGTCCCCCAGTATAGCTTAGATAGGTATATGTCCCCCAGTATAGCTTTGATAGGAATATGGCCCCAGTATAGGTTAGATAGGTATATGTCCCCAGTATATGTAGCCAGGGGGTATATGCCCCCAGTATATGTAGCCAGGGGGTATATTGTCCCCAGTATATGTAGCCAGGGGGGGCAGTATATGTAGCCAGGGGGATATGTGCCCAGACTGTATATGTAGACAGCAGGGGGATATGTCCCAGTATATGTAGCCAGAATGGCTGGCTTCCAAACATTCCACCCGGCGGGCTGCTGCACTTGCCTGAGGGGACTGAGACCGCACGCTCGCATCACTACTCCAAACGAGCCTCACTGTTCTCCAGGCAGCCTCTCCACGGTCTGGACTTGAAGTGTCCAATCATGGCCAGGGGAGGAGCGCGGGCCGGCCGCTGCATGGCGTGGTGACGTCACGTCATCCGGAAGGTAGCCATGGAGACCAGTGGGACGCCATCACCGGCCGGCGCCGCCGCTGCCGATAAGTTAATGCATCTGCTCTGGGCCCCCCGCTCTAGTCAGAGTCCTCCTCGCCCCGCACACAGATATGAGCAGGCGGCAGCTGCGCATCTGTGGCTGCCGCTGCTCAGATTTAGAGGAGACATTTGCGAATAGTCTCTGACTTCCGGTTTTGGTGCAGGGGGGTGTTCTGTACACCCGGAACAACCCCTTCCGTGCGCTTCTGGGGGGGGGGCGTGGCGCACCGGGTGCCAGACAGCCAGGGGGGTGTCGCCACGACCCCCCATAGATGAAGTCATGCAGGAGCGGGGAAGAGCAGTGCTAGGAGGAGGGGTGACAGCAGGGATAGCGGCGGGGAGGGGAGACATATCCCCCCCTCCCTCACCTGGGTCCCCTCCTTCTGCCTCTCTCCCCCCCCAAAATGCGGGCAGCGGGCCGGGGACAGTGGGCAGCGAGCAGGCGGGTGCAGAGAATACTTACGTCACTTCCGCGTATCAGCCTGGAACGCTGCGTCGCCGTCACGTGCCTCTTCTGCGCCTCCAATCATTGGAGTATAGTGGCCCCCGTATAGCTGCCCCCAGTATAGGTAGTATAGTGGCCCCCAGTATAGCTAGTATAGTGGCCCCCAGTTTAGGTAGTATAGTGGCCCCCAGTTTAGGTAGTATAGTGGCCCCCAGTTTATTTATATTTTACGTTTATGTTCTGGCCAGGTCTGCTTCACGATTGAAGTGTTTTCTGGGCAAATCTGCCGACGTGATTGCATGTATTTTCTGGGCAAATCTGCCGACATGATTGCATGTATTTTCTAGGCAAATCTGCCGACATGATTGCACGTATTCTCTGGGCAAATCTGCCGACATGATTGCATGTATTTTCTGGGCAAATCTGCCGACATGATTGAACGTATTCTCTGGGCAAATCTGCCGACATGATTGCATGTATTTTCTGGGCAAATCTGCCGACATGATTGAACGTATTCTCTGGGCAAATCTGCCGACATGATTGCATGTATTTTCTGGGCAAATCTGCTGACATGATTGAACGTATTCTCTGGGCAAATCTGCACACATTACGTGTATTTTCTTGATAAAACCTGTATGTGAATATTCTGGGGAAAGGGTCACCAAAACTTGGGTCCACTGTCTTTGCGTTGCACTTTTAAAGGGAACTCGAGGTGAGAATAATAGTGAGGCTGCCATATTTATCTCCTTTTAAGCAATACCAGTTGCCTGGCTGCCGTGCTGGTCCTCTGCCTCTAATTCTTTCAACCATAGACCCTGAACAAGCATGCTTGTTTCTGGTGTGATTCAGTTCACTACTGCAGCCAAATAGATCAGCAGGGCTGGCAGGCAACTACGGTAGTATTGTTTAAAAGGAAATAAATATGGCAGCCTCCATATTACTCTCACCCCGGGTTCACGGCAAATTACAGTTAGCTCCGCCCTCATCCGGTCACGGCCACTCCCATTTTTTTTGCCGCATGTTATACCCCCACCCATTTTTTCCCCTTTACTTTTTTTTGGGGGGGTGGGGGGTGTGTGTGTGTGTGTGTGTGGGGGGGTGTCTTATAATACCCAACACCGGGTGTCAAATACCCTAGGTACGCCACTGTTCATGTGTTAGAATGGCCCAGTCAAAGTCCAGATCTAAATCCGATCGAGAATCTGTGGCAAGATCTGAAAACTGCTCTTCACAAATGCTGTCCATCTCATCTGACTGAGCTGGAGCTGTTTCGCAAAGAAGAATGGGCAAGGATTTAAGTCTCTAGATGTGCAAAGCTGGTAGAGACATACCCTAAAAGACTGGCAGCTGTAATTGCAGCAAAAGGTGGTTGTACAAAGTATTGACTCAGGGGGCTGAATAATTACGCACACCCCACTTTGCAGTTATTTATTTGTAAAAAATGTTTGGAATCATGTATGATTTTCTGATGGTCTTTCACGTGGAATTCCAATAAAATTGATTTATGTTTGTGGCAGTAATATGACAAAATGTGGAAAACTTCAAGGGGGCCGAAAAGTTTTGCAAGCCACTGTATATAGATTATGTGGATTTCGACCTCTGCTTGTTTACTGGACCTCCCTTGTCAGCTGCCTGAACCGACCTATTGCCTGGATTATCGTTACGACTGTTTGCAGCCTGGTTTGACCTCGGATACGTTCATTAACCTCTCTTCTGCTTAGCCCTCCCTCCTGTACTGCGATATCTCTGTTAACCCGTGTATGACCCTGGACTGTTGCTGGACTTCGCTACTCTGTGTTCTTGTTTAGGCCTGGAAGTTTATTTGCCACTGTATATAAAATCGGATGTACTGTATGTGTATGTGTGTGTGTATATATGTATGTGCCGCGATCACGCGAAAAAGCCTTGACCGATTTGAACGAAACTTGGTATACAGATCCGTTACTACCTGGGATGATATGTTCTGGGGGTCTCGCGTCCCCTGCACACCTGGGCAGAGCTACAAACAGCCAATCAGATTCCATTAAAGTGAATGAAAAAAATAGAAAAGACTGCCATTCTCACAGTAATGGAGCCAGAGTCCCCACACTTGGCACAGTTGGTCACTTGTTGACCGAGGTTGCAAATCCAGGAAAAGTGGGCGAAGCATAAAACAGTCAATGAAATTATTTTAAATGGAAAAATGTAAATTGCTGCCATTCTTACACTGTTAATCACAGGGTTTTAAAACTTGGCAAACTTGGTCACTGGGTGAATGAGATTAATATTCAGGAAAGTGGGTGGAGCCTACAACAGCCAATCAAAAGTCACCTATTGATTTTCAAGGGGAATATTAAAACTGCTGTCATTCTTACACTGTTAATGGCAGAGGCTTCAAACTTGCTACAGTCGGTCATTGGGTGACTGGGGTTCAAATTTGGAAAGGGGGCGGAGCCATAAACAGCCAATCAGATTTGTTTAATTTCAATAGGAATATACAAATTATAGATACCAAAAGCCCAAAGCTCATAAACTTGGTCATTGAGTGACTGCAGGCCAAGGTTAGAAAAAGTGGGCGGAGCCAACAACTACATTTTATTCCAGGGGAAAATATAAACTGCAGCCATTCTTACACTGTTAATGGCAGTGTTCCCAAACTTGACACAGTGGGCGACTAGGTGACTGGGATTAATATTCAGAAATGTGGGTGGAGCCAACAACAGCCAATCAAATTTCACCTATTGATTTTTAAGGGGAATATTTACATTGCTACCATTCTTACACTGTTAATGGCAGAGGCCTCTTACCTGATAGGTGACTGGGGTCCAAATTCACTAAAGGGGCGGAGCCACAAACAGCTAATCAGATTTGTTAGATTGATTTCAGCCATTCTGTTATTGGCAGGGTTCTCAAACGTGACACAGTTGATCAATGGATGACTGGGATTACTATTCAGGAAGCTGGGTGGGTTCCACCCACCTTCCTGAATATTAGTGTAAGTGGCAGCAGTTTCAATATTTCCCGTAAAAATCAATTGGTGAACTTTGATTGGCTGTTGTAGGTTCTACAACAGCCAATCAAAATTCACCTATTTATTTTTAAGGGAAATATTGAAACTGCTGCCACTCTTACACTAATAATGGCAGAAGCCTTAAACCAGCTACAGTCGGTCATGAAGTGGCTGGGGTTCAAATACACTAAAGGGGTGGAGCCACAAACAGGCAATCAGATTACTTTACTGGATAAACTACTTCCATTCCCACAATTTTGATGGCACAAACCCAGAAGCTTAAAACTTGGTCACTGGGTGACTGGGATTAATATTCAGAAAAGTGGGTGGAGCCTAAAAAGAAAATAAAAATGTACCTGTTGATTTTCAAGGGTAATATTTAAATTGCTGCCATTCTTGCACTGTTAATGGCACAAGCCTCAAACCTGGTACAGTTGGTCATTGGGTCACTGGGGATCAAATTCAGAAAAGGGGTGGAGCTATTAACATCCATACTGCTTTAAAGTACCCCTGACCTCATTTATACATACAATTGAATGCTTTTATATTAGCTTTGCTGTGACATTAATCACAGCACAATCCTTCTCCTTTAGCGCCCCCTCTGCTCATCCATGATGCATCCATGATAGGTTAATACATACAGTTTAAAGCAGTAGGATCAGCCATACTATGCCAGGGAAAACAACAAATATATATGTAGATAATTACTTGATCTACTCACATAACAGATGTATTGTACTGTCCACGTTTTGATTTCAGTGAATGTTATAAAGTAAACTAGCTGATTGCCTGGCGTTGCCCGGGTATGTATTTGGCTGCTGTTGGCTCTGACCACTTTTTCTAACCCTACCATACAAACACTCAGTGACCAAGTTTGTGAGCTTTGGGGTCTTAGGCATCAATAATTTGTATATTCCCATAGAAACTAAAAAAATCAATTTGGCTGTTTGTGGCTCTGACCCTCTCCAGCATTTGAACCCCATTCACCCAATGATTATAGCAGGTTTGGGGCATCTTCTATTAACAGTGTAAAATGGCAGCAATTTAAATATTCCCCTTGAAAATCAACACATGGATTTTGATTTTGATTAGCTATTATAGGCTCCACCCACTTCCCTGAATATTAATCTCAGTCACCCAGTGACCATCTGGGCAAAGTTTGAGAACCCTGCCATTAATAGTGTAAGAAGGGCTGCAGTTCATATTTTCCCAGTGAAATTTGTTTTTGGCTCTTTTGGCGAGCGCAATCGCATAAAGCATTTTTGGGAGTGTTTAGCGCTCTACCTATATCTTCCATAATAGCAAAAATGCCCCCAAAATGGTTACATAGTAGTTACATAGTTATTTGGGTTGAAAAAAGACAACCAGAGAACAAAGTACAACACCAGCCTGCTCCCTCACATATCCCTGTTGATCCAGAGGAAGGCGAAAAACCCCTACAAGGCATGGTCCAACTAGCCCCAAAAGGGAAAAAAATTCCTTCCCGGCTCCAGATGGCAATCAGATA
Source organism: Hyperolius riggenbachi (assembly GCF_040937935.1). Lineage (NCBI taxonomy): Eukaryota > Metazoa > Chordata > Amphibia > Anura > Hyperoliidae > Hyperolius > Hyperolius riggenbachi. The sequence continues at coordinate 658,120,911 of NC_090646.1, forward strand.
AAATCCCTGGATCAACATCATTAGGCATTACCTAGTAATTGTAGCCATGGATGTCTTTCAACGCAAGGAAAGCATCTAAGCCCCCTCTAAATGCAGGTATAGAGTTTGCCATAACGACTTCCTGTGGCAATGCATTCCACATCTTAATCACTCTTACTGTAAAGAACCCTTTCCTAAATAAATGTCTAAAACGTTTTTCCTCCATGCGCAGATCATGTCCTCTAGTCCTCTGAGAAGGCCTAGGGACAAAAAGCTCATCCGCCAAGCTTTTATATTGCCCTCTGATGTATTTATACATGTTAATTAGATCTCCTCGAAGGCGTCTTTTCTCTACACTAAATAAACCCAGTTTATGTAACCTTTCTTGGTAAGTGTGACCTTCCATCCCACGTATCAATTTTGTTGCTCGTCTCTGCACCTGCTCTAAAACTGCAGTATCTTTTTTTGTAATGTGGTGCCCAGAACTGAATTCCATTTTCCAGATGTGGCCTTACTAGAGAGTTAAACAGGGGAAATATTATGCTAACATCTCAAGTTTTTATTTCCCTTTTAATGCATCCCAAAATGTTGTTAACTTTAGCTGCAGTGTCTTGGCATTAAGTGCGATTACTTAACTTGTTGTCGATGAGTACTCCTACCGGTAAGTCCTTCTCCAAGTTTGATGTCCCCATCCGTATCCCATTTATTTTGTACTAGCTGGTCGCCCGGCGTTGCCCGGTATGTAATTGGCTAGTGTTAGCTCTGCCCACTTTTTCTAATCCTAACACACAATGGGCTTGATTCACAAAAGAGTGCTAACTGTTAGCACGGGCGTTTTCGTGCGAATTTTCGCATTGCGTGCGCTTGCGAATTTTCGCATGAAACGATAATGTTTTGGCGCGCAAACACGAATTTTCTCACGAAATCGATATTGTTTGCAAAAATGCAATGCAATGCAAAAATCCGTGTGAAAACGCCCGTGCTAAGGGCCCGTTTCCACTATCGTGAATCTGCATGCGTTTCCTGCATGCAGATTCGCATAGCCAATACAAATGAATGGGCCTGTTTCCACTTGTCAGTTTTCCTGTGCGTTTTTCTGTGCAGGATTTTTCTGCACGGCAGAGCCATCAGAATTCGCTTGCGTGTGGAATGCAGGCGAATCGCCGCTAATGTATTTAATAGGGAATTTGCATGCTGTTTTGGTATGCGAATTTTCATGCGAATTCGCATGAAATCAATGGAAAAGCACACCGGCATTGCCATAGTTAAATTCGCATACATCGTCATCCATGCGAATTTTGCCGCAGCGATTTCGCAGCGCAATAGTGGAAACGGGCCCTAACAGTTAGCACTCTTTTGTGAATCAAGCCCAATTACTCAATGATGACCTAGTTTGTGAGCTTTGCGGTCTTTGGCATCAATAATTGGCATTGAAATGAAATAAATCTAATTGCCTGTGGCTCCACTCCTTTGAAAATCAATAGGTGAATTTCGATTAGCTTTTGTGGGCTCCACCCACTTTTCTGAATATTAATCCCAGTGACTGTGCAAAGTTTAAGAACCCTGCCATTGACAGACAGTGTAAGAATGGCTGCAGTTTACATTCTGGCATTGAAATTTGTATTTTTCTCCACCCACTGATGTCCTAATGTTTCCCGGGTATGTATTTGGCTGCTGTTGGCTGTGGCCACTTTTTCTAACCCTAACACACAATTGTCAATAGTCAATGACCAAGTTTGTGAGATTTGTGGTCTTTGGCATGAATAATTTTCATTGAAATGAAACACATCTGATTCGCTGTTTGTGGCCCCACCCCTTTTCTAAATATTTAACCCCAGTCACCCAATGATCAACTGTACCAGGTTTGAGGCATGTGCCATTAACAGTGCAAAAATGGCAGCAATTAAATATTTGCCTTGAAAATCAATAGGTGAATTGTGATTGGTTTTTGTAGGCTCCACCCACTTTTATGAATATTAATCCCAGTCACCAACTGTGCACAGTTTTAGAACCCTACAATTAATAGTGTAAGAATGGCTGCAGTTTACATTTTCCCAGTGAAATTTGTGTTTGTCTCCACCCACTGATGACTCGGCATTGCCCAGGTATGTATTTGGCTGGTGTTGGCTCCGCCCACTTTTTCTAACCCGAACACAAAATTACTTAATGACCAAGTTTGTGAGCTTTGCGGTCTTTGGCATCAATAATTTGCATTGAAATAAAATAAATCTGATTGGATGTGGCTCCACCCCTTTTCTGAATTTGAACCCCAATCACCCAATGGCCAACTGTACCAGGTACAGGTGATTAACAGTGCAAGAGGCTTGTGCCATTAACAGTGCAAGAATGGCATCAATTAAATATACCCCTTAAAGATTAATAGGTGGATTTTGATTGGCTTTTGTAGGCTCCACCCACTTTTATGAATATTAATCTCAGTCATCCAGTGACCAACTGTGCAAAGTTTGAGAACCCTACCATTAATAGTGTAAGAATTGCTGCAGTTTACATTTTCTCAGTGAAATTTGTATTTGTCTCCGCCTACTGATGACCCGGCATTGCCCGATTATGTATTTGGCTGGTGTTGGCTGCGCCCACTTTTCCTAACTTTAACACGCAATTAATCAATTACTCAATGACCAAGTTTGTGAGCTTTGCGGTCTTTGGCATTAATAACCTGCATTAAAATAAAACAAATCAGATTGGCTGTTTGGGGCTCCACCCCCTTATATAAATTTAAACCCCAGTCACGCAATGATCAACTGTACCAGGTTTGAGGCTTGTGCCATTAACAGTGCAAGAATGGCAGCAATGAAATATTCCCCTGAAAAATCAATAGGTAATTTTTGATTGTTTTTGTAGGCTCCACCCACTTTTCTGAATATTAATCCCAGTCACCCAGTGACCAACTGTGCAAAGTTTGAGAACCCTACAATTAACAGTGTAAGAATGGCTGCTGTTTACATTTTCCCAGTAAAATTTGTATTTGTCTCCGCCCACTTATGACCCTGCGTTGCCCGCTTATGTATTTGGCTGGTGTTGGCTGTGCCCACTTTCCTAACCCTAACACACAATTAATCAATTACTAAGTTTGTGAGCTTTGCGGTGTTTGGCAACAATAATTTGCATTGGAATGAAACAAATCTGATTGGCTATTTGTGGTTCCACCCCCTTTCTGAAATTGAACCCCAGTCACCCAATAATCAACTGTACCAGGTTTGAGGCTTGTGCCATTAACAGTGCAAGAATGGCAGAAATGTAAATATTCCCCTTGAAAATCAATAGGTGAATTTTGATTGGCTTTTATAGGCTCCAACCACTTTTCTGAATAATAATCCTAGTCACCCAACGACCAACTGTGCAAAGTTTGAGAACCCTACCATTAACAGTGTAAGAAAAACAAAAGTTTGTTTTCTTAAAACAGAAATCATTTGCAACAATTCAGGTTGGAGTGACCTTGAGATGTTTCCCAGTGCATCACTACTGAATATATGCAAATTAACCATTGTTACCCTTAGAAGCTAAACACACCTCCAGAACCACTGGAATGCAGTGATGTGTCAGCTTGCTAATTTGTACAGAGCCATAATAATCCAACATGCATACAGACTGTTTTGGATTATTTGATCCTCATCAGTGCAAGGCATGGATTAATTTGGCTCTATGCAGTAGGGCTTTTAACACCGAGAGGTACAGACCAACCAGCAAGCTTATGGTGACCCAGAACTCATTGGAGTGTGTAAGGGACTACAATGGTCCTAAAAGCCCCCTTACTAAGATGTTAAGAAAAACAAAAGTTTGCTTTCCTAAAACAGAAAGAATTTGCGATAATTCAGGTTGGAGTGAGCTTGAGATGTCTCCCAGTGCATCACTGCTGAATATATGCAAATTAACCATTCTACCCTTAGAAGCTAAACACACCTCCAGTGTAACAGTGTAAGAGTGGCTGCAGTTTACATTTTCCAGTGAAATTTGTATTTGTCTCTTTTTGGTTATGGGAATAAAAAGTATCCTATACTTTATTCCAGGTACTGTACTATGTGTGTGCCAAATTTCATTCAAATCCGTTCAGCCGTTTTTGCGTGATCGAGTAACAAACATCCAAACATCCAAACATCCGAACTTTCCCATTTATTATATTAGTAGGATGGTGCTAGACCATTGGTACGACCAAAATGCATGACTTTACATTTTTCAACACTGAATTTAATCTGCCATGTATGTGCCCATATAGCCATCCTATCCAGTTCCTGTTGCAATCTGTCCCTATCTTCCAGAAAGTTGATGATTCTGCACAATTTTGTATCATCTGCAAAAATAGCAACATTGCTCACTACTGCATCTACTAGGTCATTAATAAATAAATTGAAGAGCACTGGACCCAGTACAGACCCCTGTGGGACCCCACTGCTAACAGTCTCCCATTTTGAGTACGATCCATTGACCACAACTCTTTGTTTTCTGTCCATTAGCCAGTTCCCTATCCATGAACACAGACTCTTCCCCAGCCCTTGCATCCTCAACTTTTGCACCAGACTTCTGTGGGGAACAGTGTCGAAGGCCTTTGCAAAGTCCAAGTATATCACATCTACAGCATTCCCAATATCCATATTAGCATTCACTACCTCATAAAAGCTGAGCATGTTAGTCAAACAGGACCTGTCTTTAGTAAACCCATGTTGATGCTGAGAAATAAGATTGTTTTCTACTATGAAGTCATGTATAGTATCAGGCACCGCTTTGATTAGGTAAGCAAGCTTACATGTTTGTATAGATTTTTTTTTCCAGAGAGTGCTTTTGTAAAGATTAAAGGTAACACTAAGAATCCACCATGAGGAGATGGACTAGTCCAAAACCTGAGTAATTCATAGTGCATTTTACTCAGGGAGTAATATACATTTGATTTATATGTATTTTGTCTGCCAGCTGACCAGGCCTTCCTGATTAGCTCTGTGTATCTAAGGAGAGCTCATTCTTTTGTCGGTTCGCCGACAAATATGTTCGCTTTCTAAGGGCAGCTTTCAAAGGGCGAAAAAAAATGAATTTACCAGAATTCATCAGTAATTCAGCAGAAATAAGCACCATATTAAGGTAACATTATCTTTGTTGTGATTTACTTGTATTGCTGAACACTATTGCTCAGTGCTGGGCCGAAATTACGCATTAGCGTAATTACGCATCGTAATTCACTACAAATGCACCGTAAGCGTTACGTGTAAGGTTACGGTATTACGCGTAATTAATTACGCGTAGACCGTAGGGTTACGTTTTACGCGTAACAAATTACGCGTAAGACAGTAAACTCCCATTGAAATTACACAGTCTGCCGTAATCGCGTAATATTACGCTCCCGTATAATATAAAAAAGCCGCCGACTTTAAGGGTTAATAGCAAAGCCCCCTTAAGTGCTAAGAGCCTCAAATTTGGAGAATATATTAAGGAGATCAGAAGGAATAAGAGGAACATTTTTTTTTTCAAAAAGACCTTATAGTTTTTGAGAAAATCGATGTTAAAGTTTCAAAGGAAAAATATATACATTTAAAAACCCGCCGACTTTAACGGTTAATAGCAAAGCCTGCTTAAAATTTAGGAACACCAAATTCACAGGGTATATTAAGGGGATCAGTGGGAATAAGAGGAAAAAAATGTTTTCAAAAAGACCTTATAGTTTTTGAGAAAATCGATTTTTAAGTTTCAAGGGCGAAAATGTCTTTTAAATGCGGAAAATGTCAGTTTTTTTTGCACAGGTAACAATAGTGTTTTATTTTCATAGATTTCCCCAAGTGGGAAGAGTTTTACTTACTTCGTTCTGAGTGTGGGAAATATAAAAAAAAACGACGTGGGGTCCCCCCTCCCAGACCTCTTTAACCCCTTGTCCCCCATGCAGACTGGGATAGCCAGAATGCGGAGCACCGGCCGCGTGGGGCTCCGCACCCTGACTATACCAGCCCGCATGGTCCATGGATTGGGGGGTCTCGGAAGGGGAGGGGCAGCCAAGCTTTCCCCTCCCCCTCCGAGCCCTTGTCCAATCCAAGGACAAGGGGCTCTTCTCCACCTCCGATGGGCGGTGGAGGTGGAGGCCGCGATTTCCTGGGGAGGGGTTCATGGTGGCATCTGGGAGTCCCCTTTAAAAAGGGGTCCCCCAGATGCCCACCCCCCTCCCAGGAGAAATGAGTATAGAGGTACTTGTAGTACCCCTTACCCATTTCCTTTAAGAGTTAAAAGTAAATAAACACACAAACACATAGAAAAAGTATTTTAATTGAACAAAAAACATAACCACGAAAAAAGTCCTTTAATATTCTTAATTAACCATTAATACTTACCTGTCCCTTTAAAAGCCAGTTCCCACGCAATATCCTCGGAAATATACTAATCAGTTACAATGTAACAAAGTTATTACAATGTAACAACTTTGTTACATTGTAACTACGCCGCACCCGACATCACTCACCGCCGCCGCCGCCGCCGCGTCTGTGCTGCAGGACCCGACAGAGCTCTGAGCTATAGCTCAGAGCTCTCTAAGCATCTTTGTATTTGGGCTCCAAGGAGCCCCATTGGTCCTTAGCAGACCAATGGGGTTCCTTCTGATTTGAAGGAACCCCATTGGTCTGCTAAGGACCAATGGGGCTCCTTGGAGCCCAAATACAAAGATGCTTTCGAGAGCTCTGAGCTATATAGCTCAGAGCTCTGTCGGGTGAAGGGACGCTAAGTCCCCGCCGGCTCCGCTGCCCTCCCCGCCTCTCCCACATGTCACCTATATACATGCTGGCACCCATGGGTGCCAGCATGTATATGAGTGACAGGTGTGGGCGGAGTGGACGGCGGGAGCCGGCGGGGACTAGCGTGTATGCGGCGGCCGGCGGGTGAGCGGCGAGTGACGTCGGGTGCGGTGGTGTTACAAAGTAACAAAGTTGTTACATTGTAATAACTTTGTTACATTGTAACTGATTAGTATATTTCCGAGGATATTGCGTGGGAACTGGCTTTTAAAGGGACAGGTAAGTATTAATGGTTAATTAAGAATATTAAAGGACTTTTTTCGTGGTTATGTTTTTTGTTCAATTAAAATACTTTTTCTATGTGTTTGTGTGTTTATTTACTTTTAACTCTTAAAGGAAATGGGTAAGGGGTACTACAAGTACCTCTACACTCATTTCTCCTGGGAGGGGGGTGGGCATCTGGGGGACCCCTTTTTAAAGGGGACTCCCAGATGCCACCATGAACCCCTCCCCAGGAAATCGCGGCCTCCACCTCCACCGCCCATCGGAGGTGGAGAAGAGCCCCTTGTCCTTGGATTGGACAAGGGCTCGGAGGGGGAGGGGAAAGCTTGGCTGCCCCTCCTCTTCCGAGACCCCCCAATCCATGGACCATGCGGGCTGGTATAGTCAGGGTGCGAGCCCCACGCGGCCGGTGCTCCGCATTCTGGCTATCCCAGTCTGCATGGGGGACAAGGGGTTAAAGAGGTCTGGGAGGGGGGACCCCACGTCGTTTTTTTTTTATATTTCCCACACTCAGAACGAAGTAAGTAAAACTCTTCCCACTTGGGGGAATCTATGAAAATAAAACACTATTGTTACCTGTGCAAAAAAAACTGACATTTTCCGCATTTAAAAGACATTTTCGCCCTTGAAACTTAAAAATCGATTTTCTCAAAAACTATAAGGTCTTTTTGAAAACATTTTTTTCCTCTTATTCCCACTGATCCCCTTAATATACCCTGTGAATTTGGTGTTCCTAAATTTTAAGCAGGCTTTGCTATTAACCGTTAAAGTCGGCGGGTTTTTAAATGTATATATTTTTCCTTTGAAACTTTAACATCGATTTTCTTAAAAACTATAAGGTCTTTTTGAAAAAAAACTTTTTCCTCTTATTCCTTCTGATCTCCTTAATATATTCTCCAAATTTGAGGCTCTTAGCACTTAAGGGGGCTTTGCTATTAACCCTTAAAGTCGGCGGCTACCTAACATTGATCCATGCGTCAACTTTTCCGCTTGGCAGCATGACCTTACGCATTAATTGCTAGTAGGATTTTACGCGTAAGCCTATAACGTAATAACCCGAATTATGGTATACTTACGCGTAATTGCGTAAGTGCTATGCGTAATTATAGACATGTACCGAAATTGATTGTCTGTGCCGTAAGCGTAATTTCGTAATGCGTAATAGTGTAAAATTACGCGTAATGATCCGTAAGCGTAGCTTTCTCCATTACGACCAGCACTGCTATTGCTGTCTTATTGCTGTCTAACTAGATCATCTCTGCCTTTGAATCTGAACTGCACAGCCCACAAGCCACTCCATCAAATAAAAACAAACATGCATGATTGCAGGACCTCACCAGGGCTGCCCCTACTCTCTGGAACTCACTCCCTCCAGCCACCAGACTTGCCCCCACCTTTAAAGATCTGTAACCTCAAAAAATCCCCTGGGGGGTACTCACCTCGGGTGGGGGAAGCCTCCGGATCCTAATGAGGCTTCCCACGCCATCCTCTGTCCCACGGGGGTCTCGCTGCAGCCCTCCGTGCAGCCGTGACGTAATATTTACCTTCCTGGCTCATGCGCAGGCGCTCTGACGGCTGTCGGCTCCGAACTACACGGAAATACCCGATCGCCGTCGGGTCTGCTCTACTGCGCAGGCGCAAGTTTCCGGCGCCTGCGCAGTAGAGCGGACCCGACTGAGATCGGGTATTTCCGTGTAGTTCGGAGAGGAAAGTCGCCACAGCGCCCCCGCTGGAGCCAGCAAAGGTAAATATTGAAATTACAGTCGGGCCTGTCGCCGGCTGTTCAGAGGGCTGCAGCGAGACCCCCGTGGGACAGAGGACGGCGTGGGAAGCCTCATTAGGATCCGGAGGCTTCCCTCACCTGAGGTGAGTACCCCCCAGGGGATCTTTTTCATGTTACAGAGTCTCTTTAATACCTTCACACAAGCTCTCAAGACTCACCCTTTCATGCTTGCATACCCCCCTACACCAGCAGATGTTCTGTTAGACACCCTCTCAACAGATGCACCTATTGTCTCCACCCTTACCCTTTAGATTGTAAGCCTCTGGCAGGGCCCTCTCCCTTAGTGTTTCCAGCTTGATTATGCAATCTTACTGACAATCACCCCTTTTGTGGACTAGAACAGTCTCTATTTTGACCTATGACACTGTATTATCAAATCATTGGCATGATCTTGTTTTGTTGTGGGTTTCCTGTATGTCCTACCTTGTATGTTACCCCTTTTATCTATTGTGCAGCGCTGCGTAATATGTTGGCGCTATATAAATACAATAAATAATAATAATAATAATTTTAAATTGTACAATTTTTTGTATTAGTGGTTCTTTTATTAAGCCCTGTTGCATATATGATCTGTTGCATTTCTATATCAAGAGCAAAGCCTCTTGAAGATTTGCATATTCAGCAGTGATGCATTGTGGGAGAAATCACATGCTCACTCCAACCTGAATAATCGCAAATATCTTTTGTTTTAAAGGGAATCTGAAGTGAAAATAAACTTATGAGATAATTAATTGTTTGTCTAGTACAGCTAAGAAATGGAACATTAGTAGCAGAGAAAAGAGTCTCATATTGTTTCCAGTACAGGAAGAGTTAAGAAACTTTACTAGTAATCTATGCAAAACAGCATCTCTGAGCTCTCCGACTAATTTAGTCAGACAGCAGTGCTATTTCCTGAAGCTCTTATACATCAAAGAAACGATGAAAGACAACTTCAGATAAGATTTCACTGCAGAGAAGTTCAAAGGGTCATTAGCTCTGCTCAGTTTCCTAGTTTAAAATGCAGAGTGTAACGTGTAAACAGCAAATATTTTTTTTTTCTTTTTTGCTTCAGTGTCCCTTTAAGAAGGCAGAATTCTATTTTACATAGCATTTTTTAATAAGGAGGCTTTTTGGTCCTTTTCATCCCCTTACACTCTCCTAGGAGTTCTGGTTCACCATGAGCTTGCTGGGCAATCTAGAACTTGAATATGACAGAAATGTTTCAGCATGGGAATGCAGTTTAATATTACACCACTAGATGGCAATAGAGTACAAGCTGTGACATTTGATTCCTCACTTGCAGATTCCACAGTAATTAGAGTTTATCCCATTCGTCTCCCTTTGACGGACGATTAAGGTGGCTTCCGCTCCGACTGCTCTTCAGGATGCTCTTGTTGCTACGGAAACTCGCCCTATGATAACCAGATGTTCAGCGTGCCTGGTGCTTTGGCTGGAAAATTAATATAATGTCTGGGCCCCAGCCAGAAATCCAGTCACATAAACAAGTAATTGCTGATAGCTTAAATTAGCTGCAATTAAAACCGCTTTGGCAAAAAGAGCAAAATAGCCCCGGCTTGCAGAGATGAAATCTATCATGATTTTAGAGGTTGATCTATAGGATGGCGTAGCTGCATGCAGATTTGTACACACAAGCGTGATAAAATGAGGCCCTGGGCAAATGGGGGGTCCCTTACATTTTCATACAGTACTGACAGTAAACTTGTGACCTCTACATCCCTGACTTCTGGGGCCCCTAAGGAGATTGGCGCCCTGGGCTGCTGCCCAGTTTGACACTATGAAAGCCCCGGGCCTGGCTTAGACTTCCACAATTCACAGTACTCAGGGGTGCTGAGCAGCTGCACAGGCCCTGGGGCTGATATTTGAGTCATCACTGAATCCTGACACTATTGGCATCTAGATGGGAATGTCAAAAAGTACACAGACCTTTGATGGTGTAACAAGCAAGGGAACAACTACAGCCGCCCACTACCCCCAACCCCCTCCTCTCATACTGTGCAGAGTAGCAGACGCATGGTGTGGTGGGCTGGTTTTCTGGCAAAGCCACAAAGGCCCAGGCCTTGGGCTGGTGAGCATGAAAGAGGAGTGGCTTCATATGGAGACTATAAATGGAAGAGGGAGGCTCCAAATGTGCACCACAAATGAAAGAAGGCAATTGCTGTACAAGGAAACTGCACATAAAATAGAAGGAGGGATGTTACATGGATGTTACACATGGAGGAGGGGGCTGCACATGCAATGGGAGGGGGCTAGTGCACATAGAAGGGGCACCATACGAAAGTTGGCCTAGGGACAGGAAAAGTAAAAATCTGACCTTATGGAGCTGTGTATCTCCGCACAGCTCCAGAGAGTCCTGCATGTCACACATCTCCCAAATGTTTGAGATAAAAATGAGGGACACTTTAGACACACCTCTAACCACGCCCTCACCACACCCCTAATCACTAATACCACAAACAATTCAGAAGTAAATGGGGACCGCATACCTTCCAACTTTTTGAGATGAGAAAGACGGACTCTTGAGCCACGCCCCTGCTACACCCCTGATCACGTCCCCCTCACACCCCTAGTCAAACATACATAAAGATTTCATATGGAAAATGTGTTGTTTTAGAATTCAAACCACACTGGTCCTTTCTATCCTGGTTCATTTTCCTTCATATTAACACTAGTACTAGTAACACCATTTCAAAACGGGCTCTAGGTCTGTGTTGAAACCCCGCCTCCCTCCCTTCCCCTCTCCTCCCCTTCCTTCCCTCTCATCCTCCCCCGTGACCGCTGCACAGTCACTGCACATGCGAGTGCCCGATGCACGCGTACGCCGCGCACCCACTGCGCACGCACCCGCTGCACGCCCCTTTTTCTGGCTCCGTCCTCCCTCAGCTCTCCTCAGTCTGTGCATCCCTCCCTGCACATGCGCAATAACGCGAAACACGGGACACAAACACCAGAAGTGCAGGGATGGGACGCAGAGACAAAGAAGTTTTATTATAGAGGATTTTAAAATTAGTGATATATCAATTTAATAGATTGTAATAAAGTTTAGAGTCAAACACATTTTTAGTAGCGAAATATATATTTACATAGAAAGAGACAAAGTCCTGAAAGAGGGACAAGTGAGGAGGAAAGAGGGACAGAGGGAGGGACAGGGCTCCCAAAGAGGGACTGTTGGAATCTATGTGGCCATTTTGTAATTCAGATCACACTGTTCCTCTATCATCATTAGTTCTCCTTCATTTTAACAGTTGAATATAGGAAATATATCAATTTACTGTAAATGATATAACTAATGTTTAGAGTCTAGAAAACACATTTTTCAGTAAAAAAAAGGTACATATATTGACATAGATCTGTACATAAGTCCTGAAAGAGGGACACATGAAGAAGAAAGATTGACAGGGTTCCCAAAAAGGGGCTGTCCCTCTGAAAAAGGGTTAATTGAGAGCTATGATGTAAGGCGACATCAGGTCCGGATTTACCATAAGGCACTGTAGGCATATGCCTACAGGTGCCTGATGATGGAAAGGTGGCTCATTCCCCTCCCCAAGTACCTCCCTCCCTCCTTCTTTATGCAAAGTCCTGAGCAGAGCATAAATGAAAGGTTACTTGCCCAGCTCTCTGATCCACTGACGAGACCTCCCTTCTGTCTGTGGCACTGGTAGCTACCACTTAATACTGAGGGTACCTCTGGCTACCTAATGCTAAGGGACACCTGCAACTGCCTATAAAGGGCAAAGGTAGTAAGGGAGAAGTGACAGTTGGGACAGCCAGCACACTTGTAGTGCGGTTTGGTGGAGGTTTGTAAGATCATGGGGGCGGAGTCTAGGGTTCCAGGACATCTGTGCCTATTGGCTCCTGTGATGTAAATCTGGACCTGGGCAACATACAGGAACACTCGGGAGCCGTAGACAAGACACTTGTTAGGTGGTGTGGCGGCTGGCGGGATGTCATTCTGGCCACTCTTGTTATGGGGAGGTGGGCTTCTACTAGCCATACATATTACCAAAAGAAATTAAGCAGCGCTCAATGTGCATAAACTATTTGACATACAAAGGCCTCACTAAATAAAGTCCAAATATGTCTGTTAACGCCCACTCCAGAGGCGGATCGCTCTAGTAAGATGCGTGTGTATCTTCAAAAATTCTGAACCAGTTCTCTAGTAGCGTTCATAAACAGTTCATTACACTTGAATATCACCATGGGGTCCCGGGGTCCCCGCCCCCCCCCCCCCCCCCTTCGTAGAGCAACTCACCGGAAGGTGCGGCCCAAGCCAGCCCGATATCGCTTCTGGGGTATAAGGCCACCCCACTGCCTCCTGCCAGCAATCTCCAACCGTCATCTGGCCAGGTACTCAGGATGCTTCTCCTGCAGCTACTCCTGCACTGGATTGAGTGAGCAGAAGGCAGGGCACTGCACATGTGATCAGGAGGAGGCGGGGCACTGCAACCGGCGGGGCAGGAGTAGCTGCAGGAGAAGCATCCTGAGTACCTGGCCAGATGACTGTGTGCAGTTGGAGATTGCTGGCAAGAGGCAGTGGGGTGGCCTTATACCCCAGAAGCGATATCGGGCCGGCTTGGGCCGCACCTTCCGGTGAGTTGCTCTATGAAGGGGGGGGGACCCCATAGCCATACATATTATTGTGGGGAGAAGGGAATGGTGGCTGCACTTGTGGCAGGAAGAAAGGGTTTGATGGCCACAATTGCTATTGGAGAGTCTTTGTGATTTTTAGTAACGTACACTTAGTTTGGTGGATAACTTGTTTTCTTGACTGCTCTCCAACCTCAATAAATCAGCCCCATTATATTTTTGGTATCAGTGTTCTCTCCCTTGCTGCTTCATCTCTATATATTTACGTTGTACAAAGTGTTCTTTACAGCTGTGTTTTATGTGTATGGCCCCTGTTTGGCCATGTACTGTCTTGTATCACTGCCTAAATTATTTACTTAAACTCAAAAACATGCAGTCCCTAAAGAGGTAAATAAGTAATATGCTCGCAATGCCTGCCGGAAGACATTCTCATAGAACTCATGCAACCAAGTTCTTTGGGGTTTTGTTTTTTTTTAACACAAATAAAAACAAAAACAAAAAACAACCCCAATCTTGTAAATGACCAACATTTTATAAAATATTATAACAGGGCTGTGGAGTCGGTCCAAAAATCCACCGACTCCGACTCCGACTCCTCAGTTTAGGATTCCACCGACTCCGACTCCGACTCCACGACTCCGACTCCTCTAATTTGCATATTACAATTTTGTTGATTAAAAGTATGTAACATGAAATTCGTCTCTTAACTGCCAACGCTTAGGAATTTTACAAGACAACTGAAGTGAGAAGGATATGTAGACTACTATATTTATTCCCTTTAGACTAAAACTAGTCCTTGGTAAGAGTACTTGTAAAAGGTACAACCGGAACAAAGAACATCTATCAGGCCCTAGGCAATGTAACTGTGGGTACATGTAAGAATGATGTGCAGGTACTCTGCAGGGGAATGAGGAGATTGTAAACAGACAACACCTCTGTGTTCAATGTGCACAGCATTCTCAGTGGATTCCCTGCAGCTCTGTGGGGAGTGCATATGTAGAGTATAGTACTACTGTGTAACAAAGTAAACCTGAGACAGATGAAATTAAAGTTTTATACATACCTGGGGCTTCCTCCAGCCGCCTTCAGGATAATCAGTCCCTTGTTGTACTCCTCCACCACCTGGATCTTCTGCTATGAGTCCAGGTACTTGAGCCAGTCAGGCATAGTGCGCATGCACACACTCCGCCGCCAGGAGCATAGTACACCTGTGCAGCACTATTGCGCAGGTGCAGAATGTTCCTGGCTGTGGGAGCGGCATGCGGCCGGACTGCGCTGACTGGCTGAATTACCAGGACTCATAGCAGAAGATTCGGGTGGTGGAGGACAGCGAGGGACTGATTAGCCTGAAGGGGGCTGGAGGAAGCCCCAGGTATGTATAAAACTTTACTTTTCATCCGTCTCAGTTACCCTTTAATTTGTAGTCACCAAACCAAATTTTAATAACATATCAACTTATTTGATTTCATCAGCAAAGGGAGTGCGTACATTTGCATAAATCAGCATCAATGCGGAATTATTTCCATCTCGTTGACCATCTCTATTAGTGACATGGCTACACATCAGGCTTTATTCTTACAGCATAGATGTTATTTAGTATATATAAGAGATTCCTGTGTACACAATATATATTAAAGTGGACCCAAATTAAAAATACAAGATTTCAGAAATAAAATCTATTTTCTAAATTATAATAATAAATAGCAGCCTTTTTTCAGCTGCATGATGACAAATATAAAATATTTTACATTTATTGGAGGAACCCCTCCCTTCCTTTCAAATTGCCGGAACAAAATCCGGCAAACTGGTGAAGTAGGTAGTGTCCGGCATTGCCCCCGGTATAACCCTAGTTATGAAAAGAGAAGAGTGAAAAGCATGCACTGAAATGCTCATAGACTTGAAGGAGTATTTATTTATCTTTGTAGGCGTCAGAGTGGTGCAACTAAATATTTTTAATTAAAAAAAATGTTTGGTTTGGGTCCGCTTTAAGTCACAATCAGATATGTATATCTGACCTTAAAAATACGGGGACTGCTTTATTGAAGCAGCACAAGTAACTAATTTTGATTGGTTTATTTCATTTTTGTGGACAAAGCACAGCTTTTACTGTATATATACTGTATATATACATTATTTTTAATTACTATTATCTGAGAAATAGAACATTTTATCATATTTTCTATTTTAATTACAGTTACAAATTCATTAGGAGTCGGAGTCGGTGCATTTTTTCCCGACTCCGACTCCGACTCCAGGCACCCAAAATTGCCCGACTCCACGACTCCGACTCCACGACTCCGACTCCACAGCCCTGTGGGTACAGCCAATTAGTGATGGTCGTAATCAGCTAATTACGATTTACGCAAAATTTTGCATACATTTATGCAAATAAATTAAATTGATTAAGTGTAATCATTTGTAATTTTGCATAATTTTCATGTAATGTCGTGCCAACTTTAGCGGTGATTAGCAAAGCCCTCATACAGTAGTAGTTTTGAGATAATCGATTTTAAAAAATGCAAAGGAAAAAGTGAATCCGAGATAAACTTTTACTCATTGCATAATTGTGTTCCTTTCATATAGTTTATAGAGCAGGGGTCTCAAACTCGCGACCCGTGGGCCATGTGCGGCCCTCGATACAATATTTTGTGGCCCTCGCTGGCAAAAGCTTCCTTATGGTTCGCTTCAGTGCTCCCAAATAATCCGCTGCATCCCCGCCGCTAAATGAGGGGCGCAGAGCCCCCAAATCGCCCGGGAGGCAATCCGCCGGCATTTCCTGGAAGGGGCAGAGCTTTCAGCTTCAGCTCTGCCCCTCCTGACGTCAATCGCCGCACGGATCGCTGCCTCTTCCCGCCCCTCTCTGTGAAGGAAGAGTGAGAGGGGCGGGCAGAGGCGGCGATGCGCCGCGATTGTGAAATTCCTTATGCGGCCCAGCCTCATCCTGACTTTGCCTCCTGCAGCCCCCAGGTAAATTGAGTTTGAGACCCCTGTTATAGTGCATTCCTCAAGCCAAATACTTTTTTTTATGGTTTTAATACCCTAATTCCCCATAAACTAAACAAGCCTCGCCCACAGCTCCTCCAGCACCTAGGCACTCTGAGACCCATGTAGCAAGGGCTTATGGGAGCTCAGTCTGGGCAGGAGGAGGAGGAGGTGTTACTAGCCAGAGATTTCAGAGGCAGAGGGGGAAGGGGAGGAGAGGGGAGTGATGTTTTCACAGGCTGAGGGGAGGAGATGCAGAGCAGCTTGCCTGTGTGTAATGATCACAAGCAGAATATGGCTGCTCTCATCGTATCACAGGAAGAAATAACCATAAACTGTTGAAGCTGTTTGCAGCTAGATTTGCTGTCTAAACTTTAGATAAGATACATAGACAAGTTACTTGCTATAGTTAGTTTTTCATCTCGGATCCGCTTTAAACTCGGAAAAATGACATTTTAAAAAACGTATTTTCTTTGCATTTTTAAAATCGATTTTCTCAAAAACAGCAAAGTCTTTTTGAAAAATTAATTTTTTGACTTGTACCCACTGTTCTGCTTAACATAATTTTGGTGGCAATAGCATGTAAGGGGGCTTTGCTATAAAACACTAAGGTCAGCACCATATATTACGCAAAAATTACGGGAAAGTGCGAATGATTATACTTACAGATGACATTAACGATTTTTCCAAAAATTTCGCATTGTGATTTCACATCGTAGTTGCTCATTTCGATGCAAAATTGAAAATTCCATCTATGCGAAATCTGTGCTTATCACTGCAGCCAATGGGCCTGATGCACACAATCGCGGTAATACTTCCATGAACAGACAGCGCACAGCAATATCACTTCCGGGAGTAAGTACTGCGAGTTACACTATTAGCACGACCCATGGTACTTGAGCTGTTGCTACGGTAACTATGTAATTCCCGCCAACAGCCAAACAGGAAGTAACACTCGCTTGCGCTCACTTACTGTTTCATAAATACGGAAGCAATTAGTACAAATACTCTTTTGCGCATGTGCGCTACTGACACCATTTTTTAAATCTCAGCGTCGCCATAGTCTTTCATGACTTCAGTCTGCCTCACGTCACCACAGGTTGTCCCAGAGGTTGCACGGTAACGTCGGTTTGTTCGCACAATACATCGGCAACTTCTGCTGCACCACATGCTGTATGAAAGCACCCATTGGCTTTTATTGGCATAGCGGTGATGTGCACTAAAATGACCCACCGCACCGCACCAGTATGAAAGGGCCCTGAAGGCCTCACTAATCTGTATCCTAATTCTAAATTAATAACCAAAAAAACAAAAACAAATCCAGTGGTTGCTTTGTCACCAGGGGCGTTGCTAGGATCCTAAGCGGTCCGGGGCACTTTGGGCACTCCGGATGTAAAATGGGTGTGGCCACATACCAGAATGTGGGTGTGGTCATGGGTGGAGCCAAATTTAGATGACCCTAACAGCGGTCTAAGTAGGCCTTCCCAGCAAAATGTTGGATAAAGCCCCCTCTCGATTAATAAAAAAAAAAAAATGCAGCATATCACATAAATAGGCAGTGCCACTTAAAGTGAACCAGAAACGAAGCACCGTCATGTATTTTATCATATAGATCAGTGGGAACATTAGAGAAAACACCTACCTTGCTTTCTGTTTCATTCTGCACTGCACAGCTTGTTTCTTATCAGACCTGATAAAATCCCCGACTGAGCATTCAGCCTGGCTTTGCTATAATGACTCAGCTATAATGATTCCTGAGCAGAGCCAGCAGGGGGCAGGCCTGAGCAAAGCCAGACTGAATGCTCAGTCGGGGATTTTATCAGAGCTGATTAGAAGCAAGCTGTGCAGTGCAGAATGAAACAGAAAGCATGGTAGGTGTTTTCTCTAATGTTCCCACTGATATATATGGTAAAAGAAATGAGGGTGTTTCGTCTGGTTCACTTTAAACATAACTAGGCAGAGATACCTGGCTACTGTGCTGACTGATCTGGCTATCTGCTGGGTGGGCTGGCCTGGTTATCTGGCAGCCCCCATAGCATTCCCTGACCTTCCAGTGGACCCCCTCCCATGCTCCTACGGGCCTCCCATTGAGGCACCACAATACCCACCATGCCCCCACAGAAGAATTACAGCTCCCTGCATACCCCATAAAGGTATCACAGCACCCAGTATGCCTACATAGAGGCATCACAGCACTAAGCATACCCCCGATTGATGCACCACAGCTCCCAGCATGCCCACCATTGAGGCACCACAACTGACTGCCTGGGGGACATCCAGGGCATCCCCGAATAGATCCGGGGCATGTGCCAGTAATCTTTGGGGCTAGCAACGGCCCTGTTTGTCACCATTACCTACTTAAAGTGTAAACATACATATATCCAGGCACATCGCCTCTAGTTAGGACATTAAATAAATTATTAGGGAGGTGCTGAAGGGGGTGTGGCTAGAAACAGCAAAAATCAATTAACCCTTCGCACACTCACATGCAAATGTTCAAACAAATGCATTCACAGATTTACTCATCCAGGCACAACTGTTATCCCTACAGCTAAATTAAAAGCCAGGGTTTTAGTTCACAGAATAATGCATTCTTATGCTTAGTCACCTATACTGCATAGAAGTACCCAGGTAAACATAGGTGTCCTAACTCTGGCCCTGTAACATGCATAGTGCAGACATGCAAACACATTCATTGCATCAAACCTATCAATGGATTAGGAGCACACATCCTAACTTCCTCTCCTGGGAAAGACAGTGCATCTTACCAATCGCACAAGGGAGCTAATGTTATGTGTCCATGTGCACCATGCGCATACACCAGCATAAGCTGTCTGCATGCTGACAAACATACTGTAACGATTGCGGAATCGTCTCCGTGGTCAGCGCACCAGACGTGCGCTGACGCGGCGGATTTCCTCCACAAGCGTAATAATTGAGGACACCCAGGCTAGGTGCTATGCACCTGCAGAGGGAAATTCCTGTCGGCAGGTGGAGCTGTGGAGTGTAGAGGAACAGCTCCTCTGCCCTACCACACACGCCAGACAGGAATTGTACGAAGGGAAGAAACGCAATCGCAAGAGAAGCGATTGAGAGTGAGCACAGAGACAGATTGTGTATGTGTGCATAAAACTAGTCGCCAACCCGCGACTGTGCACACACCACAGCAGATCAGAAGCAGGAACGCGATCGCGAGAGGTGCGATCGCCAGACGTGACACAAGGTTACAGCAAGGCGGAGCACGAGAGTAGCAAAGGCACAGCAAATCATACAAAGAGAAGATGCGGAAAATAACAAACGCTAGCTAACCGCGAACACCGCACTCATTCGCAACAGTGCACGCGGTTATGCGCGGTCTCCACGTGATAAGCACAATAGAGACAAGCACGCCTAACTAACCATTAACAGACAAACATGAAACAGAGGACACGAGCGCTTGCTTAACGGTTACCTCACTGAGCCTCCAGCAAGCACAGCAGACAAGACAGACACACGAAAACAGGGACAAGCGAGAGATAGGATCCACAGCACTAGCGAAAAGTGGCTAGCGCAATCCAGGTACAGAGTAGCAGAACAGAAGGATCCCCAGCGCTAGCGAAAAGTGGCTAGCGCGATCCCAGAAGACAGAACAGAAGGATCCCCAGCGCTAGCAAAAAGTAGCTAGCGCGATCCCAGGAGACAGAACAGAAGGATCCCCAGCGCTAGCGAAAAGTAGCTAGCGCGATCCCAGGAGACAGAACAGAAGGATCCCCAGCGCTATCGAAAAGTGGCTAGCGCGATCCCAGGAGACAGAACAGAAGGATCCCCAGCGCTAGCGAAAAGTGGCTAGCGCGATCCCAGGAGATAGAACAGAAGGATCCAAACACACGGCAGACAGAACAGATGAGGTAGGCAGAAACAACCGCTGTTCCAACCTACACTCCAGACTCAATCAGAAGGATCCACAACCGCTAACGCTAGGGCTTGTGCGATCCAAACACAAGACAGACGGAACAGGCAAAACAGATAAAGCAATCCTAACTGCACTAGGGAACTGCCTAGTGCATCCCCACGAATTACACTAAGATAACTTCAACAAACGAGAATGGCTGACACTCCAGCAGTGTCCATCAGGAACAGACCATGGAAGGGAAATGTCCAGCAAAGCATTCTGGGAGCAGAATGCTTTTATAGTGCCAGTCATCAAAAGAAGGCAGGTAACGGATTTGAGTGACTAATGTATGCAAATCCCTCAGCAACACAAGCTGCACAACTGACAGAAGGTCTCCTTTCCAGAGTCCTGCAGCAAGCAAACCTAAACAATGGTCAAAAGACTGCCTGCCTGCGCAGGCAGCTGAGCGGATTCTCACACATACAGGGGAAGGGGGGAGTGCACCGAATTGGACCCTAGCCACAGGGGTCAATGATAAGAATAAACATACATAATAAACATACAGAATAAACATACATATATCCAGGCACATCGCCTCTAGTTAGGACATTAAATAAATTATTAGGGAAAAACAGCAAAAATCAATTAACCCTTCGCACACTCACATGCAAATGTTCAAACAAATGCATTCACAGATTTACTCATCCAGGCACAACTGTTATCCCTACAGCTAAATTAAAAGCCAGGGTTTTAGTTCACAGAAGAATGCATTCTTATGCTTAGTCACCTATACTGCGTAGAAGTACCCAGGTAAACATAGGTGTCCTAACTCTGGCCCTGTAACATGCATAGTGCAGACATGCAAACACCTACTTAAAGTGAACCTAAAGGCAACAAAAAAAAATGAGATTAACTCACCTAGGGATTCCCTCAGCCCCCTGCAGACGATCGGTGCCCTCGCAGCTCCGGTCCGATGCTTCTGGACCCGCCGGCGACGACTTCCGGTTTCGCCGTCACCGGCCGACAGGCATGGGAACGCGAGTGATTGTTCGCGTTCCCAGCCTGTATATCGCCCCCTATGCTGCTATTGCGGCCTCCTGCACTCGCGTTCCCATGCTTGTCGGCCGGTGACGGCCAAACCGGAAGTGTTCGCCGGCGGGTCCTGAGCCATCGGAGCGGAGCTGCGAGGGCACCGATCGTCTGCAGGGGGCTGAGGGAAGCCCCAGGTGAGTTAATCTCATTTTTTTTTTTTTACTTTAGGTTATCTTTAAGGATGGTGATTGAAATCTACACCCTGTTTTGGTGGTTACCTGGCTGGCAGGGCGTAGATTTCAATCACCGCTGCAGAGCACATCCGCCGTTTTCGTTGCTCCCCGCCGATCTCGCTGCCGAATCCCGTCGTCTCTTGCTGCAGCTCACTTGTTCTGCCTGTCTCTATGACGGCAGTGTCATGTGAGCCATTTAGGAGCCGATTTCATTGGTTCCAGGCCTAGTCTATCAATGTAAGCCCCTCCCAAAAGCTTACATTGATAGACACGGTCAGGAGCCAATGACAGCGGCTCCTGACTGGCTCACATGACACTGCCGTCATAGAGACGGCAGAGTGGGTGTCCTGAGAATCCCGACATGTGGCGGCGGGTATATGCGGCGATTTGTCGAAATTCCGTTGTTATTGTACCAGCGGTCTGTGGTCCTTAAGAGGGCAGAGACCGCTGGTACTTAAGTGGTTGAAGATGAAACTAACCAAAATAGGTGGCATATACAAAAAGGCCACTTGTACAGCGTACCAATAACGCAGCACCAAAATAAACAAAGCGCATCTGGTGACCTCCTTACAAACTTGGCACATTTAGATTGTATGGAAACAGCGCAGTCAATGTTGAATCTTCCAGAGAGTTAAGCCGGTGAATCAATTTTTTTCCCCATAATAACCAATTTTGGCGAGCCAGTTAAAGTAATCATTTAATCGCTGCAATTTGCGATGCTATCCTTGCAAGTTCAATCAGAGTTTGGCAGTCGGCTCTATAGATTGCCTTTATTTTATTTTTACAGAATATCAGGCGGAGCAGTTATGCCTGGATATAAAAATTTAGGAGGCAGATTAGGCAAATCATAAGTAACAGCTTTAATTGCCACCTCGACCCTCCGCTGTGCGGCTGATTGCAGCGACACTCTCCCCGGGCTCCTCTGATAGTCAACAATGGAGCAAAATGTACAAATCTGAAGGCAGAACCGTCAACACAGATTAGCGATTTGTAATATTTTCAATTACGTGAGCGCCGTGGCTGTAATGCAGCCTTATAGAACCTCTCTCCGATGCTGCCGCTTCTTCCCCATTATGTATGTGCCAGAATTTGTTTACGAGACGAGAAATCTTCTCCGCAGTTTTTTTTTTCTTTTTGTAATGTATCCATGGAAACACTACTCAGCCTCCGTCTAAGGAGAGCAAGGGCTCTGACGTTCATTAACAGAGAGCAGCCAAAAAGCGTGTAGTCTTGAATCACACTGTGTATTAAGGTGTAAATAGTGACTGTATATCTGACGGTAGAGTTTTGGGCGTTATATGGAACTCGGTGCCTAAACTGAGATGGTAAATCTTACAGAGGAATTCCACAAGGTACTAAAAAGCAATCCCTGATGTAGAGAGTTATTGATTCTTCTCACAAACCTCTGCCATCATCTGGAACTCCCTTCCAAAACAACTCTGTGACTCACTGTAAGGCTTGGTGGTGTATTCTCCACAGTCAGCATGCAACGCATGCAACGCATGAGCTGGCGTGGAGGAGGTACACACACTAGCACAAGGAAACAGGCTATCCCTAGTATAGTGGAGGGGAGGACTGACTCCAAAAGGAGATTGTGGCGCACAGAGCCGGTGCAGATCTGACAGCCACAAACAATGCTTTCGTTCGTTATAACGTCTCAGCGCAAAGTAGCGCTGAGCGCATAAACCAGAACTGAGGAGATCAGGACAGGTAGACAGAATGAACGCTTGCTAGCTAGCGGCTACTTAGCGACAGCAAGCGTCCAAAACCAGACAGACTGGAATGAGGCAGCCAATGCGATGCGGCGATGGCGTGCCTCACAAAGACAGGACAGGATAGTCAGAAAACAGCAGGATTAAGATAGATGAACGTAACACAGATAAATATACAATAAGTATGTTTTCCTAGCGTATTACAATTACAGCTATCAATGAAACTATTTGTAACGTCTGACTAACATATGTATATATCGGCAATGAACCGATATATGACATAAGCAGCAACGCTGACTAGGAATGGAGTAACACAGGGAACAGGACTCAGAAGGATTCGCTATCTCTTCGCAGAGATGAACGCAATCCACAAACGGTAACAGAACAGGATTCAGAAGGATTCGTTATCTCTTCGCAGAGATGAACGCAATCCACAAACAGAACCAGGAGCAGGGTAACTACCTCAGCACGGGTGGTCACGGTACGCGCAACCTACCAAAACGTGCTGGAAAGCTGACTAACTGCACACAGGATATAAACAGTTCGTGTACGTATACATCAGCGACACTGATGTATTAACGTAACACAAATACAAGGAAAATAATAAACGTGCTGGTATGCATATATATTGGCAATGAACCAATATATGATGCAAAGACCAGCAAAGTATCTTTATAACAATAAACACGGTCGGGGGCTAAAGCGACAGCAAGGCAGGCTTAAGCTGAGGCTATGAAAACCCAAGGAAACCCTGCAGGAAGCAGATCTTTATACTGAGGTCATCCAATGGGAGCAGACATGCAGAATCCCACACAGGTGAATGATAATCAGTCACAAGCTGACAGCAGGGAAAGACAGACAAAGCTATGCATCTTGCATGGAAAGACATCAGAACTGCCTGAGCTGCAGCACTACTTCCAGCAATAGCTGCTGCAGCAGCGATCATTACAGTACCCCCGCCTTTAAAAGCGGATTCCAGACGCTTTTCAAAACTGAAATTCCCAACAAAACAGTCTGACTGATAATTCATGATGACCGGGACAGCCCGGCAAGACCGAATTCCAGAATCAGTCCCCACAAGACTGGACCCATCAGAACCAGAACCTACAGAACCATGCCCATCAGTACTACAAGCCCCAGTGTGACACCCATCAGAACCATGATTTCCAGAAGAAAGCCCTCCGAAACTCCCTGAGCGATACCCACCGCCTTCCAGGAACAGTTCAGAAACGCCAAAGCCTTTGCAATGCCCACCGGTACTGTCTTTACCAACACAAAACCCACTGTTGAACCAGTCCAAGGCACCAGGACAAGTTTTCTCAGAGACCTCCCAGAACACCTTGAAGCTCCAAAGAGATCCCCATAGGTCAGAATGCCCCTTAGGCTCACATGGAGAACTATCAAGAACCCCTATGGAACCTAGGGCAACTCCCGAGTCAGGGCAACAAGGACAAACATCAATATCAGGGCTTTCAGGGACCAGAACCATCTCTGGGCATGCAGGCAGACTGGCAACATCAGAACATGTTCCCACTAAGGAAGCATCAGAGCACGCTAACACCTTAGACACACTTGGGCATTCTGGCACACAAAGAACATCTGGGCACACTGGCACAAGAGAAACCTCTGGGCATGTCAAGGAACTGTGAGCCTCAGGGTCAGCCAAGACAGGACCAAAACCAGGACTGGCCAAAAAAAAATCATCATGACTAAACTTCGCAACTACTGGACTTTTACACGAGAATGCTGGATCAGACTTAGATGTCGCTGATTCCAGCAAAGTCAGTAACAAATCAGATTCAGGGGCACTAACAAGACAGGACAAATCTTCTGATGTATGCACTGAACCAGACAGGGACTCCACAACTACCTCTGGACTGGACAGAGACTCATTTAATACACTGGATTGGAGCTCATGAGGCGCTGCAGAACAAGTCAGTATTGCAGCAGCCCCCACTGGACTAGGCAAAACTGAGGAATTCCCTGGACAGGAAGGGAACTCTGGAACCTCTGCCACAGCGGCCAGAGAACCAGAATCTTTCAGGATACAGGGCTGGGTTTCAGGAACACTCATCAGACCGGACTGAAATTCTGAGATTTCTATTATTTTGACCAGAGAATCAGAATTATCCATGTTACAGGGCAAGACTTCTGAAACATTCAGAGGACAGGGCTGGAGTTCCTCGGCTGTTACAACACTGGAGAGGGACTCAACATTGGTTAAATCAGACTGTGTACAGGGCAAGGTATCTGACACACTTGCTGACGAGGACAATATTTCAATGGCTTCTGCTTTGCTGGGCAGAAATTCATCAAGTTTTATTAGAGCAGACTTTAATTCCAAAACAGCTGCTAGACAAGTGAATATTACTGCAACACCAACTGAGGTAAGCAGTGCTTCAGCCTCCTCTGCTAGAGGGTTTAAAGTATCCAAAGTACTGGGTGAAGCATAAGACTCTGCGACCACAGCTTCACTGGACAGGATCACTGAACAGTCCATATTGCAGGGCAAAACCATGGAAGCACCTGCTGGACAGCATAATGATTCTGTGACCTGAGTTTCATTGGAGAGATCTACTGCACAATTCATGGTACAGGGCAAATTTATTGGAAAATTTTCTGAACAAGGTAATAATTCTGCGATTTCAGGTTCACATAGCAGATGCTCTGAGCTATTCACGAAACTAGAGCGAGGTGTAGAAACAGGAAGATCAAGACACAATGTTTGCGCATCTGAATCACCATTCATTTGTAAAATTGGAAAATTCAGATGCTGGGGTTCTGAGTTTACTAGACAGGATTGCTGGGACTCGGAAACTGATGCAGTGCACCTACTGGCATCTGCTGGATCAGACAGGAGTTGAACTTTATTAACACAGGTAATTTCTGCAGAAGTGTTTGCAGAGACAGGCAAGATTTTTCTGGTGTCTGTTTCACTAAACAAAGAGTCATGAGTACTGGCTAGACTGGACTCGGAAGTCAGCAGGACCTCTGGATTCTCTGCTGAGAAATTTGCGCAGGGCAAGGTTAAGAATGTATCAGTGGCTTCTGTTTTACTGGGAAGTAACACTGAGTTATCCCTGGTACAGGGTGGAATTGCAGGAACTTCAATTTCACACAAAAAGAGCTCCGAATCACCTGCTGAATCAGCCAAAGGTGCTGAAGCAGGCGGGTCAGAACGCCAAATTTGCGAATTCGGAGTCACATAAAAATCATCCAAAATCAGTTCCCACACATCAATCAAGGGAGCCACACGGTCATACCTACACACACCAGCCTCTATTAGGTTATAGGCTGACTTAATGCATGCGTTCAATACCATTTCACTTTTTGCACTGTAAAATTGACAAAATGAACTTGAATCATTCTTCCATTCACAGACCAGGGCTTCCATCTCTCCCCTCTCGAATGGAGGATCCCATGCATACTTAACAGCGAAACATTTAGGCTGATCACAGTCTGCAGATATGATTGTGGCAGGCACATGTATAGGGTTAATTAGCAGGTGATTGGCAGATTCCTTATTCTTAAGAATTTCCAATACCTGTAGCAAGTGTTGAACTGTAGTGTATGCAAACTTCCCTTGGTTCACAAATAAGTTGATTTGTTCAATACTCTGTAATATCTCATCATAATCATACTCAGATAATTCTTTTAAACAAAAATCTTTATTTTCCCTAGCCAGGGAGGAAAGTTCATTAGTAGTTTCATAAGTCCATTTAACTCCCCTGAAAGACAATTGCATTTCATTATCTGTTAATGGCAGAATCTCATTATAGGTCTCAGTCGCTAAGGATAATGATTCTGCAGATTGGACACGTTTCTTAGAACGTTTGCGTTTTGCCTTTGACCTTGCGGTTTTTGGTGATTTATTCAAAGCTGCAGGAAAATTATCAGTAACACTTTCTGCTTGCTGCTCATTCTTGCAAGCAATTGAAGGAGCAGCTGATTGGCCTGCTGCTAGGAGTTCATTAAGAGGAAAAGGCAATGGATCTATGCGCAACCAGTTATGGATCACAAACGCTAGAAATTCCAGCGGTCTATCTTTCAAATCGGAATGATTGAGAACATCAAATGCCCACTGGAATAATTCCCCTTTAAACAAAATATAACTTAGTTGGAGTGCCCAGGTTGAAACAGGAGTCGCTTGGAGATCAGGATTGGTCAGGAACCTGGCACATTCAGAGAAAAACTCATTTTCTGTTTCAGAGCTAAGTTCTTCAAATTTCTTAAAGGAACAGGAACCATAATTAACAGTGTCATACTTTCTGGGAATCCCCCCCACAATGGGGATTGGTAATGGGGTTTTCATAATGTTAGGCTTGGTGGTGTATTCTCCACAGTCAGCATGCAACGCATGCAACGCATGAGCTGGCGTGGAGGAGGTACACACACTAGCACAAGGAAACAGGCTATCCCTAGTATAGTGGAGGGGAGGACTGACTCCAAAAGGAGATTGTGGCGCACAGAGCCGGTGCAGATCTGACAGCCACAAACAATGCTTTCGTTCGTTATAACGTCTCAGCGCAAAGTAGCGCTGAGCGCATAAACCAGAACTGAGGAGATCAGGACAGGTAGACAGAATGAACGCTTGCTAGCTAGCGGCTACTTAGCGACAGCAAGCGTCCAAAACCAGACAGACTGGAATGAGGCAGCCAATGCGATGCGGCGATGGCGTGCCTCACAAAGACAGGACAGGATAGTCAGAAAACAGCAGGATTAAGATAGATGAACGTAACACAGATAAATATACAATAAGTATGTTTTCCTAGCGTATTACAATTACAGCTATCAATGAAACTATTTGTAACGTCTGACTAACATATGTATATATCGGCAATGAACCGATATATGACATAAGCAGCAACGCTGACTAGGAATGGAGTAACACAGGGAACAGGACTCAGAAGGATTCGCTATCTCTTCGCAGAGATGAACGCAATCCACAAACGGTAACAGAACAGGATTCAGAAGGATTCGTTATCTCTTCGCAGAGATGAACGCAATCCACAAACAGTAACAGAACAGGATTCAGAAGGATTCGTTATCTCTTCGCAGAGATGAACGCAATCCACAAACAGAACCAGGAGCAGGGTAACTACCTCAGCACGGGTGGTCACGGTACGCGCAACCTACCAAAACGTGCTGGAAAGCTGACTAACTGCACACAGGATATAAACAGTTCGTGTACGTATACATCAGCGACACTGATGTATTAACGTAACACAAATACAAGGAAAATAATAAACGTGCTGGTATGCATATATATTGGCAATGAACCAATATATGATGCAAAGACCAGCAAAGTATCTTTATAACAATAAACACGGTCGGGGGCTAAAGCGACAGCAAGGCAGGCTTAAGCTGAGGCTATGAAAACCCAAGGAAACCCTGCAGGAAGCAGATCTTTATACTGAGGTCATCCAATGGGAGCAGACATGCAGAATCCCACACAGGTGAATGATAATCAGTCACAAGCTGACAGCAGGGAAAGACAGACAAAGCTATGCATCTTGCATGGAAAGACATCAGAACTGCCTGAGCTGCAGCACTACTTCCAGCAATAGCTGCTGCAGCAGCGATCATTACAGTACCCCCGCCTTTAAAAGCGGATTCCAGACGCTTTTCAAAACTGAAATTCCCAACAAAACAGTCTGACTGATAATTCATGATGACCGGGACAGCCCGGCAAGACCGAATTCCAGAATCAGTCCCCACAAGACTGGACCCATCAGAACCAGAACCTACAGAACCATGCCCATCAGTACTACAAGCCCCAGTGTGACACCCATCAGAACCATGATTTCCAGAAGAAAGCCCTCCGAAACTCCCTGAGCGATACCCACCGCCTTCCAGGAACAGTTCAGAAACGCCAAAGCCTTTGCAATGCCCACCGGTACTGTCTTTACCAACACAAAACCCACTGTTGAACCAGTCCAAGGCACCAGGACAAGTTTTCTCAGAGACCTCCCAGAACACCTTGAAGCTCCAAAGAGATCCCCATAGGTCAGAATGCCCCTTAGGCTCACATGGAGAACTATCAAGAACCCCTATGGAACCTAGGGCAATTCCCGAGTCAGGGCAACAAGGACAAACATCAATATCAGGGCTTTCAGGGACCAGAACCATCTCTGGGCATGCAGGCAGACTGGCAACATCAGAACATGTTCCCACTAAGGAAGCATCAGAGCACGCTAACACCTTAAACACACTTGGGCATTCTGGCACACAAAGAACATCTGGGCACACCGGCACAAGAGAAACCTCTGGGCATGTCAAGGAACTGTGAGCCTCAGGGTCAGCCAAGACAGGACCAAAACCAGGACTGGCCAAAAAAAAATCATCATGACTAAACTTCGCAACTACTGGACTTTTACACGAGAATGCTGGATCAGACTTAGATGTCGCTGATTCCAGCAAAGTCAGTAACAAATCAGATTCAGGGGCACTAACAAGACAGGACAAATCTTCTGATGTATGCACTGAACCAGACAGGGACTCCACAACTACCTCTGGACTGGACAGAGACTCATTTAATACACTGGATTGGAGCTCATGAGGCGCTGCAGAACAAGTCAGTATTGCAGCAGCCCCCACTGGACTAGGCAAAACTGAGGAATTCCCTGGACAGGAAGGGAACTCTGGAACCTCTGCCACAGCGGCCAGAGAACCAGAATCTTTCAGGATACAGGGCTGGGTTTCAGGAACACTCATCAGACCGGACTGAAATTCTGAGATTTCTATTATTTTGACCAGAGAATCAGAATTATCCATGTTACAGGGCAAGACTTCTGAAACATTCAGAGGACAGGGCTGGAGTTCCTCGGCTGTTACAACACTGGAGAGGGACTCAACATTGGTTAAATCAGACTGTGTACAGGGCAAGGTATCTGACACACTTGCTGACGAGGACAATATTTCAATGGCTTCTGCTTTGCTGGGCAGAAATTCATCAAGTTTTATTAGAGCAGACTTTAATTCCAAAACAGCTGCTAGACAAGTGAATATTACTGCAACACCAACTGAGGTAAGCAGTGCTTCAGCCTCCTCTGCTAGAGGGTTTAAAGTATCCAAAGTACTGGGTGAAGCATAAGACTCTGCGACCACAGCTTCACTGGACAGGATCACTGAACAGTCCATATTGCAGGGCAAAACCATGGAAGCACCTGCTGGACAGCATAATGATTCTGTGACCTGAGTTTCATTGGAGAGATCTACTGCACAATTCATGGTACAGGGCAAATTTATTGGAAAATTTTCTGAACAAGGTAATAATTCTGCGATTTCAGGTTCACATAGCAGATGCTCTGAGCTATTCACGAAACTAGAGCGAGGTGTAGAAACAGGAAGATCAAGACACAATGTTTGCGCATCTGAATCACCATTCATTTGTAAAATTGGAAAATTCAGATGCTGGGGTTCTGAGTTTACTAGACAGGATTGCTGGGACTCGGAAACTGATGCAGTGCACCTACTGGCATCTGCTGGATCAGACAGGAGTTGAACTTTATTAACACAGGTAATTTCTGCAGAAGTGTTTGCAGAGACAGGCAAGATTTTTCTGGTGTCTGTTTCACTAAACAAAGAGTCATGAGTACTGGCTAGACTGGACTCGGAAGTCAGCAGGACCTCTGGATTCTCTGCTGAGAAATTTGCGCAGGGCAAGGTTAAGAATGTATCAGTGGCTTCTGTTTTACTGGGAAGTAACACTGAGTTATCCCTGGTACAGGGTGGAATTGCAGGAACTTCAATTTCACACAAAAAGAGCTCCGAATCACCTGCTGAATCAGCCAAAGGTGCTGAAGCAGGCGGGTCAGAACGCCAAATTTGCGAATTCGGAGTCACATAAAAATCATCCAAAATCAGTTCCCACACATCAATCAAGGGAGCCACACGGTCATACCTACACACACCAGCCTCTATTAGGTTATAGGCTGACTTAATGCATGCGTTCAATACCATTTCACTTTTTGCACTGTAAAATTGACAAAATGAACTTGAATCATTCTTCCATTCACAGACCAGGGCTTCCATCTCTCCCCTCTCGAATGGAGGATCCCATGCATACTTAACAGCGAAACATTTAGGCTGATCACAGTCTGCAGATATGATTGTGGCAGGCACATGTATAGGGTTAATTAGCAGGTGATTGGCAGATTCCTTATTCTTAAGAATTTCCAATACCTGTAGCAAGTGTTGAACTGTAGTGTATGCAAACTTCCCTTGGTTCACAAATAAGTTGATTTGTTCAATACTCTGTAATATCTCATCATAATCATACTCAGATAATTCTTTTAAACAAAAATCTTTATTTTCCCTAGCCAGGGAGGAAAGTTCATTAGTAGTTTCATAAGTCCATTTAACTCCCCTGAAAGACAATTGCATTTCATTATCTGTTAATGGCAGAATCTCATTATAGGTCTCAGTCGCTAAGGATAATGATTCTGCAGATTGGACACGTTTCTTAGAACGTTTGCGTTTTGCCTTTGACCTTGCGGTTTTTGGTGATTTATTCAAAGCTGCAGGAAAATTATCAGTAACACTTTCTGCTTGCTGCTCATTCTTGCAAGCAATTGAAGGAGCAGCTGATTGGCCTGCTGCTAGGAGTTCATTAAGAGGAAAAGGCAATGGATCTATGCGCAACCAGTTATGGATCACAAACGCTAGAAATTCCAGCGGTCTATCTTTCAAATCGGAATGATTGAGAACATCAAATGCCCACTGGAATAATTCCCCTTTAAACAAAATATAACTTAGTTGGAGTGCCCAGGTTGAAACAGGAGTCGCTTGGAGATCAGGATTGGTCAGGAACCTGGCACATTCAGAGAAAAACTCATTTTCTGTTTCAGAGCTAAGTTCTTCAAATTTCTTAAAGGAACAGGAACCATAATTAACAGTGTCATACTTTCTGGGAATCCCCCCCACAATGGGGATTGGTAATGGGGTTTTCATAATGTTAGGCTTGGTGGTGTATTCTCCACAGTCAGCATGCAACGCATGCAACGCATGAGCTGGCGTGGAGGAGGTACACACACTAGCACAAGGAAACAGGCTATCCCTAGTATAGTGGAGGGGAGGACTGACTCCAAAAGGAGATTGTGGCGCACAGAGCCGGTGCAGATCTGACAGCCACAAACAATGCTTTCGTTCGTTATAACGTCTCAGCGCAAAGTAGCGCTGAGCGCATAAACCAGAACTGAGGAGATCAGGACAGGTAGACAGAATGAACGCTTGCTAGCTAGCGGCTACTTAGCGACAGCAAGCGTCCAAAACCAGACAGACTGGAATGAGGCAGCCAATGCGATGCGGCGATGGCGTGCCTCACAAAGACAGGACAGGATAGTCAGAAAACAGCAGGATTAAGATAGATGAACGTAACACAGATAAATATACAATAAGTATGTTTTCCTAGCGTATTACAATTACAGCTATCAATGAAACTATTTGTAACGTCTGACTAACATATGTATATATCGGCAATGAACCGATATATGACATAAGCAGCAACGCTGACTAGGAATGGAGTAACACAGGGAACAGGACTCAGAAGGATTCGCTATCTCTTCGCAGAGATGAACGCAATCCACAAACGGTAACAGAACAGGATTCAGAAGGATTCGTTATCTCTTCGCAGAGATGAACGCAATCCACAAACAGTAACAGAACAGGATTCAGAAGGATTCGTTATCTCTTCGCAGAGATGAACGCAATCCACAAACAGAACCAGGAGCAGGGTAACTACCTCAGCACGGGTGGTCACGGTACGCGCAACCTACCAAAACGTGCTGGAAAGCTGACTAACTGCACACAGGATATAAACAGTTCGTGTACGTATACATCAGCGACACTGATGTATTAACGTAACACAAATACAAGGAAAATAATAAACGTGCTGGTATGCATATATATTGGCAATGAACCAATATATGATGCAAAGACCAGCAAAGTATCTTTATAACAATAAACACGGTCGGGGGCTAAAGCGACAGCAAGGCAGGCTTAAGCTGAGGCTATGAAAACCCAAGGAAACCCTGCAGGAAGCAGATCTTTATACTGAGGTCATCCAATGGGAGCAGACATGCAGAATCCCACACAGGTGAATGATAATCAGTCACAAGCTGACAGCAGGGAAAGACAGACAAAGCTATGCATCTTGCATGGAAAGACATCAGAACTGCCTGAGCTGCAGCACTACTTCCAGCAATAGCTGCTGCAGCAGCGATCATTACACTCACCAAATCTTGCAACCCACAAGCGCACCTTTAAAACACAGCTTTTCAGACAATCGCACATGGGCGTAACTAGAAATCACTGGGCCCCCCCAGCGAAACTCTGGATGGGGCCCCCTACTGCCATACTCCCCACTGGGGAGTATATCCTCACCCCCTCTTCCAGCTGCTTTCTGCAGAGGTTCATTGGGAACCAATGTTATTCAAATGGCTAGCGCACACTTGGATATGTTTTCCCCATGCATGGGAGAACAGAGAGAAGTGAAGCACTGCAGGCATTTTCTCTATCTATTACATTAACTTCAGTGATAAAACGTGCAAGTTTTCACACATCCAGACACAAATGGTGTGCAGAAAACGCATTCAGAAAACCAACCGAGAAGTGTGCTCGCAGCCTCAGCTTATTACACTCTTTCTGTCCTGAGGAACAGAAATGGCTCTGCAGACTTCTCCAGTATCACTACAGTACAGAGCACTTGGGGGGGTAGAGAGGTTGGGGGCTGGGCGCTGTACAGAAGACCCTGCTGCACATTGAATAGGGACTGTCTATAAATCTTTGTCTGCGAAACTTTGTACGATTTCTTATCAGTGGCTGTGCAGATGCAGTCATTAGAACAATTGAGCAGAACGTTTTTTTCTCTCCTTGCCCTTAGTTGTCAGTCTCCCAGGACGGGGCTCCCTGTAGCTTCTGGGCCCCTGCATCCCTTGCGTGGTCTATTGTTACACCCCTGCAGTCGAAATATCTGAACTAGGACAGTCCATCTTCAGCCTCTGAATAGTGTAAACTTTCTGAATATAGTACACAAACACAGCAAATCTTGATGACAGGGCCATAGCAATAGCCCCCCCAGGAGCCCTGCCACTGCGGGGTGGGGGGAGGGGTGAATTTGCTATGGGGCCGGTCCTGAATTCAGATTAGCCCTGGCGTGCAGTAATGAGAAAAGAAAATGGTGCTTTACGTGCAAAGTCCCCATCCTCCCACCCCCGTGTATGTCTCTACCCTCCTCACAGCCCCGCAGACCTTGCAGAGTAGTGTGGCAGTGGAATACCTCATTTGCAGCGGGACAGGTCCTCTTCACCTCCTCTGCAGTGTAGCCACCAATGCAGCCAATCATCTTATAGCTCGGTCTGAAGCCTCAAATGAACAGGACCTGTCCCTCACTGTGTGCAGGGAGACCCATGATAACATACTGGATCAATACATATCACGCCTCAATTATATATATATATATATATGTATTTTATGGGACAAATTACGCTTTTTTTGTGGTGATATTTGTTTTTAGTAATTTCTGTACAGGTAGTCCTCGGTTAATGAACGAGATAGGGACTGTCCGCTCGTTCTTAACCTGAATCTGTCCTTAAGTCGGGACAGCCACCTTTGCCCCCGTTTTAAATGCAGAGTAAGTGCAGTGGAAGGTAAATAGAGGACATCTCACCTGATCCTCGGCGGTAGAAGGTCCCATCGTGTCGCCCGGAAGCTGCGCGGCCCGTCCTCTCGCTCCGTCCACTGTTCCACGGCGGCTTCACATGGGTCGCATAATGACGCATTAGCAGGCGCCGCCACTAGGGGGCTTCTCCTGATTGCGTCATTATGCGACCCATAAGATGCCGCCGGGACAGTGGATGGAGCAAGAGGACGGGCTGCACAGCTTCCGGGCACCACGATGGGACCTTCTACTGCCGAGGATCAGGTGAGATGTCCTCTATTTACCTTCTGCTGCGCTTACTCTGCATTTAAAATGGCGCAGAAGAGGTAGTCCCTGGCGGCGTGACGTCATTGCGACAGGGCGGAGCTATGGTCGCGGCGTTCGCATCGGCGGGTCGTTCGTAAGTCGGGCGTTTGTTAACCGGGAACTACCTGTATAAGCATGTTTAAGAGAAAAACAAGGGGAAAAGTACACTATTTATCCAATGCCATCCCATTTAATTTTAAAATAAACAGTGCTATTGTTGATAAAACCCACACATTTGATTTTCCCATTTGCCCTGGCTATCACAGCATTTAAAGAGGAACTTCAGCCTAAACAAACATACTGTCATTAAGTTACATTAGTTATGTTAATTAAAATAGACAGGTAATATAATCTCTTACCCACCCTGTTTTAAAAGAACAGGCAAATGTTTGTGATTTCATGGGGGCAGCCCCCTTTTTCATGGGGGCAGCCATCTTTTTGGTTGAAAGGAGGTGACAGGGAGCATGAAACACAGTTCCAACTGTCCTGTGTCCTGATCATCCCTCCCAGCTGCGCACGCTATGCTTCAAATCTCAAATTTAAAATGTAAAAAATATCAGATTTGCACCAAAACAGCAGAACAGGAACAACATCAGAAATCCCATCATGCTTTGCACAGCATCGCAGGAAAAATGCCCGGGCAGATTTCTTTGATGGGCCGGAACTTAGCTTCTGTGCAGCTAAAATTGAGGCTTGGGTAAGAAAAACAAAGTTCTGATGCTGCAAAACTGCTAAAGAAACACCAAGCCTTTTCAGTGCTGCTGAGTAGATTTTTAGTCTGGAGGTTCACTTTAAATTATGTTCCTAGCACAATGTACCATATTTTTCAGCATGCAAAAATGAGGAGAAAAAGTCCCCATGTCTTATTTGCCAAATACAGGGAATCTCCGACTTAATATCTCCTGCCGATACGAACTGCCAACCCGCCGCAATGTCAGGGACTCCATGTATTGTCGCCCCTGTGTCTTCCTTCACTCTCCCTCTCACCTCATCCAGCAGTGCCCACGGTGATCGCAGACCTCTTCTCTCCCCACGGCTTCCCTAGTGTCGGCTTCTGCTGATGATGCGATCAGCAGAACCCGGCAATAGAGGAGCAGCACCAAAGAGGAGAGCTCTGCGACCACCGCAGGAGTTGCTGGATGAGTTGAGACATGCTGCCAGTACTTGTAGGTACACATGGGGAGCAGAGAAGACTGAGGGGGGACTGGAGGACAACACAGGGGAACATCTACAAGACACTCCTGGAACATGGACGCACCAGGTTTAAGATCTATATATATATATATTTTTGTTCCTGTTTTTTGCCCTCTAAACCTAGGTGTATATATTCTGGAGCGTCTTATATGCTGAGAAATATGGTATGTGAGCAAGAAATTATTGAGAAATAAAGGTGTATTTTTTTCTGTGTTTTTTTATTCTTATTTGCGAATAAAAGCAGTAATATATCCTGATGACATACATATTTAAAAAGTCCAATTTCTAAGGTAACAAATTATGTACTCTCTTTTTAAGGTCTGTAACTTTGTTTTCTTCTTACAAGCTTTTATTTTGGTATAGAATATATGAAAATAATAATTTTATTGCTTTTGATTCAGTTTGTTGCTAAAAAGAATTTACAAGACAAAGGCCTCAACCCTAAAACACCCTAAGGGTCCATTCAGACTTACTAAAGATAAAACGCTAGCATTTTTGCTAGCGTTTTGCTCTGGCGATTTTTGGCAATTAATGCCCAAAAATTCCCATTCACACTTGGGGTGATTTTCCGCTATCGCGATTAGCGCTTCTATAGCACTAAACGCGATCGCCGGAAAATCACCTGAAAATGGTGCAGGATACACATTTTTTGGGATCAATTTGCGTTAATCGCCGGCGATTAATGCAAATCGCCCAGGTGAGAACGGGCCCATAGGTTTCTATTGCACTAGCGCTTTAAAAAGCACTAGCGCTTGAGCGTTTTGCCGAAATCGCCGCCAAAATATTCAGATGTGAATGGGGCCTAAAATCTATTCTACAACATATCATGTTTAATATGACATGATACATGTCTCAGTTGAAAGCTAGCTGGACATTTGGTAGGCTATTAACTCCGAAGTGGACGTGTGGCTTTATACGGGCTAATTGTTTGCACAAAGTATTTTAAAGTATTTTAGATCCATTCTTTGTTTGTATAGCACCAGAAGAGTCTGGATAGCAGAAAAAGGTCACAAATGTCACCATTATAGAAAGCGAACAACCTTGGCTATTCAAAAGTGGGTGTTTAGTAACCTAATGAATTGTGTAGCTTTGCTGAAACTTCAGAAGCTTTGATAATTTTGAAAAAATCCATCTTTTTGAATGTTGGCTTTAGTTTGTCCCTACATATTTTTTATGTGACTTAGGTCACAGCTATAAGACACACCAATATTTATTCGACAGCTTGTCGTGGTTAAAATTACACCACATATGCAGCATTTGGTAAGAAACTGGTGGTGCAGCAAAAAGAGCCCCTATAAAGTACTTACCTCGGGAGGGGGAAGCCTCTGGATCCTAATAAGGCTTTCCGTATCCTTTTCAATCTCCGGGACTCAGCACTGTCAGCCCCCAAAAATCTGCAACACAGGCGCAGCAGGGGCTTCAGTGTGTGGTAATATTTACCTCTTGCGCAGGCGCAATACGAGCTACATAGCCGAGCCCAATCGGGTCCACTCTACTGCACAGGCAGGCAATGTATATATTAATTGTAGTATTACTGAGACAGCGCTCCTCTTCTTATATTATGCCACCTGTAAATCAAACGAAAAACTACACATCGTGTATTACTGATAAAAAGGACATCATCTTAAAACACCCATAAAGTGCAAAAAGTGCTCAGTCAGTGCTCCACTGCAAGTGTCAATATTCCACGAAATCCCCTTAAGAAATGCGCGCTCACCAAATGCAGGCCACTTCAAATCCAGGTGGGTCTAAAGCTTAGGTTTAACGGCCAACGACTCAGCAGTAGATAAGATCCAAAGGTTTTATTCCATTACCTCATAAAAAACAGTAAAAACGGACATAGCATAAAATCTTTTGACATAAAATCAATTGCCCTGCGCTCAATGCGCACTCACGTCATCCAAGAATGTCAAGCGCCTATCGGGTCCAATACCCAGCGGTGTTTTTCCTATTGCAGCTGCCGGCGTCCCGTATCCGCTACAATTCCTCCGCTGTAAGTTCAACCTTCCTCCGAGCGGTGTATTCCTTACTCTCTGTGACGTCAGACGCTCCTCGCTCCCCACTGTTGGGGGAGCCAGTAGCTATTTCTGACGGAGCTTGAGGGAAAGCTGCTAGTGCGTAAAAGCGGCGACAAGCAGGGTTTTTTGGGAGAGCCAAAGCTGGATCCCCTCTGGTGAGGAGGACAGGGGAAGCTGCTTTAGAATCCAGAGGCTTCCCCCTCCTGAGGTAAGTAACCCCAGGGGCAATTTGTTTCCTTCAGGCACACTTTAAAGAGTAACTGTCAGGCTGCAAAAGCTAATTTAAACCTCTATTCTCCTATGTTAAACAGTTTAGAAGGAAGCCAAAAAGGCAATACTGAAGTTAAAAATCTCTCTTAACTTGATGTATGCTAAACAGCAAGGCTGGTTATTCCCAAGCTCTGAAGGAGGCCAGCAGGATGCATAACAGATACTGCAAAGAATTCTGGGGCTGCCTCTTCTCCCCACTGCAGTACCTTGGCCCTCCCCTTCATTTCCCTACCCCGCTCTAAGGCTGCTTTCACAGTGAGAAGTTACAGGCTCATGTTACAGCAGCTTGTATCTTGCAGCCCAGCACACAGCACTGAAAAATCAATGTGCTGTTCACAGGGCACATGTTCCGTTAGAGTATACTGCATGAGTCCGCTATTGTTCCTAGCCACATGGCTAATTAATATTCACTGCACAGTAGTGTTGTCCGGATCATGAACCATTAGGATCTTTGATCCGGATCTTTTTTGTGAGCCGAAACATCAGGAAGCAGGGTAAGGGAGGATAATACATCACAATTGGCTTCATACAAGACAGTCAAACATGGAGCCTGCCATGAGCTGTCAGGAGCATCAATCTCTGCAAATACTATATAAAAATTCTGTGAAATCCAAACGTGGACAGTGAAATGCATCTGTAATGTAAGTACAGCCAATATTTAGCTACTGATATATGTGTTGTTTTTTTCTCTGAGACCCTATACCTAACAGCTCCTCTTTAAATGTATAAACCTCACGGATATTACACCACACTGTTCTTCCTCTTGCTCACAGCAGATGGCAGCAAACCACTGCCAATTTTTTTCAGTTCTGTGTACTGAAATCCGTTAATCACATGTGACATAGTTACAGTGTGTGTAGCAATGGTGCTCTGGTTATCTCCATGATGTAAAAAATTCACATAGATTCAGAGACCTGCAGGAACATGGTGGGGACACTTATACAGCTCAGGGGTACAGCTCAGGGGAAAACTCACGTATGCAATCATGAAAGAATAACCTACTGTGACGAAGCAAAGGTATAGATGCTGCTAAAGCATGATTGGGCAATCAACATATCTTATTTTAATTTTTTGAGAAAATCAATTTTTAAAAATTCAAAGAAAATTTTTTTTTAAACCGGAAAAATGAGATTTTGCTGCAGTACACTGAGGGCTCAGGGGGACAGAGGAGACACAGTGGAGGGACAGATGGGGACACTGACAGTGGCGGCTCCAGCTTCAGATTTTTGGAGGGGCACAAAGGGGGCACGATGGCTGGCTGGTGGAGCCCATTTGGGTGATCAAAATCTATGTTGGTATGGCAAGCTTTAGATATTTTTTGCCTAACTCAGGTGATAATATTAAGGCTAACTAGTTCAGCAATGATAGGAACCAAATTTATAAATCACAAACAGAACTCAAAAGCTTTTGAGCAGAGCAGAATATCCAAATGATGGTGCTATTATGGAAGTAAAGTTACCTACAGATGTACTTCGTCAGTTGGCTGGTAAACTTTAATCCTTACTTGCTAGCAAGCTGCTCCTGTGTGGACAGATCACAGACAAATCACTCCAGCCCCATGCCTGTGTGTCACCTACAAGCAAGGGGAAGAGGCAGGAGGGAGAGAAACACTGTAATTCCTTGTCTTAGTAGCTGAGCATTGCTGCAGACAACTAATGCTGGGAATACACGGTTCGTTTCTGCCGTGCGTTTCTGCTCTCGATCAATTTTGCCGCTTTATTCAGCAGTCGTTCTCTTATCTTCCGCTCGTTTTTCTTATCTTTTTCCATTCACTTCTATCAGAAATCGTGCAGCGAAAGGATCGAAAGGGAGATCGGACATTCTCTATTGACCATCTAATCAGCTAAAAAATGAACTGTGTATTCCCAACGGGTTGGAGCAGCATGACAAAAAGTTCTGGCTCCAAAGGTTTTTAACTAAACTCTGGGGTGGTCAAATGGTTAGATCCTTTTGATCTGAGGTTGTGGGAGGTGGGACGCAATGGACTTTTATTAATAATAATAATAATCAGTTTTCTAATCAGTTTCTTCCACGCAGAGCCCAGACATTTTAATTTCTTTAAAAGTGATACAGTTGTCCTGGAGGAAGTGGGACAATACAATATAACTAGTTATCTTTAGAGTAAATTACCGCGTTTTTCGGCATATAAGACGCACCTAGGTTTAGAGGGCAAAAACCAGGGAAAAAATATATACTAAACCTGGTGTGTCCATGGTCCAGGAGTGTCTTGAAGATGTTCTTCCCAATTATTGTTTCCTACTTGGTACCCATGTGTCTCCTTCTGTCCCCCATGTGTCCTCCTGTGTCCCCTTCTGTCCTCCTGTGTCCTTTTTTGCTCCCCCTGTGTCTCCTTCTGTCCCCCATGTGTCCTCCTGTGTCCCCTTCTGTCCTCCTGTGTCCTTTTTTGCTCCCCCTGTGTCCTCCTTTGCCCGTTTGTGTCCCCTTGTGGTCTCCTTGGTCCCCCTGTGCATCCTCATTTGTCCCCTTGTATCCTCCTCAGTCCCACTGTGTGTCCTTCATTGTCCCCTTCTGTCCCCCTGTGTTGTCCTCCAGTCCCCCTGTGTCCTCGTTTGTCCCCTTCTGTCCCCTTGCGCTGTCCTCTACTCTTAGGTGAGCTGTGCTGCTGCTAATTGTAATTACACACGGGGAGTGGTGGAAACATGTGAGGGGGGGGGGGGGGCGGAGGATGACACAGGGAAGAATACAGGGAGGAAGTCCCTAACATTGCGGTCAGCGGGCGATCCAAAGTCAGGGACTTCCTGTATTTGGCATCCATTTTTTGGCATTTCCAATTTTTTGGGGGAAAAAAGTACGTCTTATTTGCCGAAAAATACTGTAAGCAGATAGACTCCGCCAGATGTCTATAGACAGTGTTGACAACTTTTGTGGCTGATGTAAATCTTGAAGGGCAGAAGACAAAGGGGCGTAACAGTACAAATTACCAGTGTTATTTTTATAAAAATTTCTCCTTTACAGTTTCTCTGTTTGTTTGTGAAGATCTCGTTATAATTCTGCCGCCGCAGATGAAACACGAGATAATCACTCGGCTTTTGCAGAATTCACTGATGTTTTCCATCATTGGTAACAGATCTCTGAGCTCTGCCTATAAAATAGTGTTTCATATTTTGTGTTTTTATTATGAGCATACAAGAAAAGCACATAAAGTATTACACAATTGCCGAATGACATGAAAGCCCGCAAGAAAGGACTTTGAACGCTTTCATTGGTCTCATCAAAGATGTAATGGCATGTAAGAAGACGAGGGTAAACTTTGAGGAATATTCGTTTGGGAAACTTCAGAAAAACAACTTGAATGAAAAAAAAAGGTTTGGGGTAAAGTTCAAGTTTGGTGGAGTTAGAACAAGGATGTCGACCTCCAGTTCTCAAGGGCCGAAGTACTCACGCATTTTTGGCACAGCTCATATTAATTGATAGAACTGAATCAGGAAAGATATGGTTCATTAAGTAGTACACATTTCGCTAATTCTCAGTCCATCCTAAACACTGGCATGGATATAACTTTGCACGCTAATTTGGGAAATAAAAATTTTCGGGGAGAAAATGGTTAAGGGAGAGTTTTATAGCAGTGATAGAATATGTGCAAATTTACCAATATTCTACAACTTAATTGATAAAGTGAAATATCGCCAATACCTAACCTTTCCCTACTCTCATACAGAACCCTCCCCTAATGGACAACTAATAACCCTCCCCCGGGAAAGTAATAACCCTCCCGCAGGCAACTATTAACCCTCTCCCTTAGGCAACTAATAACCTTCCCACAGAGCAACTTATAACCCTCCCCTGATCAACTAATAATCCTCTCACTTGAGCAACTAATAACCCTCCCCGAGCATCTAATAACCCTCCCACCTGATCAACTAATATACCTCCCCCGAGCAACTAATAACCCTCCCCCGGGCAAGTAATAACCCTCCCGCAGGCAACTAATAACCCCCCCCCCCCTCAGCAACCAATAACCCTACCCTGAGTAACTATAACCCTCTCACCTGAGCAACTAATTACCCTCTCACCTGATAAAATAATAACCCTCCCCACGAGTAACTTTTAACCCTGCCCCTGAGACACTAATAACCCTCCTTCCTGAGCAACTAATAACTCTCCCCCTGGCAACTAATAACCTTCCCCTGAGCAAGTAATAACCCGCCTCCACCCAGACAACTAATAACCCTCCTCCCAGGCAACTAATAACCCTCCCCCTGAGCAACTAATAACTCTACTACACGGGCAACTAATAATCCTCCCTCTCCCCGACATAAAATGGTCTCCCAGGCTCACCCGCTATGGGAACTGCACCTTCTATCTTACTGATCAGTCAGACAGGAAATTGCATTGTGTGTAGCAAGCATTAAACAATCCCGCAAACACACCTAATGCCTAAATCTTAACCCTGCTCCAGCGCCTGCTAAATATAGCTACTGTAATACAAACCTATATAGTATCCGATTAGCTACTTTTGTAGCCGATCGGTTAAAACTCCCGCATCGTGCCGCCAAACTCACTGTCTGAGTACTGATACTTGGCATTAGCATCAACCAGATACCTGCCGAGCTGCACGCCCATATCACCTGCTTTATAATTGGCTTCCCCAGAACTGACCTTATCTTATGATAGGAACATTATATTGTTACCTCCTCCGAGGAACAGTTAGTTGCAGGATTTGCACAATGCTGTCTGTAAAGCACTAGAGAAAAAAGTGCTGGTAATAAAATAATAAATCTATATACAGTATATAAAATTGGACATACGTATGTACATTATGTGCCACCATCACTCGAAAACGTCTTGACCGATTTGAACGAAACTTGGTATGTGGATCCCTTACTACCTGGGATGATATGTTCTGGGGGTCTTGCGTCCCCCCTGTGCACCTCGGCGGAGCTACAAACAGCCAATCAGATTTCATCCATTCACTTCAATGGGAAAATGTAAAAAGCTGTCATTCTCACAGTAATAAAGCCAGAGTCCCATATTTGGCACAGTTAGTCACTTGGTAACCAAGGTTACAAATTCTGGAAAAGTGGGTGGAGCATAAAACAGCCAATCAAATTTCAGCCATTAATTTTAAATTGGAAAATGTAAATTACAGCCATTGTTATGCTGTTAATTGCAGGGTTTTCAAACTTGGCACAGTTGGGCACTGGGTGACTG
Organism: Hyperolius riggenbachi; assembly: GCF_040937935.1. Taxonomy (NCBI): domain Eukaryota; kingdom Metazoa; phylum Chordata; class Amphibia; order Anura; family Hyperoliidae; genus Hyperolius; species Hyperolius riggenbachi. The sequence continues at coordinate 658,164,710 of NC_090646.1, forward strand.
GGATTAATATTCAGGAAAGTGGGTGGAGCCTACAGCAGCCAATCAAAATTAATGTATTGATTTTCAAGGGGAATATTTAAATTGCTGCCATTCTTACACTGTTAATGGCAGATGCCTTAAACCTGCTACAGTTGGTCACTGGGTGACTGGTGTTCAAATTCAGAATAGGTAGTGGAGCCACAAACAGCCAATCACATTTGTTTGATGGATAATCTGCTTCCATTCTCATATGATTGATGCCAAGGACCCCAAAGCTCACAAACTTGGCCATTGAGCGACTGTGTGCCAAGGTTAGAAAAAGTTGGTGGAGCCAACAACAACCAACATTTTTAAATGGGAAAATTTAAACTGCAGCCATTCTTACACTGTTAACAGCAGGGTTTTCAAACTTGGCACAGTTGTTCACTGGGTGACTGGGATTCATATTCAGGAAAGTGGGTGGAGCATACAACAGTGAATCAAAATTCACCTGTTGATTTTACAGGGAAATATTTAACTAGCATTGCCCCTGCGGCAGTATATCTGCTTCCTGCAGGACTTCATCTAAAGTCCCAGGGATGTAGTTATTAGTCTGCTACCATGATCGCCCACCGCACCCACCGGTCCTTACTCCCATGCGCGTTCTCATTGCCACATCAATGAGGTGCCAGTGGTCCTTGACAAAATAAAAGTGAAAGCACACACACTTCTTCCTGAGTGTTGTTCACATGTTTAGAGAAAAAGAATTCTTAGCAAAAATTAATCCTACTTGGTGGCGAAAATAAAAAGATATACATAATGTTTGGTGTGATAAGTAGTGATAACGTTATTGTCGAATGAATGGGAGGAGCACTGTAAGGTGAAAATTGCTCTGGTCCGTAAGGGGAAAAACCCCTTAGTGGTGAACTAGTTGAATTGCTGCCATTCTTACACTGTTAATGGCAGAGGTCTCAAACCTGCTACATTGGCCACTGGGTGACTGGGGTTCAAATTCAGAAAAGGGGCAGAACCAACAGCCAATCAGATTTGTTTGCTTCATTACTAGATTTCAATGGGAAAATTTTAACTGCTTCCATTCTAACAATATTATTGCCAAGGACCCCAAAGCTCACAAAATTGGTCATTGACTGATTATGTGTCAAGGTTAGGAAGTGGGCGGCGCCAACAACAACCAAATACATACCCGGGCAACGCTTTAATTTTAGTTAGTACATAATAATATGCAAAAAAAATGCCTCAGTGGTTTACTTGGGATTTGCCTATCTAAAAAAAGCACAACTAGAAGCTATGGAGAACAATGCTATTTGAAGGCATATCTTTTTCATGGTTTTTCTGATATTCCACCCATTACTGTGTTCTTGCTCCTAAATTCTAGCGCTGTTCATCAGAGTTTGCCTCTTCATCTTATTACATTGTGTGATTAAACGCCTGAGCCGAGAGTGTCCTTCCTCCGCTAAGTATCATCTGAACATGGAGATCTGCCAGTGGTGACTTTAATCATCAGCGACTGACGCTCAGTGAACAGAACGGGAGCGGGGAGTTTAACATGAGGACATCAGGGCACCAAATGTCACCAAATGTCACTCTTGCACCGCAGATATTTCTGCTGAGCCCTTTGGCAGCGTCGGACGAGTAAGGGTTGTGACATTGCTGGAATATTCCTGTTTTGTGGTCTTCTCTGACGAGACACCGCTTGGCTTACAGGCTGATCTGCTAACACTGTTACGGCCATCAAGGGTTAATGAGTTCTGAAGTTTCATATATGTTTGCTTTTAAAGGACACCTGAGGCAAAAATAAACTAATGAAATAAACAATTGTATCAGTGGCGTAGCAAAGGAGCTGTGGGCCCCAATGCAAGCTTTACAATGGGGGCCCCCCAAGCACTCTATACATAACAATTGATATGGCGCACCAAAACCTGCCAATGGCAATTACAGTGTCAGAGGAGCAAGAGGGGATGGGGAGCAGTTTGTTAATGATTACTACTATTCAAAGTATCTATAGAAGTGATTATTATGAGCACAGGACTAGAGTTGGGCCGAACCTCCGATTTTCGGTTCGCGAACCGGGTTCGCGAACTTTCGCGAAAGGTTCGGTTCGCGTTAAAGTTCGCGAACCGCAATAGACTTCAATGGGGATGCGAACTTTGAAAAAAAAAATTAATTATGCTGGCCACAAAAGTGATGGAAAAGATGTTTCAAGGGGTCTAACACCTGGAGGGGGGGATGGCGGAGTGGGATACATGCCAAAAGTCCCCGGGAAAAATCTGGATTTGACGCAAAGCAGCGTTTTAAGGGCAGAAATCACATTGAATGTTAAATGACAGGCCTAAAGTGCTTTCAAACATCTTGCATGTGTATACATCAATCAGGTAGTGTAATTAAGGTACTGCTTCACACTGACGCACCAAACTCATCGTGTAACGCACCGCAAACAGCTGTTTGTGTAGTGACGGCCGTGCTGGACTGGTGCGCACCATGGCGAGAGTGCAGGTTTTGGTGGCTTTACAGCCCATATGGTCAGTCACCTGGCTGATGTAGCTGAATGACAGAACAGTGACTGTCCAGCTGATCAAATTTGGTCTGACCACAATGAGGCAACGACCTTATTATCGTGGGTGTGCCCCCCGAGACACTCATCTAGGCGCCGGTCATTGCTCCATTGTGATACGCAAGCCCCTTCACCACGGCAAGGTAATGATCACGAAGGGGAATGGGCGCATGTTCATGCCTTTTCTTTTGTTGTTGCAGCTGCCCGCAGTGCAGCCAGAAAAATTAGGCAGTCATGTACACGCACCCGAAAAATTATTACAGCGGCCGCTGCTAGCAGCGGCCTAAAAAATTCAGCAATCCGCCTGGAGTCCCGGACCCTGTTGGTGGTGGCGGAGAAGGTAGTGAAGCGGCCTGCAGGCAGACATGCTGTGTGGAGGGACTGGGAGCGACTTAGTCTTCTTGGGGCAGGCCAGGCAGCCAGTCACACGGCGTGCAGGCAGAGATGCTGTATGTGCGGGGACTGACTTAGTCTTGGGGCGGGCAGCAGCCCTCCGGGATCCATGCCTCATTCATTTTTATAAAGGTGAGGTACTTAACACTTTTGTGACTTAGGCGACTTCTCTTCTCTGTGACAATGCCTCCAGCTGCGCTGAAGGTCCTTTCTGAGAGGACGCTTGCGGCAGGGCAGGAGAGAAGTTGGATGGCAAATTGGGACAGCTCTGGCCACAGGTCAAGCCTGCGCACCCAGTAGTTCAAGGGTTCCTCATCGCTGTTCACAGCAGTGTCTACATCCACACTTAAGGCCAGGTAGTCGGCTACCTGCCGTTCCAGGCGTTGGTGGAGGGTGGATCCGGAAGGGCTACGGCGAGGCGTTGGACTAAAGAACGTCCGCATGTCCGACATCACCATGAGATCGCTGGAGCGTCCTGTCTTTGACTGCGTGGACACGGGAGGAGGATTAGTGGCAGTGGTACCTTGCTGGCGTTGTGCCGTCACATCACCCTTAAAGGCATTGTAAAGCATAGTTGACAGCTGGTTCTGCATGTGCTGCATCCTTTCCACCTTCCGGTGAGTTGGTAACAGGTCCGCCACTTTGTGCCTGTACCGAGGGTCTAGTAGTGTGGCCACCCAGTACAGCTCATTCCCCTTGAGGTTTTTTATACGGGGGTCCCTCAACAGGCAGGACAGCATAAAAGACGACATCTGCACAAAGTCGGATCCAGTACCCTCCATCTCCTCTTGCTCTTCCTCAGTGACGTCAGGTAAGTCAACCTCCTCCCCCCAGCCGCGAACAATACCACGGGAAGGTTGCGCAGCACAAGCCCCCTGCGACGCCTGCTGCGGTTGTTCTCCTGCCGCTGTCCCCTCCTCCTCCTCCTCCTCCCCCAAAGAAACACCTTGCTCATCATCCTCTGAGTCTGACTCATCTTCTGCACATGACCTCTCTTCTTCCTCCTCCTCCCCCCTCTGTGCTGCCGCAGGTGTTGAGGAAACAGCTGGGTCTGATGAAAATTGGTCCCATGCCTGTTCCTGCCGTAACGGTTCCTGGTCACGCTCATTCGCAGCTTCATCCGCCACTCTACGCACAGCACGCTCCAAGAAGTACGCGTAGGGAATTAAGTCGCTGATGGTGCCCTCACTGCGGCTCACCAGGTTGGTCACCTCCTCAAACGGCCGCATGAGCCTGCATGCATTTTTCATCATTGTCCAGTTGTCGGGCCAGAACATCCCCATCTTCCCAGACTGTTTCGTTCTACTCCAGTTGTAGAGGTACTGGGTGACGGCTTTCTTCTGTTCTAGCAGGCGGGAGAACATGAGGAGGGTCGAGTTCCAGCGAGTGGGGCTATCGCAAATGAGGCGTCTCACCGGCATGTTGTTTTTACGCTGAATTTCTGCAAATCGTGCCATGGCTGTGTAAGAGCGCCTCAAATGCCCACAGAACTTCCTGGCCTGCTTCAGGACATCCGCTAAGCCAGGGTACTTTGCCACAAATCTTTGAACCACCAGATTCATGACATGTGCCATGCAGGGTATGTGTGTCAGCTTCCCCATATGCAAAGCGGCAAGCAGATTGCTGCCGTTGTCGCACACCACGTTGCCTATCTCCAGGTGGTGCGGGGTCAGCCACTCATCCACCTGTTTCTTAAGAGCAGCCAGGAGAGCTGCTCCAGTGTGACTCTCCGCTTTGAGACAAGCCATGTCTAAGATGGCGTGACACCGTCGTACCTGGCATGCAGCATAGGCCCTGCGGAGCTGGGGCTGTGTAGCTGGAGAGGAGAACTGCCACTCAGCCAAGGAGGAGGAGGAGGACAGCGAAGAGCATGTAGCAGGAGGAGAGGAGGTGGCAGGAGGCCTGCCTGCAAGCCGTGGAGGTGTCACAATTTGGTCCGCCGCTTTCTGCTTGCCATCGTTCACCACCAGGTTCACCCAATGGGCTGTGTAGGTAATGTAGCGGCCCTGCCCGTGCTTGGCAGACCAGGCATCTGTGGTCAGGTGTACCCTTGACCCAACGCTCTTCGCAAGAGATGACACCACTTGCCTCTCAACTTCACGGTGCAGTTGGGGTATGGCCTTTCTGGAAAAATAAGTGCGGCCTGGCATCTTCCACTGCGGTGTTCCGATGGCCACAAATTTACGGAAGGCCTCAGAGTCCACCAGCCGGTATGGTAACAGCTGGCGAGCTAACAGTTCCGCCACGCCAGCTGTCAGACGCCGGGCAAGGGGGTGACTGGCCAAAAGTGGCTTCTTCCGCTCAAACATTTCCTTCACGGACACCTGACTGCTGCTGTGGGCAGAGGAGCAGGAACCGCTCAAGGGCAGAGGCGGAGTGGAGGAGGGTGCCTGTGAAGGTGCAAGGGAGAGAGCGGCATAAGCAGATGATGCACCTGAAGGAGGAAGAGGAGAAGGAGGGTGACTTTGCTTTTGTGTGCTGCTGCTGCTTTTGCTCAGGTGGCCATCCCATTGCTGTTTGTGCCTTTTCTGCAGGTGCCTTCGTAAGGCACTTGTCCCTACGTGAGTGTTGGCCTTTCCACGGCTCAATTTTTGTTGGCAGAGCGAACAGATGGCTTTGGTCTGATCTGAGGCACACACATTAAAAAATTTCCACACCGCTGAGCCACCCTGGGATGTGGGCACCTCAGCAGCTGATGCTGAAGGGCAAGTTGGCTGGCTGTACATAGGTGGCGAATCTGGCGATACATGGTGCCGGACTCTGCCACCAGCTGTTTCTGACGAAGAGCTGCCCCAGCTTCTTTCAGCAACTTCTATCCTCCTACTACTCTCTGACTCCCCCTCTGAACTGTCCCCCTCTTCATCTCCTCTATTGGGAACATACAGAGGATCCCTATCATCGTCATCATCGTAATCATCCTGCCCAGCTTCGCTTGCCTCAGAAAAATCCAAATGTGTAGGTCCTTCATCCTCCTTACACGTTACATCCATAGTGTTGTCGCGTAACGCAGACATATGAGCTGGTGAAAATTCATCTGGCTGTAACAATGGCTGTGCATCAGTGATTTCACCACCACTAAATAATTCTTGCGAAGTGTCAAATGCAGCGGAAGTGGTGCTAGTAGTAGCGCTGGTGGCTGAGCAAGATGAGGTGTTCTGTGTCGCTAAATACTCAACCACGTCCTGACAATCTTGGGAGGTGATGGGACGTGCCTTCTTCCGAGCACTGTACTGTGGGCCAGGTCCACACGAAATTACATTTACACGACCTCGCGCAGACCTGCCGGGTGGCCTTCCTCTGCCTCTGCCACTACCTCTTCCTCTTCCTCTACCTGTTTTGTCCATATCGGGTATGCACGGAGTGGTATATCACACTGCGTGCACTCACGTAGGTAGGTGGGTTCACTTAACTGCACAGGTATGCGCACTGATGCGGTGGGTTCACTGAACAGTACAGGTATACAGTGGCGGGTTCACTGAACACAACAGATATGCAGTGGCGTGTTCACTAAACAGGTATACAGTGGCAGGTCCACTGAACAGAACAGGTATACAGTGGCAGGTCCACTGAACAGAACAGGTATACAGTGGCGGGTCCACTGAACAGAACAGGTATACAGTGGCGGGTTCACAGAACAGGTATGCAGTGGCAGGTTCACTGAACACAACAGGTATGCAGTGGCGTGTTCACTAAACAGGTATACAGTGGCAGGTCCACTGAACAGAACAGGTATACAGTGGCGGGTTCACAGAACAGGTATACAGTGGCGGGTCCACTGAACAGAACAGGTATACAGTGGCGGGTTCACAGAACAGGTATGCAGTGGCAGGTTCACTGAACACAACAGGTATGCAGTGGCGTGTTCACTAAACAGGTATACAGTGGCAGGTCCACTGAACAGAACAGGTATACAGTGGCGGGTTCACAGAACAGGTATACAGTGGCGGGTCCACTGAACAGAACAGGTATACAGTGGCGGGTTCACAGAACAGGTATACAGTGGCGGGTCCACTGAACAGAACAGGTATACAGTGGCGGGTTCACAGAACAGGTATACAGTGGCGGGTCCACTGAACAGAACAGGTATACAGTGGCGGGTTCACAGAACAGGTATACAGTGGCAGGATCACTGAACAGGTATGCAGTGGCAGGATCACAGTACAGGTATGCAGTGGGCTGAGGGCTCACTGAACAGAACAGGTATGCTGTGGCAGGATCACTGAACAGCTATGCAGTGGCAGGATCACAGTACAGGTATGCAGTGGGCTGAGGGCTCACTGAACAGAACAGGTATGCTGTGGCAGGATCACTGAACAGGTATGCAGTGGCAGGATCACAGTACAGGTATGCAGTGGGCTGAGGGTTTACTGAACAGAACAGGTATGCTGTGGCAGGATCACTGAACAGCTATGCAGTGGCAGGATCACAGTACAGGTATGCAGTGGCAGTATCACAGTACAGGTATGCAGTGGGCTGAGGGCTCACTGAACAGAACAGGTATGCTGTGGCAGGATCACTGAACAGGTATGCAGTGGCAGGATCACAGTACAGGTATGCAGTGGGCTGGGGGCTCACTGAACAGAACAGGTATGCTGTGGCAGGATCACTGAACAGCTATGCAGTGGCAGTATCACAGTACAGGTATGCAGTGGGCTGAGGGCTCACTGAACAGAACAGGTATGCTGTGGCAGGATCACTGAACAGGTATGCAGTGGCAGGATCACAGTACAGGTATGCAGTGGGCTGAGGGCTCACTGAACAGAACAGGTATGCTGTGGCAGGATCACTGAACAGCTATGCAGTGGCAGGATCACAGTACAGGTATGCAGTGGGCTGAGGGCTCACTGAACAGAACAGGTATGCTGTGGCAGGATCACTGAACAGCTATGCAGTGGCAGGATCACAGTACAGGTATGCAGTGGGCTGAGGGCTCACTGAACAGAACAGGTATGCAGCCAGGAAGAAGTTAAGCCTAACTAATCTTTCCCTGAGAGACAGTCTGCAGCAGCTCGCCCTACTCTGACTAATGCAGGCACACGAGTGGCCGTAATGGCCGCCGCTGCCTGCCTTATATAAGGGGGGGTGGGGCTCCAGGGGCTAGTGTAGCCTAATTGGCTACACTGGGCCTGCTGACTGTGATGTAGAGGGTCAAAGTTGACCCTCAGGTGCATTATGGGGCGAACCGAACTTCTTCCGCAAAAGGTTCGCGTGCGGTACCCGCACGCGAACCACCTAAGTTCGCGCGAACCCCGTTCGCCGGCGAACCGTTCGGCCCAACTCTACACAGGACCAGTAGAGAGCTAATACTGTAGTTGAGAATGGGCCCCGATGCGGTCACAACCTCTGCGCCCCCTATTGCTACGCCTCTGAATTGTATCTATCCTCCTTCTCCAAAAAATGACTTTCTAATTTATTTTATGTTTAAATCAACTTTTTTAAGTTTTAACTGTTTTATTGTTTTTTGCTCAATGCCACATTCATTGAAGTATTCCAGTGCTAAAATCTATGAACTATTGGCCCTTTGTATCTCTTTCCTGCAGGGATGGTCAGTCAACTTCGCTACGCTGCAACTACGCGTAGTTTTATGCAATTACGCTTCGCCAAGCTACGTATGCATTTCGTAGACTATGCGTTAAAATATGCAATTACGCGTAGTGTGAAGCGTAGTGTTTGCGGATGCTTATGCTCGCATGCAGAAAATTTTATGCATTAATTCCTCTGTAAACGCTTAAACCGGGAACTCTCCTATGCGTACATTCCCCTTTCCAATGTGTACATTTGTAAGCATACAATCGCACGCGGAAAATTAGACGCGAGTAATGCATTCGTAGTTCACTACGCAACACACATGTTAAAGGGGAACTTCAGCCTAAACAAACATACTGTCATTAAGTTACATTAGTTATGTTAATTAGAATAGATGGGAAATATAATCTCTTACTCACCCTGTTTTAAAAGAACAGACAAATGTTTGTGATTCATGGGGGCTGCCATCTTTGTCATGGGGGCAGCCATCTTTTTGGTTGAAAGGAGGTGACAAGAAGCAGGAGACACAGTTCCAACTGTCCTGTGTCCTGATAACACCTCCCAGCTTTACATGCTAGGCTTCAAATATCAAATTCAAAATGTAAGAAAAAAAATTTGCACCAAAACAGCAGAATGAGAGCAACAACATCAGAAATCCCATCATGCTTTGCACAGCATCAGGGGAAACATGCCCGGGCAGTTTTCTTCTGTGCAGCTAAAAATGAGGCTTGTATAAGAGAAACAAAGTTCTGATGCTGTGAAACTGTTAAAGAAACACCAGGCCTTTTCAGTACTGATGAGTCGATTTTCAGTCTGGAGGTTCACTTTAACTACACATAGTGGGAGTAAGCTACGTGTAGCGGTACTTTGCTACGCGTAAATTGGTAAGCGTAGTTTTGAAACTTCACCTGCGAACTACGATGCGTAAATTTGCACTGGCGTAGTTTCTGCTCATCCCTGCTTTCCTGCTCTCAGAAGCCATTTTCTGCTAGGCAGTATCGGACTGGAAGGTGGTAAAGCTGAGGAAATCCACTTGCTGGCCAAGCAGCAGTAATCAGGTATTGCAGTGGAGTAGAAGAAAAAGATCGAGGCACCGCTTCAATCTGCCTCTGAAGAAGCTGGTTTAAGTCAGCGAAACAGCTGTCAGGCATCTGATACCCCCACTGCTATGTACCTGCTATTTCCCCCACCGGAATAAAGGGATTTTAAAGAAGCGGTGCCTCGATCTTTTTCTTCTACTCCACTGGATTACAACTACACTTCGGATGTGCACGCTCTGATTCCCATCTCCGGTGTGTCTGCCCTGCTGCATTTGGTGCCAGATTCTGTGTTTCTCCTTCCATTTCATAATCAGGTATTGCTGCTCACAGTGAAGACTTGCTGCAGGTTTCTATTGGGAGTGATAACACAGGGTTACTGCTGCTTGGCCAACAGGTGGATTTCCTCAGTTTTTCCACCTCCCAGTCCAACACTGCTGCTAGGAAAGTGTTTTATAGTTGTAATTTCTTATCAGTGGGGGTCACACTGTAGTCACTTCCTGTCTGAGTCAGGACTGAGTTGGCCACTTACATACCTGACGTTTAACTCTTTCAAGCAGAGAAAGAAAAAAAGGAACACAGCCTAGTTATTAGTGTGCTTGGCACTAAACATACACATGTCTATCTCATCATGTCACATGTCACCTCAGGTATCCTTTAATGTTTTTTATGTTAAAGAGGACCTCTCAGCAGAACACTAAAGGTGCCAATACATCAGACAAAGTATGGGCAGATTGACCAAGAAACTGATCTCTCTCTGATTGAAATCTGATTAGAGAGAGATCTGTCAGCTGCTCATACACCACAGGCCGATTCCCAATCAATTTCTGCATTAAATCTCTTGGGAATCGGCCTTGTGAGGCTTAAGTCACCGCCTCGCCACCCCTCGCACTGTGCCCCTAATGTAAAATGTGCCCCCCGGTGCCCGGTGCAGTGTACTTTACCTGTCCATTTCTGCCGCTGGCTCCGGCTCTGTCTACAATCCACATGCACATGCCCCATTGCCCCATGGGATTGCCAGTGTGTATGTACAGGGCTGGATTTACCATAAGGCACTGTAGGCACGTGCCTACAGGTGCCTGATGATGGAAAGGTGGCTCACTTCCCTCCCCAAGTGCCTCCCTCCATCCTTCCCTATGCAGAGTCCGTAAATGAGAGGTTACTCACCCAGCTCTCTGTATTCCACTGACAAGATCTTCCTTCAGTCAGGGACACCTCTAGCTACTTAATACGGAGGTTCCTCTGGCTACCTAATACTAAGGGGCACCTGTAGCTACCTATGACAGGCAAGGGAAGTAAGGGAGAAGTGACAGCTGGGCCAGCCAGCACACTTGCGGTGCAGTACAATGGGGGTTTGTAGGTTCATAGAGCGTGAAGCGTAAGGCACCAGGACATCTGTGCCTATAGGCTCCTGTGAGGTAAATCCGGGCCTGCATGCATGAAGGGCGGGGTCTAGGGTGCCAGGACATCTGTGCCTATAGGCTCCTGTGAGGTAAATCCAGGCCTGTGTATGTATATTGTAAATATTTTGGTCTGCGTCACTGCAGGGGAGCCCACGCTGGAACTGTGGAGGACGGGGCTTCTCCTTCCCGAGGTAAGTACCCCCCAGGTGCACTTTTCTCCCTACAGGTTTACTTTAAGGGGAAGGGAACAAGGAGAAGAACAGACAACACACACAGCTAACATATAAACACAAAGCTTAAAATAAAAGGGAATAATTGTGAAAGGTTTACTTAGCTGAAATGCAGTCTGTGTGGGAATATTTTCTCAAATAAAGTGCAGTTTGTGTTGACTGCAGGAGTTAGTTAGTGAAGTGTAGTGTAGTGTAGTTGGTGGTTGTAGCAGGGGTTAGTGAAGTAAAGTTGGTGGGATAAGCAGGGGTAAGTGAAGTGTAGTGTAGCAGGATTTAGTGTAGATGGGCAGTGTAGCTGTAACGATTGGTTTTAGCACACAGAGAGAATCTGATTGTTGATGATCTGCAGAATCATCAACAATACAGATGTATACCTGATTATGGATGATCTGCAGAATCACCAATAATACAAGTATGACTAACCTCTGGACACCTAATGAGTAAAGTGCTAGATGAACTGAAGGCTATCTCCCGAGGAGCGGGAGATGTAAACGGCTCGGCCAAGAGCCACCTGAGGGGCAGGTGGCCCTGGGCAGTGCAGAAACTATCTCCTTGATAGTAAGAACCTGGTAACCAGGGATAATGATATCAGATGTTAAACCGTACTGCAGCCTGAGTAAGAGACCACTGGCTGCTAACAGGCCGGACTCTCTGAGGAGCAGGAGTCCTGGTTGCAGCTGAAACCTGGTGGAATGGTGTTACTGCTAGTACAGATAGACTGAGCACTCAGGGAGAGTGACAGCCTGGGTGGTCGGGCAGGCCAGGTCGGCAACACACGAGCAGATCAGGTACAGAGAGAGAAGGCTGATTCGGTAACTAGGTACAGGCAGGGTCTGGCAACAGGTAGGCAGATATGCAGAAGTACCGAATCAGAAAGCAAGAGAAAGGTCGACAGAGCAAATGGTCATAACATATAAGTATAACAAAGTCCTAGACTGGGGTGTGAGTTCCTTGGTTTCGACATCCTGGAACTGGTCTAGAGTATAACACAGTAATAGCACAATGTTCCTAAGCTTGAGTGTGTGGTCCTTTGTCACAACACCCTAGAACTGGTCTAAAGAATAACACAGCAAAGACACAGTATCCCTAAGCTTGGGTGTGAGGTCCTTGGTCACAACACCCTGGAACTGGTCTAAAGAATAACACAGCAAAGACACAGTATCCATAAGCTTGGGTGTGAGGTCCTTGGTCACAACACCCTGGAACTGGTCTAAAGTATAACACAGCAATGACACAGTATCCCTAAGCTTGGGTGTGAGGTCCTTGGTCACAACACCCTGGAACTGATCTAAAGTATAGCACAGCAATGACACAGTATCCCTAAGCTTGGGTGTGAGGTCCTTGGTCACAACACCCTGGAACTGGTCTAAAGTATAACACAGCAATGACACAAACGTAATCTGGCTAAGTGTGAACTCCCAGGTCCTCCTGGTTCTAACACACTGTGAGTTCTGACTGGTCTGAGTGCTCACACGTTAGTATTCGCAACGGCAGACAACCAGCAACTGACAGGCAAGAAGTATATATAGTGCAGCGCTCCTCAGCGCCGCCCAGTCCCACTCAGCCAATCACCCACTGCGCTGGGATCAGCTGATCGTCCTGATCAGCTGATCCCTCTCCCATTGGCATAAAGGTCCTGCCTCCTAGCGCGCGCGTAGCTCTCCATCTGTGTGCACTACTAGGCTCAGACAAACCAGACGCACGCTGCTGTGCGGAAACCGCCGGTCTGAACGCGGAGACAGCCGCGCCGCTGCCAGACCGTGCGGCGGTGTCTCCGCAATCCATTACAGTAGCTAAGATAGACAGTTTTGGGGGGTTCAAAGGTTAAAGGTTACATAAGACGTTCCTGCATCCATGGCCGGTTCAAGTAACAATTGGGCCCTAGGGCAAAATTAGCCTGGGGGCCCCCCAACAGACACCCCCGACCAAAAAGCGTCATTAGAGGCCCTTTCTTGTAGCCAAATTTCCCTTCCTGGGCCCTTGAGCTGGCTGCCGACCCTCCCCAATCACCTCACAACTTAACAGACTCTGCAGAGAACCTGGGGAGCAACAGTTAAGATGGGGAGGGAAACCTTGGGGGGCCCTACAGGCTCTGGGGCCCTGGGGCAATTGCCCATCTTTTCCTATGGTAGCTCTGGCCCTGCCTGCATCATGGACGCACCTAGGTTTTGTTTTTTCCCTGAATTTTGCCCTCTAAATCTAGGTGCGTCTTATATGCCGGAGCGTCTTATATTCTGAAAAATACGGTAATTACCGTAACTGATTATGATCATCACTAGACCTAACCCAGATAGCCGAGTCCAATATCGGCTCAGTGGCCGGCTGGCAACCAACTCCGCACTCGGAAACAAGTGCCCAATTTAATGGATTCATCTATGACACCTTCTCTTCTGCTGTAACTCATCCTAATCCAAACCACAAGCTTTGTAGTAGCTAAAGACATAAAGAACAAAGACATTATTTTGGTACATTCTTTTTAATTTCAAAGCACAGCAACAAGCATATTATATCTTTCTGTGACAGAATATTCTCAAGAAACAAATTATAATATAAACATACAAAATGAGTCCCAGAATGCTCCTTGATCAATAATGCACTTTTATCACATGGCGGATTTTGCTCGCCTCTGAAGTCTGACGTGCAGTATGTTTTCTGGGCTTAGAAGAACCGCTTAGTAGGAAATTATTGCTGTCTTTTGTAAATAAAAGCAGCAATTTTATTTTTGTCCGTGAAAAGGCATTGTGCACAAGAGAACCAAACACTACCTGTTTCTAACCTATCTTGAGCTTCTAGTCCTCAAAACTGGCAGCATTCCATATCCAGATGCACTTTCTAGTTTTCTTGCTTTACGACACCTGCCCTAACTTCTGGTCCATTCTAGGCTATTCATCTAGTTCCTGTCGTAAAATATTCTACAATTTAACCAATCTTACTGTAAAGATCCCCTTTCTAAAGCGAAGGCAAAACCTTTTTTCCTCCATACAAGCAGATCATGCCCCCTTAGTCATTTGTACAAGCCTAGGTATTAAAACCGCTCACGCTCATAACTGAAAGCTATCCAGGCACTTTATTGACCTGAGGAAGCTGGCCAAGACCTGTGAAATGCGTTGTCTATTGTGCATGAATAAACACATCTTTTCCATTAATTTTTGGTTTGACCTTCTGAGAAGGCAAGACTTTACACTTCTCAAATTGTATTTTCGTTTACTATTATCAAGGGAGCCTCCAGCAAGTTTCTCTAGCACACCCCACCCCCAGTGGGTCATAGTCACGAGGACATTCTAGTCTGCACAACTATAATAGGAGAACGACCAAGCAGCATCTGCACCAACAGAACTGGGACACCGAGCGAGGACAGATATGTCCCCACAGGCTCAGACGGGGGTTGCAAGTTTCTGCATAATACTTGTTCTATATAATAAAATCCTACCTGTCCCTGCATCATCCTCCTGTCCCTGTGTCCAGTGTGTTTTGGCTACTGCGCATGTGTAGCCGTTGGGACAGGAAGAGGACGTGGCCGGGGGGCGGATGCATGTAGCGGGAGTGCGTGTGCACGCGTGGCAGGTGCGCGCGTGCTGACATTTAACGGTGGCGGTGGTAAAATAGACCTAAAGCCCATTTTTAAACGAGCTTAGGTCTACTAGTCCTATATAATAAAACCCCACCTATCCCTGCATCATCCTCATGTCCCATGTGTTTTGGCTACTGCGCATGTGTAGAGGGGAGAAGGGAGGAGGGAGGATTAGGTTTTTTCACAGGCTGAGTGCTCAAGATGCAGGTAAGCCTGCCTCTGTGTAATGTTTACAAACAACATGGCTGCTGTCATTGTATCACAGGAAGAAATAATCATATTCTATTAAAGCTGTTTGCAGCTAGATTTGCTGTGTAAACGATCTAAACTTTACATAAGATATATAGACATGTTACTTGTTATAGTTAGTTTTTCATCTCGGATCCGCTTTAAAGGGATACTGTAGGGGGGGTCGGGGGAAAATGAGTTGAACTTACCCGGGGCTTCTAATGGTCCCCCACAGACATCCTGTCCCCGCGCAGCCGCTCACCGATGCTCCGGCCCCGCCTCCGGTTCACTTCTGGAATTTCAGACTTTAAAGTCTGGAAACCACTGCGCCTGCGTTGCCATGTCCTCGATCCCGCTGATGTCAACAGGAGCGTACTGCACAGACACAGATCATACTGGGCCTACGCAGTACACTCCTGGTGACATCAGCGGGATCGAGGACACAGCAACGCAGGCGCAGTGGTTTTCAGGCTTTAAAGTCTGAAATTCCAGAAGTGAACCGGAGGCGGGGCCAGAGCATCGGGGAGTGGCTGCGCGGGCACAGGATGCCTGCGGGGGACCGTTAGAAGTAAGTTCAACTCATTTTCCCCCGACCCCCCTACAGTGTCCCTTTAAGGATCAAAACATTCCTTCAAGGGACAAATAAAGCTCATCTGTAGGCATCTTCTTTCCAAGCTAAATAAATCCAGTTTGTTCAACCTTTCTTGGTAAGTGAGATCTTCCATCCCTCTGATTAATTTAGTTGTTTGTCTTTATACCTGTTCTAGTATGTCAATGTCCTTTCTAGTGTCCATGCTTGTGACAATATTTTAAAGGCACTGAGACCCCTGAAACGCGTTGTCCTTTAAATCGTGCTGAATAAATAATTTAATCTTTTTACATTTACCCTGCGGTTTGGGTTCTTCCATCTGGAGTGGTAAAGACACCTCCCTCCCCCTTATTATTATATTTTGTTTCATCACATTTACATCTTTGTAAAATGTTACTATCCTGCTTAGTGTGTATCTTAAAGTGAACCAGAGACGAAGCACCCTCATGTATTTTACCATATAGATCAGTTTGAACATTAGAGAAAACACCTACAATGCTTTCTGTTTCATTCTGCACTGCACAGCTTGTTTCTTATCAGACCTGATAAAATCCCCGACTGAGCATTCAGTCTGGCTTTGCTATAATGACTCAGCTATAATGATTCCTGAGCAGAGCCAGCAGGGGGCAGACTTGGACTTGAAAATACATGAGAGAACACAGACTGAGCTATAAATATTCCTGAGCAAACCAGACTGAATGCTCAGTCAGGGATTTTATCAGGGCTGATAAGAAGCAGGCTGTGCAGTGCAGAATGAAACAGAAAGCAGGGTAGGTGTTTTCTCTAATGTTCCTACTGATATATATGGTACAATGCATGAGGGTGCTTCGTCTCTGGTTCCCTTTAAAGGACATCTAAACTGAGAAAGATATGGAGGTTGACATATTCATCTCCTTTTACCCAATACCAGTTGCCTGGCAGCCCCGCTGATCTCTTTGACATCAGCATGCAGCTAATCCAGTCAGACTTCAGTCAGTAACATCTGTTCTGCTGCATGCTTGTTCAGGGTCTGTTGCTAAAAGTATTAGACGCAGAGGATCAGTAGCATAGCCAGGCAATGTGCATTGTTTCAAGGGAACCTGAACTGAAGATAAATCTATAGCTTTTTACTTACCCGGGGCTTCTTCCAGCCCCCTGTATTCTGCGAGGACCCTCAGCATCCTCTAGGTCTCCTCCGTTCTCCTGCTGGTGGCTCCGGTACCTGCATGACCTAAACGTGGGTCGTGGCAACTGTGCATGCACTGCTCTGCCCGTGCATTCATCTCTATTAAGCTCCTGCCGCTGGAGCATTAGGTGCATGCACGATTCTCAAAAGAATAAACCGGGCATGTGCAGAATGTTACCCGCCACGTGTAGGTAATGGAGCCACCAGCGGGAGAAGGGAAGAGACTTATGGACTACAGGGGGGCTGGAAGAAGCCCCAGGGAAGTAAAAGACTATACATGTATCTTCATTTCAGGTTCTCTTTAAAGTGGAACTGTAGATACATTTTAAACAGAATGTGTCACATACCTGGAGCTTCTGCAAGCCTCCAGCAGCCGTCCTCCACGTGACTACGTTCTCCCGCCACCAGCTACTTTCGGTTTCGCAGCCGAGCCACTGCGGCTCTGGCCATGCGTATCCTTTCATCGCGTTCCAGTCTGCAATAGCGCTATTGCAGTGGGGAATGCGAACAAAAGATACGCGTGGCAGGGCTGCGCTGGCCTTGACTTGCAAGTCGAGGAACAGAGCGGCGGCAGGAGAACATAGGCTCATGGAGGATCGGCGTGGGACAGGACGGCTGCTGGAGGCTTGCAGAAGCCCCAGGTAATTGAAACAGTGGCCTCAATTCACTAAGATCATGCTGGAGATTATAAGGCAAGAGAAAACTTGCTACCACACAGTGAGAGAGTTATCTTATCTCTTCATTCCTTAAGTTACCTCCTCTGTAGTTATTTTCACACAATTAACAGCCTGTCTTTAACTTTAGAATTCTGGAGTTATTTTAAGGATTGAAGAGTTAACTTAAAGACAGAAGAGTTAACTTTAGGTTTGCCTGAGGTAAAATGTTTCCTGAATACTACATGCCTTATCACCATGGTAACAGCTCTAGAAACATTATTAAAGACAGGAGATAAGCTTAGTGAATTGAGGCCACTTAGTGTGTTTAAAATGTATCTACAGTTCCACTTTAAAGCAAACCTGAAAAGAAAATAAACTTATGAAATAATGAATTGTATGTGTAGTACAGCTACTATATAGAACACTAGCTGATTGCCCGGCGTTGCCCGGGTATGTATTTGGCTGGTGTTGGCTCTGCATACTTTTTCTAACCCTAACACACAATTACTTAATGACCAAGTTTGTGAGCTTTGCTGTCTTTGGTATCAATAATTTGCATTGAAATGAAAAAAACAGATTGGCTGTTTGTGGCTCCACACCCTTTTCTGAATTTGAACCCCAGTCACCCAATAACCAACTGTACCAGGTTTGAGGCCTGTGCCATTAACAGTTCAAGAATGGTAGCAATTAAATATTCCCCTTGAAAAGCAATAGGTGGAGCCTAATTTTGTAGGCTCCACCCACTTTTCTAAATATTAATCCCAGTCACCCAGTGACCTACTGTGCAAAGTTTAAAAACCCTGCCATTAACAATGTAAGAATGGCTGCAGTTTACATTTTCCCAGTGAAATTTGTATTTGTCTCCACCCACTGATGATCCGGCGTTGCCCGAGTATGTATTTGACTGGTGTGGGCTCCGCCCACTTTCTAACCCTAACGCACAAACACTCAATGACTAAGTTTGTGAGATTTGGGGTCCTTGGCATCAATAATTTGTATATTCCCATAGAAATTAAACAAATCAGATAGGCCGTTTGTGGCTCCGCCCCACTCCAGCATTTGAACCCCAGTCACCCAATGACCAACTGTAGCAGGTTTGAGGCATCTGCTATTAACAGTGTAAAAATGGCAGCAATTTAAATATTCCACTTGAAAATCAACAGGTGAATTTTGATTGGCTACTATAGGCTCCACCCACTTCCCTGAATATTAATCTCAGTCACTCAGTGACCATCTGGGCAAAGTTTGTGAACCCTGCCATAAACAGTGTAAGAAGGGCTGCAGTTTACACTTTCCCAGTGAAATTTGTTTTTGGCTCCGCCCACTTTTTGTAACCTGGACACAAAGTCACTACTCAATGACCAAGTTTGTGAGCTCTGGGGTCCTTGACATCAATAATTTGTATTTTCCCATGGAATGAAACAAATCTGATTCACCATTTGTGGCTCTGTCCCCTTTTCTGAATTTGCACCTCAGTGACCCAATGACCAACTGTACCAGGTTTGAGGCTTGGGCCATAAGTGCAAGAATGGCAGCAATGTTAATATTCTCCTTGAAAAGTGACATGTGATTTTTGATTGCCATTTTTAGGCTCCTCCCACCTTTCTGAATATTAATCCCAGTCACCCAGTAACCAGCTATGCTAAGTTTAAGAACCCTGCCATTAACAGTGAAGAAGGGCTGCAGTTTACAATTTCCCAGAAAAATCTGTTTTTAACTCCACCCACTTTTTGTAACCTTAACACACAGTCACTACTCAATGATCAAGTTTGTGAGCTTTTGGGTTCGTGGCATCAAAATTGTGCTAATGGAAGCAGTTTATCCAGCAAAGAAATCTGGCTGTTTTTGGCTCCGCACCTTTACTGAATTTGAACATTTTTGCATTTTACCATTGAAATTAAACACATCTAATTGGCTGTTTTTGGCCTGATCCCTTCAGAATTTAAACCCCAGTCTCCCAGTGACTGACTGTAGCAGATTTTAGGCCTCTGCCATTAAGAGTGCATGAATGGCAGCAATGTAAATATTCCCCTTGAAAATCAAAAGGTGAATTTTGATTGGCTGCTGTAGGCTCCACCCACTTTTCTGAATATTAGTCCCAGTCACACAGTGGCCAACTGTGTCACGTTTGAGAACCCTGCCAATAACAGAATGGCTGAAATCAATCTAACAAATCTGATTGGCTGTTTGTGGCTCCACCCCTTTAGTGAATTTGGACCCTAGTCACTCAATGACTGACTGTATCAGGTTTGAGGCCTCTGCCACTAACAGTGTGAGAATGGTAGCAATGGGAATATTCCCCTTGAAAATCAATAGGTACATTTTGATTGGCTGTTGTAGGCTCCACCCACATTTCTGAATATTCATCCCAGTCACCCAGTGGCCAATTGTGTAAAGTTTTGGAACCCTGCCATGTTAAAAATGTAGTTGTTGGCACCGCCCACTTTTTCTAACCTTGACATACAGTCACTCAGTTATCAAGTTTATCGGCTTTGGGGTCCTTGGTATCAATACTTTGTATATTCCCATTGAAAAATAAACAAATCTGGCTGTTTGAGGCTCCGCCCCCTTTCGGAATTTGGACCCCAGTCACCCAGCGACCAACTGTACCAGGTTTGAGGAATCTGCTTTTCACAGTATAAGAGAATGGTAGCAGATGAAATATTCCCTTTGAAAATCAAAAGGTGAATTTTTATTGGCTGTTGTAGGCTCCACCCACCTTCCAAAATCTTAATCTCAGTCACCCAGTGACCAACTGTGCAAAGTTTGAGAACCCTGCCATTAACGGTGTAAAAATGGCTGCAGTTTATATGTTCCCAATAAAAGTTTTTTTGGCTCCGCCCACTTTTTGGAACCTTGACACACACAGTCACTCAATGACCAAGTTTGTGAGCTTTCAGGTTCCTGGCATAAAAAATATGTGAATGGAAGCAGTTTATTCACCAAGGAAATCTGATTGGCTGTATGTGGCCCCGCCCCTTTAGTGAATTTGGACCCCAGTCACCCAATGACTGACTGTAGCAGGTTTGAAGCCTCTGCCATTAAAAGTGTAAGAATAGCAGCAGTTTAAATATTCCCCTTGAAAATCAATAGGTGAATTTTGATTGGCTGTTGTAGGCTCCACCCACTTTCCTGAATATTAATCTCATTCACCCAGTGACCAAGTGTGGCAAGTTTGAAAACCCTGCGATTATCAGTCTAAGAATGGCTGCAGTTTACATTTTCCCATTTAAATGAATGGCTAAAATTTGATTGGCAGTTTTATGCTCCGCCCACTTTTCCTGGATTTGTAACCTCGGTCACCAAGTGACCAACTGTGCCAAGTGTGGGGACTCTGGCTTGATTACTGTGAGAATGGCAGCCTTTTAAAATTTTTCCATTGACTTGAATGGGTGAAATCTGATTTGCTGTTTGTAGCTCCGCCCAGGTGTGCAGGGGGGCCGCGAGACCCCCAGAACCTATCATCCCAGGTAGTAAGGGATCTCTATACCAAGTTTCGTTCAAATCGGTCAAGCGTGATCGCGGCACATACACACACACACACACACACACACACACACTGTGTACATACATACTGTACATACACACATACACACATCCGATTTTATATATATAGATTAGTAGCAAAGAAAAAAATCCCGTATTGTTTCCAGTAGAGGAACTTCAGTTGTTATCTATGCAAAACAGCATCTCTGAGCTCTTCCACCCAACTTGGTTGAATACAGTCCTGTTTTCTGAAGCACTTAAAGTAAACTTGAGACAAAAGGACAGAAAAGTTTTATACATACCTGGGGTCTCCTCCAGCCTCCTTCCCGCAAATCACTCCCTTGCCGCCGTCCTTTGCCTCCTGGATGGTCCGGTAGATGCCACGTTATCTACAGACAGTCGGGCGTGCTACACCTGGATGCTCGCATGTGCCCCGTTGCACTCAAGTCACCAGGAGCGCTCTGCGCCTGCACAGTACTACTGTGCAGAATGCTACCAGCCATGGGGGAGCATGCACAGATGGACTGCGTCTGCGTCGACTGGCCCCGACTGGCCGAAGATAACAGGGCATCTACCGGACCATCCAGGAGGCGGAGGTTGGCAGAGAGGGGACGATCTGTCTGGAGGGGGCGGGAGAAGGATCCAGCTATGTATAAAACTTTTCTGCCATTTCGTCTCAGGTACACTTTAAACAGCCAAGACTGCTTATAATAAGGTTTTACTGCAGGAAATTTCAAATGGTCATTATTTCTGCTTTGTTTTATAGCTTAACCTGCTGGGCGGTCTGGACGAGCTCAGCTCGTCCAGTACCGCCGGAGGCTGCCGCTCAGGCCCTGCTGGGCCGATTTGGCTGAAATAAAAAGCAGCACACGCAGCCGGCACTTTGCCAGCCGCGTGTGCTGCCTGATCGCCGCCGCTCTGCGGCGATTCGCCGCGAGCAGCGGCGAAAGAGGGCCCCCCTAGCCGCCTGAGCCCTGCGCAGCCGGAACAAAAAGTTCCGGCCAGCGCTAAGGGCTGGATCGGAGGCGGCTGACGTCACGACGTCGGCTGACGTCGATGACGTCACTCCGCTCGTCGCTATGGCGACGATATAAGCAAAACAAGGAAGGCCGCTCATTGCGGCCTTCCTTGTTTATTCTGGGCGCCGGAGGCGATCGGAAGAACGCCTCCGGAGCGCCCTCTAGTGGGCTTTCATGCAGCCAACTTTCAGTTGGCTGCATGAAATAGTTTTTTTTTTATTAAAAAAAAAACCTCCCGCAGCCTGCCTGGCGATCTTAATAGAACGCCAGGCAGGTTAAAAGACAGAGTGTGGTTTTAAAACTGCAACTGTGACAGTATGATATAATGTTATAAAAAAAAAGCTATACAGCTAAAAATAAAAATATGAAACCTTATGCTTTTCTTTGCTACTAATGTTCTATTCATTGTCTATACTACACATACATTTTTTTTTTCATTTTTTTTTATGAGTCAGGTTTGCTTTAACAGGAAATAAAAATGTCAGCCTCCATATCCCTCTCAGTTCAGAGGAGTCCTTTAAAACAAAGCTAAAATAGATGATACACAGGGGCATAGCAATAGGGGGTGCAGAGGTAGCGACCGCATCAGGGCTTTTGGGCCAGAGGGGCCCCGAAGGGCCCTCCTTCAACTACAATATTAGCTCTCTATTGGTCCTTTACTCATAATAATAACTTCTATAGATACTTTGAATAGTGGTAATCACTAACAAACTGTTCCCCATCCCCTTCTTGTACCTCTGGCACTGTGGTTGCCATTGGCAGGTTTTGGTGTGCCCTATCAATTGCTATGTATAGAGTGCTTGGGGGGCCCCAATGTAAAACTTGCATTGGGGCCCACAGCTCCTTAGCTACGCCACTGATGATACAAGATGCAAGTGTACTGCAATACTCACCAGGGCCTCATTGTAAGACATTTTAACGATACTGAAAGGAGTCATCAGGGGAAAAAGTGTAAAATATGTGGTACTTACTGGGGGCTTCCTCCAGCTCCAAGCTCCCAGGACGTCCCTCGCCGCAGCTCTGCCCACAGCCGTTCGCCACAGGTCTGTCCCGGACCTGCGCAGTCCGCTCCGGCCCACGTGGCGGTGATTGACAGCGCCGCTCACGCAGGCGCAGTACAGAGCGACCTGGAGGTCGCTCTGACGTCATCGCCGGGAACCGGGACAGACCTGCGGCGAACGGCTGTGGGCAGAGCTGCGGCGAGGGACATCCTGGAAACCTTGGAGCTGGAGGAAGCCCCCGGTAAGTACCACTTATTTTACACTTTTTCCACCGATGACTCCTTTAAGTATAAACTAATGAAAAGATATGAAAGTTGTGCATCAAAAAGAAACTTTATTTCACCCCTCGTTTGCGCAAACTATCTCCTCTCTCTCCAAGAAATAAAATAACAGATGAAATAAGTAATTGAAAGCACATAGTATCCTTATGGTAATGAAAATGCTTTTACAAGATTTCAGGAAACGGTTAGGCTATAATCTTACAGTAAAAAGAGCACTAAATCCAGTTATGTTGCGGGACTTATGGCAGGGTGAGTTTACTGTACACATATATTACAAGTCTGCGTGATAACCGTTACAGACACCTTTCCCGTATGCGCCGATCTGCCGTATATTACTTTTAGGGGTACCTAATTGCTTAGGTAATTTATTTTATTTTTAGTGTTAAATTTTATATGACTTTTATGTATTCCCAGCTGTTCGGTCGTCTCTGGAGCCTCTCCAAGCTCTTAAACAGACATTGTATGGAAATCAGGGTCTCATTGTAACAATGCTTGCAGACGCTGTTATGACAGGTTAAAGTGAAGCAGAGGTGAAAATAAACTGCTGAGTTAAACAATTGTATTTATCCTCCTACTCCTAAACATGACCCTTTTTTAGATATCCATTGGTTTTATTTTATATTTAAACATTTACAATTAGATTGAATGTTTTATTTGTCTCTGATCAATGTCAGACAATTAATTGTCCCGAAGTTAAATGACATGAACTATTGACCTTTTTTTTTAATCTCTCTCCTGCCCTCAAAAGTTGTATTCTGCCAGGAAAACTTTTATGGCTTTAAATTGCTTATCAGTGAGGTTTACGATATTCCTGAAAAGGTACCGACAAGAAAGAAGCAGTCACTTGCATGCCTGAAGATTAACTCTTTCAGGCAGCGAAATTTGAAAAAAGAAAAAAGCCTGGTTATTAATATGTTTTGCACTGTACATATACATGTTTATCTCATCATGTCACATGTTGCCTCGGGCACACTTTAAACCTGGTTTGTGCTCAACTTTTCATGCAAATATTAAATTATTACTTTAAAAATGCATGACATTTTTTTTTAAAGAGGAGCTGTCAGCCATACTATCTCAGGGGGAAAAAAACAAATATATAAGTAGATAAATATTTACTCTACTTACATAATATATGTATTGCACTGTCCGCGTTATGATTCCTGTGAATTGTATAAAGGAAAATTAGAGAATCCTATTCTAGACAGTTTCCATATTTACTGTGGCTATTTTGAAGCCAGTCATGATGTAATATCTGCCCTTAGTCTCCTCTGCCTGATTTGCCCGCCCTTCACTATAGAAAGTGCATTGTTTTAGCATGAGAAATTTTGGCAAATCAGAGAGGAACAGAGGTGTGGGAGGGGAAAACAGGAGGGAAAGAGGCTTCAGCAAATCAGGCTGCATTAGTTAAGTCTGAGGGGAAATAGAGAAGCAGAAAAAGACAACCCAGCATGCCCTGCAACTTCTCTTTTGTGTACCAAATTTTCTGTGTACCAAATAAGAGTCATGTAAACTGGGGAATGATCAACAAGAAAAGTAATAGTGATTTTAACTTTTGGATTGCCTGATTAGCATCCTTATTACTTGTTTACCAGATAAAAATAAATAATTGATTTTTGATTTTATGCCCGACAGTTACACTTTAATTCCCCTATCCAGGCACAGATGTTTTTGTATAGGCATTGAGGTGCTGCCCTAATTGGGTGGATCTGATTGTGTGCGCACTGCAGTGTGTGTGGCAGGTCACCACCTTTCCTTAAATATGGAAGGTGCACATGCACAGATGTAGCGCAGGTCTTATGCTGGCCATACATCTAGGGATATTGCGGCTTGATCGTCAATCCGATTATTATATCTAATCCGATGATAACCGGTGCTGCAACAAGCATTTCCAATCAGCGATTCGACCGATTTGTATCAAGCAAGCATGCTGGAAATTCTCGGTCCCATCTGGCCGATAGGGTGTGTGGTGGTAAGACCATGCAGTAGCGCAACGATAAACAAACTTGACAACAAACCCAGTGGTGTTTGCATCCAGCTCAAGTCGTTGGAGATGGCCAGAGCTGATCAAATCCGGATCCGGGAGACATCCGGATAGTTCTCTCCGGATATCTCCCAGTTACCTGTGCGGGGTGGGCGGGTGGTTCAATCTTACCTGTCTGACATCTTCTTCGGTCCGTCCCTCGACTCCTCCCACGATGCGGTCCAAGCGACAGTCACGTGATTAAAAACACTTCCTCCTTCCGGGTTGAAGGAGGAAGTGTTTGTAGTCACGTGACCGCCGCGTGGAACGCATTGTGGGAAGGCGCCGGGGGACGGACCTAAGAAGACATCAGAGAGGTAAGATTGAACCACCCGCCCACCCCGCACAGGTAACTGGGAGATATCTGGATAGCAACTATCCAGGTATCTCCTGGATCCGGATTTGAGCAGCTCTAGAGATGGCTGTGCCTAGGAGGTGCACGCTGACAACTCTTTCAACCTCGGCTTTCAATGAAGATAGGAGGTGGGGAGGGGGCGCTTCCTGAAGTCAACTATCGTCTTGACGGTTTTGGTTGTGTTGAGGAGGACCAGCCTGTTCTCCCTGTCGAACTAAAAATATTCATCCTATTATCATCATCTTATACATTCATAAACTGAGACAAGGTATTAATAAGTCAGTTAATAGGTTCTTCACAGCCTCTAAACCATCCTAAAGAAATCCATGCTGTTAACAGCGTCCAATTCAGCAACCACAAGAGTAAAATTCCTTCACTTGACAATGATGTTCTTGGAAAACCACCAATAGCTCGGGTCATGTTACAAGCCAAAAAAACAGCAGAAACACAACAGTTCCCACCTCCTCCTCTTCCCCAACCCCCCCCCCCCCCCCTTTTCATCATTATTTCATGAATTTAGTTCTTTGTTACTACTAAATTATTTTGATGCGGGTATTCATATCTGCAAGCTTTCTTGCGGGAATTGAAATATCCAATTACTGCAGTAATGTCCTACGCGAGTTTTCGCTTCTTCTTTTTTTTTCCGGCGTGCATTTTGTCTAATTTTAATCACGTTACGGAGGCGCACACAAAGTTGGCGCACGGCCACGTTTCTGTGGAGACGGGAGCGGAGAGGGAGATCTTTTATGCATGCACATATTGAGGTGGCATTTAAATTATGTTGATGCTTCTCACTTGGTGAAAAGCGGGCCTTGTGCGCCAGGTTCCACACTCTGGAGGGAGTGGGCTATCATAATACAGTATGTGATCACTTTCTGTCAAACAAACACATCAGATGGGATTGTGGATATTTCATTTAGGGGCGCACATGTACCGACTAAAGGGACAGCATGATTGCTTTAATGCTGTATAAATTAATTTTAATACCGGCAATTAATTTGAATACTGTATATATACATATGTATGTATCTTTTTTTTTTTGCCAATGATATCACAAACTCGCAAACAGCACCTAGCATCATTTTCTAATGCCAAGGAGAGTGTGCTTGTGTGTGTATACAGTGTATGTGTGGGTGTGTATAACATGTGTGCATGTGTACCGTGTGTGTATACAATGTATGTGTGTGTGTACAGTGTGTGGGTGTGTTTCATATGTGTGCATGTACCGTGTGTGTGTATACAGTGTATGTGTGGGTGTGTATAACATGTGTGCATGTGTACCGTGTGTGTATACAATGTATGTGTGTGTGTACAGTGTGTGGGTGTGTTTCATATGTGTGCATGTACCGTGTGTGTGTATACAGTGTATGTGTGGGTGTGTATAACATGTGTGCATGTGTACCGTGTGTGTATACAATGTATGTGTGTATGTACAGTGTGTGGGTGTGTTTCATATGTGTGCATGTACCGTGTGTGTGTATACAATGTATGTGTGGGTGTGTATAACATGTGTGCATGTGTACCGTGTGTGTATACAATGTATGTGTGTGTGTACAGTGTGTGGGTGTGTTTCATATGTGTGCATGTACCGTGTGTGTGTATACAGTGTATGTGTGGGTGTGTATAACATGTGTGCATGTGTACCGTGTGTGTATACAATGTATGTGTGTATGTACAGTATGTGGGTGTGTTTCATATGTGTGCATGTACCGTGTGTGTGTGTATACAATGTATGTGTGGGTGTGTATAACATGTGTGCATGTGTACCGTGTGTGTATACAATGTATGTGTGTGTGTACAGTGTGTGGGTGTGTATCATATGTGTGCATGTACCGTGTGTGTGTATACAGTGTATAGTATGTGTGTATGTACAGTATGTATATAGAATGTGCGTGTGTGTGTGTATACAAGGCAGGTGTGTGGGTGTGTGCAGTGTGTTTGCATGTGTGTACAATGCATGTACATGTGTATACAGTGGCCTCAATTCTGGTAGCTATGTGAGGTACATATTTTTTCGTAGGTAAAATACCTCATGAGGTATTTTCCAATCTTTTTGCTGCAATTCTGAAAGATTTTTCTCCATTTTCAAACATGAGGTAAATCATGAGGTAAAGTAAAACATAAGTGAGGTAAAACATGAGGTATTTCAGCGGTAAGCATGCAGTAAATAAATAATAGTAGTCTTTAATTGCCTTCCATAAGTTAGGGTAGTCTTTGGAAGATGTTTTTTTTTTTGAGGGGGGAAGGTGTATTTGATTATGTAGCAACCTATGAAAAGTATATTTATAGGCATCCCTTATAAAAAAAAATCCAGTAAATATTTCGAGTTTTATTTCTATAATTCTTTTCTATTATACAGCCTGAATAGGAACTCCACTAAAAACTGCAAAATGCATACAAATTGACTTTACCTCCAGGTATAGGCAGGTCTTAAACTGATCGGTAAATTATGTGCTAACATGCCC
The DNA here is from genome assembly GCF_040937935.1 of Hyperolius riggenbachi. NCBI lineage: Eukaryota > Metazoa > Chordata > Amphibia > Anura > Hyperoliidae > Hyperolius > Hyperolius riggenbachi. The sequence continues at coordinate 658,192,665 of NC_090646.1, forward strand.
TCTAATTTCCATGAGAATAGCTATTTTCTGTAAATTACCTCATGAATTACCTCATAATGTACCTCATGAGGTAAAACATGGCTAAAACCTACCAGAGTTGCTAAATGTTATTACCTCATGAGGTAAATTACCTCACATGAGGTAATTTGTTTGAGTGTAGGGGGGTGTATAGTGTGTGGGTGTGTCTAGCACAGCTCATGCAAATCAAGCAGTTCAGTTCACACTAAATAGTGCCGTAATTGTTACCACTTTGGCTTGGCAGCTTGTGTGCCAATTGTGCAGCACCTCTCACTTCCCATAGGCTGTCTCTCCTTCCTGGATGCTTGCTGCAGACCCGGCCATCCGATCACATGGAGTGTAGGGTTGTCTGAAAGCATTGACTGCCATCTATCTGCTATCCATTTGTTGCTATGCAGAGATCAGATAGGGCTTCCAAGCTCCTAGGACTGTGGCAATGCTCGCAATTCCGCTGCCAAGCTGAAGCCACGCGGGGATCAGAAAGGACTTCCGTGGTTCAAACCAACCACACCATCCAGTCTCCACCCACCTACGCATTTCGGCCAATCGGCCCTCATCAGGGTGTTACGTGACACACACTAGACATGGGAAGTTCGGATCTTTTCAATGATCCGGATGATTCGAATCGAATCATTGAAAAGATCCGGATCTTTGATCCGAATCTCTGATCATTTTACTACTGAAGCATTCGGGGGTGAAATGAACAGCAGGACAGGTCTGTGGACAGGAGAAGGGGAGGGGGGTGGATGCACAGAGAAGGGGAGAAGATGGACAGAGGGCAGGGAGTGGACAGAGAAGGGAGGAGGGAGGAGCAGAGAGCAGAAATGTTTGCACACAATACCCACATGCTGCAATCATATGCTTTACATGTATTTCACCTATATGTTCATCTGTGTCGCACAGTGAAAGAAAGCATTACCAGAAGTGAAGTGCAGCTGTTTAGAGCGAGTGCAGGAGGCTCATATTGCGCTGCAATCACAGTGCCTGCAAAGTTACTGAGCTGTGCTGAGCTGAGCCAAAAGCTTCCAATGTGATCACTGTGCACAATTACGGAACAGCCAGCCTATAATGAGCAGCATATTGCAGCCAGTATGTGTGCTCTACACATATCTGGCAGTGGCACCCATGTCCCCTCTACCTGTCCCTGCAAGGCTGGCTCCCCTGAGTCCCCTCCAACAGAGCGATCCATCTCTGCTCTGCTTCCAGGACCCCGCTGCCCGCTGAGAGGGGGCGTGTTGCTCCTGGCCCCGCCCCTTTTGTGATCCGAATCACTCATTTTGATGATTCGGATGATTCGACTCACAAAATAGATTCGGATCAAAGATCCGAATCGTTCATGATCCGGACAACACTAACACACACAAGATTCTCGCCCAAGGTGGTCTTTATCGGCTGCCCTGGCTGAGCTTAATCTGGAGTGTATAAATTACACAAGGGCATGTATGCAATTAACTTTTTCTCCTGAGTTTTGTCCTAGAAGATATTTCTAAAAAATGCCTTTTAAACCACCGGTAAGCAAAAAAAATACTCAAAATAATTTGGATAATACTTTTTCACTGACTTTTTGGTATTTTTTCATCGCAAATTGTTGAAAAGGTATTCTACATTGAAGATGAAAAATTATCTTTTAGGAAGAAAAGTTAATTGCGTATGGCCTAATGAATTCACAATCTGAGAAAGAGCTAAGTTGAAGACGCTCGGGCCCAAATGCAATTAAGTTTCTCTCATAAGTTTTCTCCTAGGAGATCATTTTTCCTCTCCTATTTAAAATAACTTTTCAGCTCTTTTCAACTGAAAGTACCAAAAAGTACCGGAAGGTGAAAAAGTAATATCAAAATTATTTTGAATATAGTGACAAGATGTGAATATAATAACACCTAGGAGAAAACTCAGGAGAAAAAGTTATTTGCAAATGGGCCTTTATCATAAAATGCCTTTTACACCACCAACAAGTAAGAAAATACTCCAAATAATTTTGATTGTACTACTTCACCAACTTTTCAGTACTTTTTCAATTGTAAAAAGCTGAAAAGTTAATATAAGGAGAAAGTTCAGGAGAAAAAGTGAATTGCATGCGGGCCGCCAGTAGACCCTTGTTTAACCACTTCTCTACCACAGGGTTTTTCACCTAAAAACCACAGCAATTTTCACATTTAAGGGAGGCAAGGGTTAATGGGCTTAATGGAGGTATAATTTATTAAAAAAAACTCACTGATGCTGATCAGTCACTAATGCTGTGTTAGTTATCTGAGATCCTCTCACGAGTGATCTCAGTAACTGTACAGCATAGAGACTGATGCAATGTTTACGCACATTCTGCATGAATGAGCACCGTCATTGGCTTTGTGAACACATGTTCACATCAGCCAATCACGGACCAGCGGGTGCCCGACGCGTATGCACATCCCCGTGCACGCGGACGCGATCGCGTTCGCACAGCAGCAAAATAAACAGGAGTTGCCTATCTACGCCCCTGAGACTCAGGTGAAGTTTAAAGGGGCGTAGATAAGCGTGGCAAAGGTTGTTAAGTGGTTAAATCACTTTTTCTCCTAAGTTGTCTCCTATGAGATATTTTTTTTTTATTCCGATTAAAAGAACTTTTCAGCCCTCTGCAATTGAAAAAGTACCTCAAAGTACTGTCAGTATTATTCTGAGTATTTTCTTGCTTGCTGGCGGCTCAAAGGGCATTTTCTTGATGAGGTGTGAAAATACCTAGGAGAAAACGAAAGAGAAAAATGGTATTGAATAAGGGCCAACAGAGTTGATTCACAAAAGGCCATTAAAATTGACTTGCGCACATAATGCATGTCAATGTTAGCCGTGTTAAAAGAGTACGTACGTAGCACAACTTGTGTTATTCACATACAATGTGCACATTGCTAATATAACAGGTGTTTACACAAATAGCGTAATATGGGTTGCACATGACGTGAGTTGCGAACATCAGTTCTTCAAGCCTTTCTTGAAGCAACCTCATTGATTGGTTTCTAATAAATTATCATTGAATGATTGCATAGAGTGGAGGACTGGCCGGGGAGAAGGGGGAAGATTTCCCCCCAAGGCTGCCTCTCATTTAATGATTTAGGGCTGGTACATTCATGTTTTTGTATGAGGCAATGTGAACCACTAGGCTGACTGAGGGAAATAAACACCCAATTACAGAGCAATTAGGGGGCGGGTAAGCAGGTAAATATACACAGCATGATGCAGAGCAGAGGCTTGCCTGCAGGGTCCATGGGAAAAAAATCTGTCAGGTCTTTCACTATTGGTAAGATGACTGCATGTGCACAGCTACATAAGGTATTGTCTAGGTTGAAAAGTTTTTGACAGTCCCTAAACTCCAGATCTCAGGCCCATGTGGTCGATCAAGTGCGATAATCACGAACGATTAACGCGACGGAAACTCTGGTCATTGTATTGGCATCCCATCTGACTACTGGCATTTACCATGTGGGGTACATGTGTGATGTCATTTGGGCTTCGGCTGCCGTGAAAACGGGCCTCTAGTTTGTGTTTTTCCTCCTGGCCAAAAGGTCCCAGTCCTCCCCTGATTGCATATTGCTGTAGGAGGAAGCCACAATAGATTCATCTTTAGGAATCAGTCCTGCAATCCTGTCTTAGGCCTGGAGCCCACTAGCGGCGCATTTCTAAGCTTTTTCTGAGTGCTAGTGATTTGAAAAGCTCTTGCTAATGTAATGCTATGGGTGTGATCCCACTTCAGCAATATGATTTAATAATAATCCCCCATAGCATTGCATTAGCGAGAGCTTTTCAAATGACTAGCACTTAGAAAAGCCTGCTAGTGGGTATGCACCCTTTTGGTTTGTCAAAAAAATGTGTAGGTCAGACCCCCTGGGCGACTGGGTGGTTCCCTTGCACTGTGCTCCTTACCCAGGAAATGTGGAAAACAGAATATTTAAAGGGAACCTGAACCGAGTAAAATGATTTAAATTAAAATGTGATGTACCTGCAAATGAATATTACATACTTACCTTGCATCAGTGCCTCTCAGAAGCTCACCATTTTCTTCTAACAACGATTCCTTTCAGTTCTGACAAAATTTTGTCAGAACTGAAATATTTCAGTTGCTGTCAGTTATATAGCAGTTGCTGTTAGTTATAACTGAAAGGACAACTGATGTGCAATGTAATGTCAATGTTTCCCTATGGTTCAAGTGGAAGATATTATAGTTTAGCAGTGTGCTGACCCGGAAGCTGTCATCGCCATTTCTAAAATGGTGGTCAGAGAATTCCATCAATTACAGTGGATAAGCAGGACATGGAAGAGGAGAAAGAGTTTGATGAGTAGACTGCACAAGAGGTAAGTATGACGTGTGTTTATTTTTGTCTTTTAGTTTTCAGTTCAGATTTGCTTTAAAGAGGAACTGTAACCAAGGATTAAACTTCATTGCGATCAGCAGCTGATCCCCCTTTCCCATGAGAAATGTTCACCTTTTCTCAAATGGATCATAAGGGACATCTGAATGGATGATATTGAAGTGATGGCCCTGATCGTTTCCTGTATATACATTAGAGATGGCTCAAACCTCAGATTTTGGGTTTGCAGACTGCGGACGCGAACTTCCGAAAAAGTTCGAGTTTGCATGAACCAGGCGAACCGCCATAGACTTCAATTGGCAGACGAATTTTAAAACCTACACAGACTGTTTCTGGCCACAAAAGTGACGGAAAAGTTGTTTGTCTAATACCTGGAGGGGGGCATGCCGGAGTGGGATACATGCCAAAGTCCCTGGGAAAATTACGTATTTGGCGCAGAGTAGGGTTATAATCCCTACAGGGCAGAAATCAAATTGCATTCCTAAATTGGAGGCATAAAGTGCTTTAACATCTTGCGTGTGTATACATGGATCAGGTAGTGTAAGTAGTGTACTGATTCACACTGACAGACCAAACTCACTGTGTAACGCACCGCAAACAGCTGCAAAGGGTTGTCATTAGTTGATCTCAGGAAATGTCAGTCTGCAGTGTTTGTATAGTGATGACCATTCTGAATCTGTATCTGTATCTATGCAGTGTCACTCACAAAGAGAGCTATGGTATAGTAAGTTAAATCACACAAATACAGTGGAAAGATATGCACTGGTAATACAGTGTGCTGGGCCTGGCACAGTACAGCAAGGGACAACTGCGACAGACAGGGCTGTATCTATGCAGTGTCACCCACAAAGAGAGCTATGGTATAGTAAGTTAAATCACACAAATACAGTGGAAAGATATGCACTGGTAATACAGTGTGCTGGGCCTGGCACAGTACAGCAAGGGCCAGCTGCGACAGACAGGGCTGTATCTATGCAGTGTCACCCACAAAGAGGGCTATGGTATAGTAAGTTAAATCACACAAATACAGTGGACAGGGCTGTATCTATGCAGTGTCAGTGGCACACACACAGGAAAAAACACATCAGAAGAATATTAGCCCTCAAAAGAGCTTTTTTTGGGGTGCTTTCAGCAACAAATTTCAGCGAGAAGCAAGCTAACAAGAACCTAACTAACGCTCTCCCTATCTCTCCAGCAATGTCTCTCCCTTCCTCTTACTACAGCAGCAGACAGAGACTGAGAACATGGCTGACGCTGCAGCGTTTTTATAGGGGGGGGGGGGGCAGGGGTCCAGGAGGGAGTGCAGCCTGTTTTGCTGCCATGTGTCTGCTGACTGTGATGTAGAGGGTTAAAGTTTAGCCCAATGACGAGGTATAGGGGCGGGTGGAACGCGCTATGTGTTCGCTACCCGCCGCGGACGTGGACAGCTAAAATTCGTGCAAACTACCCGCCGGGCGAACCGTTCGGGACATCTCTAATAATCCGCCTTGACTACTGCAATGCCCTTCTGTCTGGTCTCCCTATGACCCGAACAGCCCCACTGCAGTCCATCATGAATGCAGCAGCCAGAATTATCCACTCCTCCCATCGCTCCACCAGAGCAGATCCCCTCCTTGAATCCCTCCACTGGCTTCCTATCCAGTCCAGAATCAGATTCAAGATACTGTGTCTGACCTACAAATCTGTCCACAAAACCTGTCCAACCTACATTTCCGATCTTACTCAGAGGTACACACCTAGCCGCTCACTCCGCTCTTCCAATGAACTTCGCCTAACCGCCCCCCGCATCACCCAGGCCCATGCACGCCTTCAGGACTTCTCAAGAGCTGCTCCAACACTATGAAACTCCCTACCTCTAGTGTTGGGCGAACATCTAGATGTTCGGGTTCGGGCCGAACAGGCCGAACATGGCCGCGATGTTCGGGTGTTCGACCCGAACTCCGAACATAATGGAAGTCAATGGGGACCCGAACTTTTGTGGTTTGTAAAGCCTCCTTACATGCTACATACCCCAAATTTACAGGGTATGTGCACCTTGGGAGTGGGTACAAGAGGAAAAAAAAATTTAGCAAAAAGAGCTTATAGTTTTTGAGAAAATCGATTTTAAAGTTTCAAAGGGAAAACTGTCTTTTAAATGCGGGAAATGTCTGTTTTCTTTGCACAGGTAACATGCTTTTTGTCGGCATGCAGTCATAAATGTAATACATATAAGAGGTTCCAGGAAAAGGGACCGGTAATGCTAACCCAGCAGCAGCACACGTGATGGAACAGGAGGAGGGTGGCGCAGGAGGAGAAGGCCACGCTTTGAGACACAACAACCCAGGCCTTGCATGAGGACAAGAAGCGTGCGGATAGCATGCTTTGTACCACCATGCAGTCATAAATGTAATAAAGATAAGTGGTTCAATAAACAGGGACCACGCGGCAACGCTAACCCAGCAGCAGCACACGTGATGGAACAGGAGGAGGCGCAGGAGGAGAAGGCCACGCTTTGTGAGACACAACAACCCAGGCCTTGCATGAGGACAAAAAGCGTGCGGATAGCATGCTTTGTACCGCCATGTAGTCATAAATGTAATAAAGATAAGAGGTTCAATAAACAGGGACCACGCGGCAACGCTAACCCAGCAGCAGCAGCAGCAGCAGCACACGTGATGGAACAGGAGGAGGCGCAGGAGGAGAAGGCCACGCTTTGTGAGACACAACAACCCAGGCCTTGCATGAGGACAAAAAGCGTGCGGATAGCATGCTTTGTACCGCCATGTAGTCATAAATGTAATAAAGATAAGAGGTTCCATAAACAGGGACCGGCAACGGTAACCCAGCAGCAGCAGCAGCAGCAGCAGCACACGTGATGGAACAGGAGGAGGCGCAGGAGGAGAAGGCCACGCTTTGTGAGACACAACAACCCAGGCCTTGCATGAGGACAAAAAGCGTGCGGATAGCATGCTTTGTACCGCCATGTAGTCATAAATGTAATAAAGATAAGAGGTTCCATAAACAGGGACCGGCAACGGTAACCCAGCAGCAGCAGCAGCAGCAGCAGCAGCAGCACACGTGATGGAACAGGAGGAGGCGCAGGAGGAGAAGGCCACGCTTTGTGAGACACAACAACCCAGGCCTTGCATGAGGACAAAAAGCGTGCGGATATAGCAGCAATGCTTTTTGCCGCCATGCAGTCATAAATGTAATACAGATGAGAGGTTCAATAAACAGGGACCGGAAACGCTAAACCATCCCAGATGTTCATCGGTCATGTTACTTGGTTGGGGTCCAGGAGTGTTGCGTAGTCGTTTCCAATCCAGGATTGATTCATTTTAATTTGAGTCAGACGGTCTGCATTTTCTGTGGAGAGGCGGATACGCCGATCTGTGATGATGCCTCCGGCAGCACTGAAACAGCGTTCCGACATAACGCTGGCTGCCGGGCAAGCCAGCACCTCTATTGCGTACATTGCCAGTTCGTGCCAGGTGTCTAGCTTCATGCCCGGTTTCAGGTCCAGCGGTGCCAGCCACAAATCCGTCTGTTCCTTTATTCCCCTCCAAATTTCCTCCCCTGTGTGCTGCTTATCCCCAAGGCAGATCAGCTTCAGCAACGCTTGCTGACGCATGCCAACAGCTGTGCTGCACTGCTTCCACGATCCTACTGCTGCTGGTGCTGGGTTAGCATTTCCGGATGAGGTACAGCTTTGAGATGCGTTGGAGGAGAAGGAGTCAGAGAGGTAGGTGCTGCTGTTGTTATCCAGCTGTTTGCGGCGTGGGCAACACCCGCGCCGTAGCAGGTGAGGAATCGCTGCCAGGCTCCACAAGGTTCACCCAGTGCGCGGTAAGGGAGATGTATCGACCCTGGCCGAACGCACTCGTCCAGGTGTCAGTGGTGAGGTGAACCTTGCAGGCAACGGCATTCTTCAAGCTTCGGGTTATTTAGCTGACCACGTGCTCATGCAACTCAGGCACTGCAGAGCGCGCAAAGTGGTAGCGGCTGGGAACAACGTAACGTGGGATGGCCACTGACATCATGCCCTTGAAGCTGTTTGTCTCCACCACTCGATATGGCAGCATTTCGCAGGCCAGAAGCTTGGCTATGCTGGCTGGCTGTTACTGCCACGGCCCGGGGGTCATTTGCTGGCAATTTCCTCTTGTGCTCAAACATCTCAGAGACAGACAACTCAACCGTAGCGCTGCACACCGAAGGGCTGTTGGTTGTTGTGTTTGATGAACACTGGGAGACCTCAAGAGCACTAGTCCGGAAAGTGACAGTGTCAGCATCGTCTGATGTTTGTGAATGTTGTGAACCATGCAATGGCTGGGCTACTGCTGCTGCTGAGGCGGGTCTGGTGGTGAGTCTGGTGAACCCAAGGGAGGCAGTGTTGCTGGTGGTACCCTGTCCTGCCGCGTTTGCCCACAGAGTGGGATGTTTGGATAGAATGTGGCGGCTCATGCTGGTGGTGGAGAGGTTGTTAATACTTTTCCCCCTGCTCAGGCGGGTCTTGCACACCTTGCAAATCGCCATGGTAACATCCTCAGTGCAGTCTTCAAAGAAAGCCCAGACTTTAACTGGCTGAGGACTCGGACCTCGTGCGTGATGTGCTGGTGCTGCTTAACCCACTGCTGGACGCTTGAGAGGTCATCCAAGTAATTATCTGGTCCTGTTCTTTTGGATCTGTGAGGGTTGTTGTCCTGGACAACATGGGCAGTATTGAGTGGGTTTTCTTGGGTGCTCCCCTGTGGCCTGTACGTGAACCGTCAGGGGAAACACCTCTTCCCTTGCCCCTCCCTCTTTCACCGGATTTCTTCCTCATTTCACTTATCCTTAAAGTACACGCTGACTGGCAGCAGTACAGTGGCAGTACAGAAATGCTATACAGTGGTGGGTGAGCGGTGTACCACTATTGTCAGCAGTGACACAGAGCACAATGCTATACAGTGGCGGGTGAGCGGTGTACTACTGTTCCCAGCAGACACAGAGTGGAAGTAAACACAATGCTATATAGTGTGGCTGAGCCGTGTACACAGAGTGGCATTAAACACAATGCTATATAGTCTGCTATATAGTCACCCCGAACAGGGTGATGTTCTGCAGAACCCGAACAGTGGCAAACACTGTTCGCCCAACACTACTGGGAGGGAACGCAGATTTTAGTACCTAAACACACGATACAACATGTTTTCCGGGGTCGGACTCTGAGGCACATACAGATGGTCCCGATCATCATCCTCATCATACAACTCTTCTCCTGAGTCTGACCCACCCACCACCTCTGCCACCCCAACATCCCCAGACACAGACCCCTCATCGTCCTCAACATTAACTTGGGATGCTGGCCTGAGCCAGACCTCCTCCTCCACATCAGGCCCCATCATCTCCTCAATGGCAGCCCTCATTAATCGCTCTGGCGACGGACTGATGGACACAACGTTCTCCTCCGGGGAGGGCTGCTGCTGACCACTGGCTGCTGGGGTGGATGTTATAGCTTGCGTGGGGCGTTGGCTGTTGCTGTTGTTGGGAGTGCTGCTCACAGCGGAGGTCTCTGGGGAACTCATGTTGAGCTCATATAGTGGTTGACGGTGAGTGGAGTATTACTGATCCCAGCAATATACACACTGACTGGCAGAGTACGCAATGCTATATAGTGTGGCTGAGCGGTGTACACAGAGTGGCAGTAAACACAATGCTATATAGTCTGGCTGAGCGAGCGGTGTACTACTGTTCCCAGCAGAATCAGAGTGGCAGTAAACAATGGTATATAGTCTGGCTGAGCGAGCGGTGTACTACTGTTCCCAGCAGAATCAGAGTGGCAGTAAACAATGGTATATAGTCTGGCTGAGCGGTGTACACAGAGTGTCAGTAAACAATGGTATATAGTCTGGCTGAGCGGTGTACACACAATGCTATATAGTCTGCTATATAGTGTCAGTAAACAATGGTATATAGTCTGGCTGAGCGAGCGGTGTACTACTGTTCCCAGCAGAATCAGAGTGGCAGTAAACAATGGTATATAGTCTGGCTGAGCGGTGTACACAGAGTGTCAGTAAACAATGGTATATAGTCTGGCTGAGCGAGCGGTGTACTACTGTTCCCAGCAGAATCAGAGTGGCAGTAAACAATGGTATATAGTCTGGCTGAGCGGTGTACACAGAGTGTCAGTAAACAATGGTATATAGTCTGGCTGAGCGGTGTACACACAATGCTATATAGTCTGCTATATAGTGTCAGTAAACAATGGTATATAGTCTGGCTGAGCGAGCGGTGTACTACTGTTCCCAGCAGAATCAGAGTGGCAGTAAACAATGGTATATAGTCTGGCTGAGCGGTGTACACAGAGTGTCAGTAAACAATGGTATATAGTCTGGCTGAGCGAGCGGTGTACTACTGTTCCCAGCAGAATCAGAGTGGCAGTAAACAATGGTATATAGTCTGGCTGAGCGGTGTACACAGAGTGTCAGTAAACAATGGTATATAGTCTGGCTGAGCGGTGTACACACAATGCTATATAGTCTGCTATATAGTGTCAGTAAACAATGGTATATAGTCTGGCTGAGCGAGCGGTGTACTACTGTTCCCAGCAGAATCAGAGTGGCAGTAAACAATGGTATATAGTCTGGCTGAGCGGTGTACACAGAGTTTCAGTAAACAATGGTATATAGTCTGGCTGAGCGGTGTACACAGAGTGTCAGTAAACAATGGTATATAGTCTGGCTGAGCGGTGTACACAGAGTGGCAGTAAACACAATGCTATATAGTCTGGCTGAGCGAGCGGTGTACTACTGTTCCCAGCAGAATCAGAGTGGCAGTAAACAATGGTATATAGTCTGGCTGAGCGGTGTACACAGAGTGTCAGTAAACAATGGTATATAGTCTGGCTGAGCGGTGTACACAGAGTGTCAGTAAACAATGGTATATAGTCTGGCTGAGCGGTGTACACAGAGTGGCAGTAAACACAATGCTATATACTCTGGCTGAGCGAGCGGTGTACTACTGTTCCCAGCAGACACAGAACAGTGAACAGAATGCTATATAGTGTGGCTGAGCGAGCGGTGTACCACTATTCCCAGCAGACACAGAACAGTGAACAGAATGCTATATAGTGTGGCTGAGCGGGCGGTGTACCACTATTCCCAGCAGACACAGAACAGTGAACAGAATGCTATATAGTGTGGATGAGCGAGCGGTGTACCACTATTCCCAGCAGACACAGAACAGTAAACAGAATGCTATATAGTGTGGCTGAGCGAGCGGTGTACCACTATTCCCAGCAGACACAGAACAGTGAACAGAATGCTATATAGTGTGGCTGAGCGAGCGGTGTACCACTATTCCCAGCAGACACAGAACAGTGCACAGAATGCTATATAGTGTGGCTGAGCGAGCGGTGTACCACTATTCCCAGCAGACACAGAACAGTAAACAGAATGCTATATAGTGTGGCTGAGCGAGCGGTGTACCACTATTCCCAGCAGACACAGAACAGTAAACAGAATGCTATATAGTGTGGCTGAGCGAGCGGTGTACCACTATTCCAAGCAGACACAGAACAGTGAACAGAATGCTATATAGTGTGGCTGAGCGAGCGGTGTACCACTATTCCCAGCAGACACAGAGTGGCAGTAAACAGAATGCTATATAGTGTGGCTGAGCGAGGTACACAGAGTGGCAGTAAACAGAATGCTATATAGTGTGGCTGAGCAAGCGGTGTACTACTATTCCCAGCAGACACAGAGTGGCAGTAAACAGAATGCTATATAGTGTGGCTGAGCGAGGTACACAGAGTGGCAGTAAACAGAATGCTATATAGTGTGGCTGAGCAAGCGGTGTACTACTATTCCCAGCAGACACAGAGTGGCAGTAAACAGAATGCTATATAGTGTGGCTGAGCGAGGTACACAGAGTGGCAGTAAACAGAATGCTATATAGTGTGGCTGAGCAAGCGGTGTACTACTGTTCCCAGCAGTGACACAATGACAGGGGGGACCCTGGCTAGCGTGGCTGGAGCGCGAACTACCCTGCCTGCCTACCCAAAGCTAAACCCACAGACAAATGGCGGAGATATGACGTGGTTCGGGTATTTATTTACCCGAACCACGTGACCGTTCGGCCAATCAGAGCGCGTTCGGGTCCGAACCACGTGACCCGTTCGGCCAATCACAGCGCTAGCCGAACGTTCGGGGAACGTTCGGCCATGCGCTCTTAGTTCGGCCATATGGCCGAACGGTTTGGCCGAGCACCGTCAGGTGTTCGGCCGAACTCGAACATCACCCGAACAGGGTGATGTTCTGCAGAACCCGAACAGTGGCGAACACTGTTCGCCCAACACTACCTACCTCCACCCATTAGGGCAGCCTCCTCCTTCAACATCTTTAAGAAAGCCCTCAAAACTCACCTTTTCACTCTGGCTTACTACCCCTCACAAGTGCTCTAAACCCGCAGCTGAACTCTGGTCCCCTACCATTTGTGTCCTTATCTCTCCCTCTAGATTGTAAGCCTTTGGGCAGGGTCCTCCTCCTTTTGTGTCCAACATGCACCTCCATTACTGTGAACCCATGCTAAGCATCTGAGTGAACCTAACTTGCCTAATCTCCATGCTCCATCCAGTGACTGACTAAGCATTACCTTGTACTCATACTGTGCTGCCTGATCTGATCTTTCTTGTATTCAGGTATTGTCATATTGCTGTATGTCACCCCTAAATATTGTCTGTATCCCTATTTATTGTCCAGCGCTGCGTAATATGTTGGCGCTTTATAAATACAATAAATAAATAAATATGCATATAAAAAAAAAAACGTTTAGCCTATCACATTGCTAGTGGGTGTGCTTTTTTTTTTTTTTTTTTGTCTCCCAGCAGCAGATGATTACCCGCAGGCTCACGTTGGATCAAACAATATAAACAAGTTACACAGCGATTATCAATCATTTTTTGATCTATCTTCTGGTTTTAATGACTCCTTTTGCAATATATTCCTCTTAAAGGTAAGTTTCTCGGAATTACCACAACTGAGCTAAATATAACTTAGACCTTCTTTCTACTACAGTGTTATGTTTTAAGTGTGAACATTTGCATGCCTGTTTTCACACGAAATAAAAATAGAAAAGTGCAAATTTTCCAGGAATGTGTGATTTTTCCAGGCTTTTTTCACGCAATGCAATGTTAACAAAAATGATCACATAATGGTAAAAAACAAGGCAGATAAACTTTCATTAATGTGAATTTTCATTCCATGAAACCGTATAAATTTACATGTAATGGAAATGAGGGCTTAGGAATTGAAGAGAAACCATAACCAAGAATTGAACTTTATCCCAATCAGTAGGTGATACCCCCTTTTACATGAGAAATCTATTCCTTTTCACAAACAGACCATCAGGGGGCGCTGTATGACTGATATTGTGGTGAAACCCCTCCCACAGGAAACTGTGAGGACCATGGTCCTGGCAGTTTCCTGTCTGTGAACCTTGTTGCATTGTGGGAAATATCTATTTACAGCTGTTTCCAACTGCCAAAAAAGCAAGCAGCAGCTACTTCCACTGACATCAAATACCAGCAGTAAAAATGTCACCATGTGATAAATGTCAGAATGTCAGGTTAGGGGAAAGATTTTACAATGGGCAAACACTGACTAAATCATTTATACATAATTATTGTAAAAATGAAGTCCTTTTTTTATTACATTACTTACACTGGAGTTCCTCTTTAACTCAATCAAACAACCACAGCTAATTCATCCAACTAATCGCTGTAGACCCAGTGACCCAGGGGAGAGAGGGAGGAGACATCACTAGGCATGCTCATTCAGATTTGGCGGAATTGAAATGAACATTTCCGATTGGGACACAGCTATTGCAAATCAGATTTCCGCAGACAATGCTGGGTCAACTTGGAAGTATTGGGCCAATCAGAGAATGCAAAAAATGACCAAAACAGGACTCCTCAGAAAACTGAAGTCATAAATGTAACGATCGGTGTAACACAGAGAGGGTCTGATTACCGTTGATCTGCAGTATCACCGAGAATGCAGAATATACCCGATTATTGATGATCTGCAGTATCACCGATAATCAGATATATCTACTAACCTCTGGACACCTGAGAGAGAAGTAAGTGATTGGGTGTAACAGTAGCACTAGTGGACTGTACCTAAGGAGTAGGTACAGAGGCAGTAAGGAATACTGCACAGACGTATGCTCCTTCCGTAAGCCTAGACTCTCCCGGGGGAGGAGCTAAACAGAATGTGGGAAGGACAGAGCATGAGTGACACCAATGAGCGGGTGTCACTAACAGATCTGGGAACTGCCTCTAACAGTAAGGCTAGTTCTCAAGGTCGGCCAAGCCAGGTCGTCAACCCACAGACAGATAATGTAACGATTGTGGAACTTTCTCCGTGATCAGCGCACAACGCGTGCGCTGACACGGCGTAAATCCTCCACAAGCGTATAATTTGCAGGAACCCAGCAAAAGGTGCTGCGCACCTGTAGAGGGAAATTCCTGTCGGCAGATGGCACTGAGGAGTGCAGAGGAACCAATCCTCTGTACCTCCACAAGTGCCAGACAGGAATTGTACGAAGCGCAGAACGCAATCGCAAGAGAGGCGATTGCGAATGAGATTGAGCAAAGGGACAGGTTGTATGTGTGTGCGCCAATCCAGTCGCCACCCCGCGACCGCGCACACACAACAGCAGATATGAAATAGGAACGCGATCGCGAGAGGTGCGATCGCCAGACGTGACACAAGGCAGATCAGAATAGAATACGAGGGTAGCAAAGGCACAGCAAATAATACAATAAGGAGATACGGAAAATAACAAACGCTAGCTAACCGCGAACACCGCACTCATTCGCAACAGTGCACGCGGTTATGCGCGGTCTCCACGTGATAAGCACAATAGAGACAAGCACGCCTAACTAACCATCGACAGACAAACATGAAACAGAGGACGCAAGCGCTTGCTTAACGGTTACCTCACCGAGCCTCCAGCAAGCGTAGCAGACAAGACAGACACACGAAAACAGGGACAAGCGAGAGATAGGATCCACAGCACTAGCGAAAAGTGGCTAGCGCGATCCAGGTACAGAGTAGCAGAACAGAAGGATCCCCAGCGCTAGCGAAAAGTAGCTAGCGTGATCCCAGAAGACAGAACAGAAGGATCCCCAGCGCTAGCGAAAAGTAGCTAGCGCGATCCCAGGAGACAGAACAGAAGAGATAGCTGGTAGCAACCGCTGCACCAGCTATACTCCAAGAACAGAGATCAGAACCATTTCCTGTCGACCACCTTTGGGACAGGACAATGGCAACAGGCAAGACAAGACAGAACAGGCAATACAGATAATACAACCTGACTGGGCTAGAAGGGGAGCCTAAAGCAACCCCCAGGAATTAGCTATACTAGATAGCAATGGCTGACACTCCAGCAGTGTTCATCAGGAACAGACCATGGAAAGGAAATGACCAGCAAAGCTTTCTGGGAAACATAAAGCTCTTATAGTGCCAGTCATCAAAGAAGGCAGGTAGGGAATTTGCATAACGAATGTATGCAAATTCCCCAGCAAGAGAACAGACCAGAAACTTGCATTGGAAAGACAGGTCTCTGTTGCAGAGACCTGCAGCCCACAGACTAGAGGAATGGACAAACAGCTGTCTGCCTGTGCAGCCAGCTGAGCGGATCATCACAGTACCCCCCCCCCCCCCCCTCCCCTCTAGGGATGGATTCCAGACATCCCTCAAAACTGGTATCATCACAAAGCTCTAACTGAAGACTCATGAAGGTCGGGGCAGCCCGACAAGGCCCAATTCCAGAGTCAGTCCATCCGAAACCGACCTCATCGGAAGCAGAAACCACCGAAACATGCCCATCAGCACTACAAGTCTCAGCGTAACACCCATCAGGACTGTGGACACCAGAGAAGAAGCCATCGACACCCTCCAGTAATACCCACCACCTTCCAAGGAGCGTCCAAGAATACCAAACCTGCCGCAATACCTGTTCGAAGTGTCCCTTACAACACCAAAGCCATTGCTGATCGTATTCAGGGCACCAAGCAGAACATTTCCCGGAATCTCCCAGAACGCCTTGAAGCTCCGCAGAGATCCCAAGAAGCCAGAACGCTCACCAGGCTCACATGGAGAACCACCAAGAACCCCTATGGAACCTATGATCATTCCAGACTCAAAATTAGCAGGACACCCATCAAGATCAGGACTTTCAGGGACCACTTCTGGGCATGCAAGCAGGCAGGCTATATCAGAACATGTCTCCACTGAGGAAGCATCTGAGTACGCTGGTAACCGAGGCACACTTGGGCTTTCTGGGTCACAGAGCACATCGGGGTACACTAGTACAGGAGAAACCTCAGGACATGTCGGGGAACTGTCAACCTCAGAGTCCGACACGACAAGACCAAAACCAGTACCGGACAGAGAATCATCATGAGTGGAGGTCACAGGCACTGGACTTTCACAAGAAGACTAGGATACAAATTCAGAAATTTCTGTAACAATAATATCATCATTGACTACATATGAGTGAAGCTCCATCAGAGCTGAAAAGGTAGCCAGCAAGGCAGCAATGCCTACGGAAGAGGGTAACACCTCAGAAGGACTTGGGGGGCAGGAGACATCTCCTACAAGTTCTGCACCCTTTGGGAGGAACTCGGAGACCTCCAGAACATCAAACAAGACCTCAGGAATATCATTTTTCAAGTTTTCTAGGAAGGATTCTGAACTATCCATGTTACAGGGCAAAACTGGAACTTTATCTTGTGGACAGGGCAGATGTCCCAAGGAAGGTTCCACCACAAACTGAGACTGGATCTCATCATCATGAGGGGAATGTACAGGTATATTTATTGGAACACACACTGACTCCCTAACTTCAATCTCACTGTACCCAGAATTCTGTGTGGCAGTCAAACTAGCTTGTAACTCCAAAACTGCAGAAAAACAGGTAAAAATAGCAGCAATACCTAGACGAGCCTCTAGGGGCAGGGCAGGAGATATTGTACAAGGCAATATTGACTCATCCAGAGTACAGGGTGGAGAGTCAGAACTTTCCTCAGAGCAAGAAAGGGGCTCACAAACGTCAGTGTGAAAGGAAAACATTTTTTTATTCATGGTACAGGGCAGGTTCAGAGAAAGCGTCTCTGAATAAGGCAAAGAGGGTTCAGCGTCAGATTCGCAAAACTGAAGCGCTGTCTCACTCTTAGATTTGGCTAACAATGTCCAGGGCCGGCCCGCCCATGAGGCGGGGTGAAACTTTTGCCTCAGGCGGCACTTCTGGAGGGGCGGAAGCCGCCCGTCTGTGTGTGTGGGGGGCCGCCCGAGCTGGAGGGGATAGCGGGCAGGAAGGGGGTATTGGGCCTAGCGGCGGAGGGGGGTCGGACCCCCCCTCCCTCGCCTGGGTCCCCCGTCCTCCGCTCCCTTCCAGCTTTAGAAGTGAGGTCGCTGGCTGCAGCTATATTGTAAGAGGCAACGGGCGGGGAGGACTCACCTCTTCCTCGTTCCAGTACGAGCCTGCGCTCCACTGACGTCACTTCCTGCTACGCCGCAGGAAGTGATGTCAGTGGAGCGCAGGCTCGGGCTGGAACGAGGAAGAGGTGAGTGATCCCCGCCCGTTGCCTCTTACAATATAGCTGCAGCCAGCGACCTCACTTCTAAAGCTGGAGGGGAGCGGAGGACGGGGGACCCAGGCGAGGGAGGGGGGGGTCCGACCCCCCTCCCCGCCGCTAGGCCCAATACCCCCTTCCTGCCCGCTATCCCCTCCAGCTCGGGCGGCCCCCCACACACACACGGCTTGGGGGGGGGGAGGGGCGGCGATTTTTTTGAATTTTGCCTCAGGCGGCAAAAAGTCTAGGGCCGGGCCTGACAATGTCGAATCCGAGGAATCAGAACGCAAAACCTGCGAATCAAAATTCACTTTAGGTTGTGAAACTGACGCTTCTATAGCGCAAACCTCCGCGATCTGCGGAGCAGACTGCAAGACATCTAGGACCGAAACACTGGAGCAACTGTCCCCAGGCAACGGGCCCTTACAGGTGTGAACAGGGTGAGACAGAGACTCATCTGCAGAAGAAATAGTGACATCAACAGGACAAACTTTATTAGGCATATTAATTTTACTTTTGACGCTGCATAGTCGAGAACTCTTCCCCATAGCAGGGTCACAGACGGAAGATCTCAAAGATCTGTTACTAAATGACAAAGGATCCCACACATCCTTGAGGAAACCGGCAGACTCATGCCAATCACAATCTGCAGGAACATCCGAGAAACAGGCATCAGATCGCACAGATTCAAACTGCACACTGTCAGGAGAGAATCCTTCAGGATTCGCACAGGAATCAAGCACAGCAGCATACTCATTCATTTTAGATTGCACAAAGTCAAAATTCTCATGCTTTACCCCAGAAAGGCAGGAACAATCATCCGACAATAATGTCTCTTTATTGGAATCAATTGGTTGGTGTGTGTGCAACTCATCCAAAATCGTTTGCCATACATAGATCACCAGATCCAGATCATCCTTGTCACATTCATCGGAATCAATCAGAAGGTACAAAGAGTCGAGACAAGCATTCAAGACATCTTCGCTTTTTGCAATGTAAAAATCGCAAAAGGCTTTCCAATCAAAATCGATTTCCTCCAGCAAGGCCCCAACATCCCAGGAAGCAAATGGGGGTTCAAACAGGCCAGTATCCAGATAATTTCCATAGGGGTGGAGTTCAGGAACAAGAAGAGATTTTTTTAACTGCTTTAATGTAGTGTGCGATCCTACCTATAGCAGGATCCACATAAGCTTTGGATTGGGGCAAAAAACCTGGAAACTGATCAGCAGATGCATTATAAACATGATTATCATACTGCATGGTTTTGCCCATTTCAGACTTGACAGAAATAACCTCTCTATCTGTGGTTGCCATGGGCAACGGATCTTTCCGCTGGGAAGCCTTCCTAGATCTTTTACGTTTAGACTTAGAGGCTTTGGATGGCTGCTTTATGGATGAAAGAGTAGATGGAACAGTTGATTGAGCTGCTGACAACAACTCATTAAGGGGGTATGGTAATTGAGGTAATCTCAGCCAATTGTGAATTAAAAAGGCAAAGAATTCCAGGGGTCTTTGACTCAGGGTGGTATGATCTAACACATCATAACCCCACATTGACATTTCGCCCCCCAACAGAATGTAGACCATTTGGGGGGCCCAGGTAGACACTGGGGTGCATTGGAATTCAGGGTTCGCTAACAGTTTCGTACACTCAGACAAAAATTCGTCTGCTGATTCAGGTTCAAGTTTTTTAAATCTCTTAAAGGTACAAGAGCCATATTCGACAAAATCGTACAAATCGGAAATTCCGTCTACACTGGGGTTTTGGGTTGGGCTTGTCATTGTGTAACGATTGTGGAACTTTCTCCGTTATCAGCGCACAACGCGTGCGCTGACACGGCGGAAATCCTCCACAAGCGTATATTTGCAGGCACCCAGCAAAAGGTGCTACGCACCTGTAGAGGGAAATTCCTGTCGGCAGATGGCGCTGGGGAGTGCAGAGGAACCAATCCTCTGTACCTCCACAAGTGCCAGACAGGAATTGTACGAAGCGCAGAATGCAATCGCAAGAGAGGCGATTGCGAATGAGATTGAGCAAAGGGACAGGTTGTATGTGTGTGCGCCAATCCAGTCGCCACCCCGCGACCACGCACACACAACAGCAGATATGAAATAGGAACGCGATCGCGAGAGGTGCGATCGCCAGACGTGACACAAGGCAGATCAGAATAGAATACGAGGGTAGCAAAGGCACAGCAAATAATACAATGAGGAGATACGGAAAATAACAAACGCTAGCTAACCGCGAACACCGCACTCATTCGCAACAGTGCACGCGGTTATGCGGGGTCTCCACATGATAAGCACAATAGAGACAAGCACGCCTAACTAACCATCGACAGACAAACATGAAACAGAGGACGCGAGAGCTTGCTTAACGGTTACCTCACCGAGCCTCCAGCAAGCGTAGCAGACAAGACAGACACACGAAAACAGGGACAAGCGAGAGATAGGATCCACAGCACTAGCGAAAAGTGGCTAGCGCGATCCAGGTACAGAGTAGCAGAACAGAAGGATCCCCAGCGCTAGCGAAAAGTAGCTAGCGTGATCCCAGAAGACAGAACAGAAGGATCCCCAGCGCTAGCGAAAAGTAGCTAGCGCGATCCCAGGAGACAGAACAGAAGAGATAGCTGGTAGCAACCGCTGCACCAGCTATACTCCAAGAACAGAGATCAGAACCATTTCCTGTCGACCACCTTTGGGACAGGACAATGGCAACAGGCAAGACAAGACAGAACAGGCAATACAGATAATACAACCTGACTGGGCTAGAAGGGGAGCCTAAAGCAACCCCCAGGAATTAACTATACTAGATAGCAATGGCTGACACTCCAGCAGTGTCCATCAGGAACAGACCATGGAAAGGAAATGACCAGCAAAGCCTTCTGGGAAACATAAAGCTCTTATAGTGCCAGTCATCAAAGAAGGCAGGTAGGGAATTTGCATAACGAATGTATGCAAATTCCCCAGCAAGAGAACAGACCAGAAACTTGCAATGGAAAGACAGGTCTCTGCTCCAGAGACCTGCAGCCCACAGACTAGAGGAATGGACAAACAGCTGTCTGCCTGTGCAGCCAGCTGAGCGGATCATCACAGATAAAGTACAGGATCAGAAGGCAGATACAGAATCCAATAACAGGCAGGGTCAGGCAACGGAGAATCAGAATAACGAGGTACAGAATCAGGAGGCAGGTACAGAGTCCAGGAACGAGCAGAGGTTGGCAACAGGATATCAGAAATAGCAAGGTACAGGATCAGAGTTCAGAGGAATAGTCAGGCAGGCAGAAGGTCATAACAAATAATACAATTCAATATTCCTAATGCTAAGGTGTGAGCTCCTTGATGTCAACACCTTTGGAAACTATGCTAGAACACAGAAACAGACAAGGTCTGAGTGCTACCACGTAGTGATCGCAACGGCAGACAACCAGCAAATGCCCAGCCACCAGTATATATATTATAGCGCTCTCTAGCGCCACCCTAAAGTGCTGGACCAATGAAAAGTGGTGGAAATGTCAGCTGACCGGCTTGGTCAGCTTACCTTCTTCTGGCTGTCATATAAACTCTGCCTCTCAGCGCACGCGCGCGTCATTCTGAACCTGTGTGGACTATCAGTCCCAGCCACACCAGTCACGCTTTGCAATGTCTCTGCTGGCCTGCACGCGGGGTGAGACGCACCGCTATCTGCACATGCGGTGGCCTCCCTGCGCCTGGTCAGACTGTCAGTAGCAGGCCTGTGCGCGCAAACCGCCACGTCAGACGCGGCGGTTTCTCCGCGTTCCGCTATGCCAGCCACGGAAACAGCTGCCTCATCCTGCGTTCATGCGGCAGCTTTTCCGCGTTTCTTCACAGTACCCCCCCCCCCCCCCCCCCCCTGAGGAGTGGACTCCGGACAGCTCTTTCCAGGCTTCTCAGCATGTAAAGCGTGGAATTCCCTTCTCAGTTTGTCAGCATGCATGCGACATTCAGGTACCCATGATCTCTCCTCAATACCATACCCTTTCCAATGAACCAGATATTGTACTGAGTTCTGAACTATGCGTGAGTCTAAAATCTTCTCTACCTCGTACTCAGGTTGGTCATCTATCATCACAGGAGGAGGAGGAGTGGGACCCACATGGACTGCTGGCTTAAGCAGAGACACATGAAAGGATCTTACGCCACGCATACTGGCAGGAAGATCAATGGCATAAGTAACATTGTTGATCTTTCTAGTTACTGGAAATGGACCCACAAACCTGGGCCCCAACTTGGCTGAAGGCTGTTTCAAGGTCAAGTGACGTGTGGACACCCAGACTAAGTCTCCTGGTTGAAACTTCCACTCTAAGGAACGTCTTTTGTCAGCTTGACCTTTCTGACTTTGAAACGCCTTCTCCGAATTATTTTTCACGATCCACCACACGTCCTTAAATGACTTTTGCCAGGCCTCCAGAGCTGGAAACGGAGTGGAAGCGATTGGCAATGGGGAAAATTTGGGCAGCTTCCCAGTAACTATCTGAAATGGACAGAATCCCGTGGAAGTACTTTTCAAATTATTGTGCGCAAATTCTGCGAAGGGCAAAAACTTGACCCAATCAGTTTGCGCTTCTGCAACATAACACCTCAAGAATTGTTCCAATGATTGGTTGACTCTCTCCGTCTGACCATTGGTCTGTGGGTGGTAGCCCGATGAAAATGACAGTTCCATGCCCATTTGGTGACAAAATGCCCTCCAAAATCTCGAAACAAATTAGACTCCCCGATCTGACACAATGTTTTCCGGAATGCCATGCAATCGGAAAACGTGGATGATGAACAAATCAGCCAACTCCTGGGCCGAGGGGAGTCCTTTCAAGGGCACAAAATGGGCCATTTTACTAAAGCGGTTGACTACCACCCAAATGACCGACATGCCCTCAGACCTGGGAAGCTCACCCACAAAATCCATGGACAGGTGGGTCCATGGCTCACTCGGGGTGGGCAAGGGCTGCAACGTTCCCACAGGTGCCAGCCGGGAGGGCTTACTTTTTGCACACACCGCACACTCTCTAACATACTCCTTGCAATCCGTTGCCAGAGAAGGCCACCAAGCGCACCTGGCAACAAGATCCTGTGTTCTGGAGGCCCCAGGGTGTCCCGCATTTTTGTGTGAATGGAACATCTGTAAGATCTGAAGACGGAATGGCAGTGGTATAAACATAACCCCTTCAGGCTTCCCCTCCGGGACGTCCTGCTGAAAGGGCCCTAACGTCTCCGTCCAGTCTTTCCATGTCTCAGTTGTTGCTAGTACCAGTCTTTGTGGGACAATGGTCTCTGGGGTAGAGGGCTGTGCTGTCTCTGGTTCAAAGCATGTGGACAGGGCATCTGCCTTAATGTTCTTGCTACCTGGAGTGTACATAATTATAAATCTGAACCTCGAGAAGAACAAAGACCATCGAGCCTGATGGGGGCTTAATCTCTTAGCTCCCTCTATGTATTCCAAATTTTTGTGATCAGTGTAAACTGTGATCGTATGTTCTGCTCCTTTCAACCAATGACGCCATTCTTTAAAGGCCAACTTGATGGCCAGGAGCTCCCTGTTGCCTATGTCGTAGTTTCTCTCTGCCGGAGAGAACCTACGACAAAAATAGGCACATGGGTGTAATCTACCCTGCAACCCTGATCGCTGAAACAGCACCGCCCCTACCCCGACCTCCGAGGCGTCCACCTCAACAATAAAGGGATAGGAAGTGTCAACGTGTCTTAGGATGGGTGCAGAGCAAAACAAGTCTTTTAAAGTGGAGAATGCTTGCAGAGCTTCTGGAGACCAGTGCGTAGTATCTGCCCCTTTTTTAGTGAGACTGGTGAGGGGTGCAATGACCGTGGAGTACCCCTTTATGAACCTTCTATAGTAATTGGCAAAGCCTAAGAATCTCTGAAGAGATTTTAACCCCACAGGTTGAGGCCATTCCAGCACAGCAGAGACCTTGGCAGGGTCCATAGACAGGCCCAAGGTGGAAATTATGTACCCTAAAAAGGTGACAGATGTCACCTCGAAGATGCATTTCTCCAATTTAGCGTAAAGCATGTTTTGTCTGAGTTTGTCCAATACAAATTTGACATGTGACCTGTGCTCAGAGAGGTTGTTTGAAAAAATAAGTATGTCATCCAGGTATACTAACACAAATTTGCCCAACACCTCTCTGAATACCTCATTGATTAATTCCTGGAAGACGGCCGGGGCGTTACACAGCCCGAAGGGCATCACCAAGTACTCGTAATGCCCGCCGGGCGTGTTAAAGGCCGTCTTCCATTCATCGCCCCTTCTAATCCGCACCAGGTTGTATGCACCCCGTAAATCTAATTTCGAAAAGATCTTAGCGTTGGTAACTTGTGTGAACAGGTCATCTATCAGGGGCAAAGGGTAGCGATTCTTCACTGTGATTTTATTCAGGCCCCGGTAATCTATGCATGGCCGCAGGCCTCCGTCTTTTTTCTTAACAAAAAAGAACCCTGCGCCAGCGGGCGACCGAGAGGGGCGAATAAACCCCTTGGCTAAATTCTCACGAATGTACTCCTGCATGGCCACTTTCTCTGGACCAGACAAATTGTAGAGATGACCCCTTGGGGGCATACAACCAGATTGGAGATCGATGGGGCAATCAAACGGGCGATGTGGAGGTAACATATCAGCAGCCTTGGGACGGAACATATCTGAATACTCGGAATATTGTACTGGTACCCCCTCCACATGAATCCTGGTCTGGCCCAATGTCACCCTCCCTAAACACTGCTGGAAACAATGGGTTGACCAGCTAGTTAACTGCCCAGTGGTCCAATTGATCTGTGGGGAATGAAGGTGCAACCATGGCATGCCAAGGATGACTGTGGAGGTGGTCATGTGTAATACAAAAAACTGTAATTTTTCGGTGTAGCACCCCTATAGTGACTTCCACCTCTGGTGTCTGAGACAGCGGATGATTACTTTGCAGGGGAGAATCATCTACTGCCGTAACCTGAATGGGTGGTTTTACGGGGGTGAGCGGAATACCTAATTTCTTTGCAAATTCGAAATCCATAAAATTTGCTGCAGAGCCTGAATCAACAAAGGCCTCGGAATCCTCGGTTTTAACTTCCTATGTAACAGTACAAGGAAGAAGTAACCGTTTATCTTCTAGGGGTAAGAGACGCGCTCCTAGGGTGTTACCCCCTACAACTCCTAGGCGGTAGCGTTTCCCGACTTATTGGGACAATTACGTACTCTATGACCCCCCTCTGCGCAGTAAAGACACAGCTGCTCAGACATCCTACGTCTTCGCTCCACTTGGGATAGATTCGACCGACTAATTTGCATAGGTTCGGGTGGAGGCGAGACGGAAGGAGGTGGAGTTACTGGGGGCGCAGCGTAGGACACCATCTTTACATGACTACTACCCCGGGTCTGTTCCTGATAACGTAGCCTGCGGTCGACTCAAATGGCCGATTAAATGGCCTCATCGACTGTTTTAGGTTCAGGCAGACTCAACATAAGATTTGAGACCTCATCTGACAGTCCCGATAAGAGACAATCTAAGAGGGCATAAGTGTCCCACCTGGCTGAAACTGACCACCTCCTAAATTCCGCTGCGTAATCCTCGACCGGACCCTTGCCTTGACGCAAAAGCTTGAGCTTCCGCTCAGAAGTCGCAGCAAGGTCTGGGTCGTCGTAAATTACTGCCACAGCTTTAAAAAATTCATCCACTGAAGTGAGGGCTAAGTCTCCGGTGGGCAAACTGTACGCCCATGTCTGAGAATCGCCTGATAACAAAGTCTTAATGAATGTGACCCTTTGGGCCACAGTTCCAGAAGATCGGGGTCTCAACTCAAAATAAGATAACACTCTACTTCTAAAATTTCGGAAGTCAGATCTGTAACCAGAAAATTTCTCAGGTACAGGCAAACGTATGTCAGAGCTAGGAGGGGATCGCACCTCATCCACTGCTGTCTGGAGGGTTTGTAAAGAACCAGACAAGGCTTCAATAATAGTCTTGTGGCTACCCAGCACTTGGTTGATGTTTTCCACCGAAGTGGCAAGTGCGCCCAGCCGGTCAGTGTGTGCGTCCATTTGCATTTTGGTCTGCCGTTCTGTAACGATCGGTGTAACACAGAGAGGGTCTGATTACCGGTGAACTACAGTATCACCGAGAATGCAGAATATACCCGATTATTGATGATCTGCAGTATCACCGATAATCAGATATATCTTACTAACCTCTGGACACCTGAGAGAGAAGTAAGTGATTGGGTGTAACAGTAACACTAGTGGACTGTACCTAAGGAGTAGGTACAGAGGCAGTAAGGAATACTGCACAGACGTATGCTCCTTCCGTAAGCCTAGACTCTCCTGGGGGAGGAGCTAAGCAGAATGTGGGAAGGGTAGAGCGTGAGTGACACCAATGAGCGGGTGTCACTAACAGATCTGGGAACTGCCTCTAACAGTAAGGCTAGTTCTCGAGGTCGGCCAAGCCAGGTCGTCAACACACAGACAGATAAAGTACAGGATCAGAAGGCAGATACAGAATCCAATAACAGGCAGGGTCAGGCAACGGAGAATCAGAATAACGAGGTACAGAATCAGGAGGCAGGTACAGAGTTTAGGAACGAGCAGAGGTTGGCAACAGGATATCAGAAATAGCAAGGTACAGGATCAGAGTTCAGAGGAATAGTCAGGCAGGCAGAAGGTCATAACAAATAATACAATTCAATATTCCTAATGCTAAGGTGTGAGCTCCTTGATGTCAACACCTTTGGAAACTATGCTAGAACACAGAAACAGACAAGGCCTGAGTGCTACCACGTAGTGATCGCAACGGCAGACAACCAGCAAATGCCCAGCCACCAGTATATATACTATAGCGCTCTCCAGCGCCACCCTAAAGTGCTGGACCAATGAAAAGTGGTGGAAATGTCAGCTGACCGGCTTGGTCAGCTGACCTTCTTCTGGCTGTCATATAAACTCTGCCTCTCAGCGCACGCGCGCGTCATTCTGAACTTGTGTGGACTATCAGTCCCAGCCACACCAGTCATGCTTTGCAATGTCTCTGCTGGCCTGCACGCGGGGTGAGACGCACCGCTATCTGCACATGCGGTGGCCTCCCCGCGCCTGGTCAGACTGTCAGTAGCAGGCCTGTGCGTGCAAACCGACGCGTCAGACGCGGCGGTTTCTCCGCGTTCCGCTATGCCAGCCGAGGAAACAGCCTCCTCATCCTGCGTCTATGCGGCGGCTTTTCCGCGTTTCTTCACAATAAATACACAGAATCAGTGACCTGCATTGGGGAAAATCAGAATTTTTGCGGGATAGGAAATCAGTATGTCCGAACATCCCTAGGCAGCACACACTCCAGTTTGGATGGTGAAGCAAAATTATATATTGTATATATCATACCACTGGCTGCTGTTACTATCATATACAGGCAGTCCCCGGTTAAAGAACGAGAAATGGACTGTAGGTTCGTTCTTAACCTGAATCTCTTCTTAAGTCGGTACATTGTGCCATCTTTGTCCCTTCTACCGCCTCTGTGCCTCCAGTGTCCCCCTCTGTGTCACCTCTGCCCTTAGTACCTGTCTATAAAAGTTTAAAAGCCATTTTTTCTTTGATTTTTTCAAAATCAGTTTTCTCAAAAAAATCCTATTGAGCATTTGTGGGAGGACGTTGAAAGATCACCCCAAAGCTTGGAAACAATCCAAACTGACCAAACTTAGAGCTGCTATTATGTCAAGGCCGCAGGTTCCGAGCCATTTACTCAAAAACTTCGAGGCACAATAACTCCTTTTTCCCCTGTGCTGTCAACCTCCTGAACTCACTTGACTGAACTAGCGAACATAACTCTATGTTGAATCTGGACACTGACACTGATCACTTTACTGTATTCTATTGCCCATTTTGCTCCCCTGTTTTTGTATATAGTACGGACTGTTCTGCACTTTTTGTCTCTGCATGTTTGTCATTTTGTACTTCCTGTGTTTACTATGAGCAAGTGTAAGGTGCCAAACCCAATTCCGGGCATGACCCAGTCGTGCTTGGCGAATAAACTCATTCTGATTCTGATTCTGAATATGGGTCAACATTTCTCAGCAACAGTATCAGGTAAATAAAATTTAAAGTTATTAATAATAAATTCACTATTTTTGTATACTGGGTTCCTGGCAATCCAGAGATACTTTTTTTTCAGATCTAAGCAGTTTTTTAATATAAACATTGCCCTTCCCCCCCCAGCGTCAGGAAAATGACTGCAGACTTATAAGCGCTCAGTAAGCACCCTACTTATGGGTCTCCCCCCGCCCCCTTGAAAGCCCCCATCTCCCACCTCCCCCAATTGTTTAAAGCCCACATTTCGCTTTAAAAGCAAAGCCTAAACAGTTACAATAAATAAATGAAAATGGAAATCTGTTGGAAATACAATAGCTGGCAACTGCAAAACATATTTCTTATTCTTTCAGGCGTAAAACAGATTGACAACTAATTTCTCATAAACACTGTTGATGTTTCCAGTACAATAGAGGATGGCAGTTATCTCAGCCTCCCTTTCAGCATCCATCTCGCTCTTCCCGCTTCTCCGAGAATGTCAACAAGGAGAATGTGCAAATACAATAATAGCCTAGATGACATCCGTCTGCAGCCAGAGACGAGCAAAGGCTCCTTTCATTCCAGCTAAAAATAACAAGAAATGCACTGTGGTACTCTCACCGCATCTGCCTCACCGGCTCGGCTCAAAATACAAGCTATTCATCGCTAGCTGGGCCAAGGAGCTCGCTATTCACCAGGGATGCTCATCTCAACCTCATGATCCCGAGTAACTTCTGATCATGAACCGTTTTTTGCGATCACGAGGTCGTAATCGGCATTAGTGATTGGCTCTTGATCACGAATGCTGATCACGAATGCACTTGTGATTGCACTTGTTACCCGACTTGTGATCACTAGTCGGTATTCGTGATTAAAAACCCACTGACTTAAAGAGGAACTCCAGCCTAAACAAACATACTGTCATGAAGTTACATTAGTTATGTTAATAAAAATAGATAGGTAATATAATCTCTTACCCACCCTGTTTTAAAAGAACAGGCAAATGTTTGATTTCATGAGGGCAGCCATCTTTTTGGTTGAAAGGAGGTGACAGGGTGCATGAGACACAGTTCCAACTGTCCTGTGACCTGAGCACCTCTCGCAGTTGGTAGGCAGCGTGAACAACAACATAGGAAATCCCATCATGCTCTGCACAGCATCAGGGGAAAAAAGCCTGGGCTTTTTTTCTTAGATGGGTGGAGCTTAGATAAAAATTCAGCTAAAAATGATGCTTTGGTAAGAAAAAGTTCTGATGCTGTGAAACTGTTAAAGAAACACCAAGCCTTTTCAGTTCTGCTAAGTAGATTTTTAGTCCGGAGGTTCACTTTAAGCGGTTAATATCAAAGCCCCCTTACATGCCAGGAACACCACATTTGCCAGATATGTTAAGAAGAACAGCTCGTGTGGCTGTTTATGTCACTACCCCCTATTACAGTGCCATCATTACAATCTCCTTATTCTAGTGCTTTTTATTAATGTGCTCATTATTATTCTGACCCCAAATTCAGTGCTTCTTTTTACAGTACCCCCTATATGCTCTCTATCATACTTCCCCCCAAGCCCCATGATAGGAAAACATGCCAAGGAATCCCTGCAAAGTATTCAAGGAACCGAGGTTGAGAAAGCCTGGTCTGGATCAATGGAAAGCCCCCATAGGAAATTCTGATATTTAGCCTTCCAGAATCTGGGCCAGTGGCAGCGAGGTAGCAGTAAGTTTGCAAACATCCGAGGTGCTGCAGTAGCCTTAAAAGTAAACTTTACCCAAGGCATAATACAGAAAAGGTTCACAAAGGTGTCATTTGGCCATAGCCAAATGACACCTTTGTATAAGTACATAGCCTTATCCATGGTTTGGTTTTTTTAAGCCTACTACAGCACCTCAGATTTTTGCAGACTTACAATACTTATGAAATAATATAGCCATACTGCTATTACTCAGAAGTTCCAACACACAATACTAGCAATAGGTTGAAAGAGCTGTGCATGTATCCTACTATCAGTGGAAAAGAGTTTGCAGTGAGAGTAGTCTGTGCATCATCAGTTCTTCAAACCAGAGGGGGGAATTACAGAAGAAACACACAGATGCAGAACAAAAACACACAGATGCAGAACAGAAACACACAGATGCAGAACAGAAACACACAGAAGCAGAACAGAAAGACAGAGGAAGAACAGAAAACACACAGAGGAAGAAGAGAAAGACGGATGAAGAACATAAAGACAGAGGAAGAAGAGAAACACACAGAGGAAGAACAGAAACACACAGAGGAAGAAGAGAAACACACAGATGCAGAACAGAAATACACAGAGGAAGAACAGAAACACATAGATGCAGAACAGAAAGACGGATGAAGAACAGAAACACACAGAGGAAAAAGAGAAAAACACAGAGGAAGAACAGAAACACACATATGCAGAACAGAAAGACAGAGGAAGAACAGAAACACACAAATGCTGAACCGAAAGACAGAGGAAGAACAAAAACACACAGAGGAATAACAGAAACACACGGATGCAGAACAGAAAGACAGAGGAAGAGCAGAAACACACAGAAGAAGAACAGAAACACACAGATGCAGAACAGAAAGACAGAGGAAGAACAGAAACACACAAATGCATAACAGAAAGACCGAGGAAGAACAGAAACACACAGAGGAAGAACAGAAACACACAGATGCAGAACAGAAAGACAGAGGAAGAACAGAAACACACAAATGCAGAACAGAAAGACAGAGGAAGAGCAGAAACACACAGATGCAGAACAGAAAGACAGAGGAAGAACAGAAACACACAAATGCAGAACAGAAAGACAGAGGAAAAACAGAAACACACTGAGGAAGAACAGAAACACACAGATGCAGAACAGAAAGACAGAGGAAGATCAGGAACACACAAATGCAGAACAGAAAGACAGAGGAAGAACATAAACACACAGAGGAAGAACAGAAACACGCAGAGGAAGAAGAGAAACACACAGAGGAAGAACAGAAACACACAGATGCAGAACAGAAAGACAGAGGAAGAACAGAAACACACAAATGCAGAACAGAAAGACAGAGGAAGAACAGAAACACGCAGAGGAAGAACAGAAACACACAGAGGAACAATATAAACACACAGATGCAGAACAGAAACACACATATGCAGAACAGAAAGACAGAGAAAGAACAGAAACACACAGATGCAGAACAGAAAGACAGAGGAAGAACAGAATCACACAGAGGAAGAACAGAAACACACAGATGCAGAAAAAAAGACAGAGGAAGAACAGAAACACACAAATGCAGAACAGAAAGACAGAGGAAGAAAAGAAACACACAGAGGAAGAAGAGAAACACACAGATGCAGAACACAAACACACAGAGGAAGAATAGAAACACACAGAGGAAGAACAGAAAGACACAGAGGAAGAACAGAAACACACAGAGGAAGAACAGAAAGACAGATGAAGAACAGAAACCGCATGTATTTTTACCTTTAAGAATTTCAATTTACAGCTTTGGCCTTGCCCTTTTATTTCTCAGCAGCTGAGGAAATGTAGTGTTTACAATGTTTACAGGCCAAAATTGAGAAAGCTAAACAAACAGTGAAACTTGTGAGTAACCAGTGCCACCTTGTGGTAAGCTGGAATAAATAACATCTACTTATACAGTCTTGATTGAAGAATGATTTCATTAAAATAATAAATGTGTGCACATTACATATAAGAAAAGTAATGCTAGCAATCAATTGAGGAATTTGTATTGATATCTGGTTGTTTAGAATGTATGCACCTAACATTCTTACAGTGTATTCTTACAGTAATTTTTTTTTTGTACAGCAGGCCTAAAATGAATAAATTATTAAGGTAGTGATTTTTTCCTCCTGTAATGTACACCATAAGAAGAAGCTGCCAGTCACGGTGAGCGGCAGATCTATCATTCTGCAGGAATGATGTCTTCGGAGCAGTCAGATGGGCCCAGCATCTGTTGAGCCTGATCAATCCTCTCCTGTCACAATAATGCCTGCCTCTCTTCATCTGCTGTCCTTCCTCTGCTAGTGTATATGATAGTTGGGAGAAGAGTTTTCTATAAGTCATTAGTAGAAGGAATGTCCTCATTCGAGTAGTCCACCACACTGGGACCAACACGGAGGTAAATTTAAGAGGATACATTGGAGAAACCACCATAAAATGTTAATATCCAACTATATTGTGTAAAATATTACACAATATTTACAATAAAAATGTTTTTTTTTGTCAAAAAACGATAACTCTTCAAAAACAAGAGGTCAGTCATTTCGAAAGGAGTTCATAGAGTTTGACAATTTTTGATGAGAGAAATTGTACACTTTGCTTGTATAATTGTTCAGGCAAAGACGCTAGTCTGTTTCGTGGATGGTATCAAACCTTCATCAGGCCTTTACAAAACAAAAGAATCTCCAATCAAAGGGCCAATGCACAACGTGCAATGGGCCTTCACAGCGTAAAAAGCAAATGTTCCAAGCAAAGGCACCGCTGCATCCTCCTGTAGGCCTCGGAATAAACGTGTAGGCTGCAAATGAGGCTTAGGACTCCTCCAGCCTAATAGGAGGCAATAAAAAGGGGTCAATTCATGAAGAACCACAACTTATAACAGTTCTTTGCCTTGTGCACCTGCTCAGGACTGATATGTACATATGATCTGAATGCTTAAGGCTGGTTTTACACCAGAAAACCAGCATTATAGATGTGGCGCGATCAGTTGATCACAACTGTAACGTTAAAAATAGCCTTTGAAGATTACTGCGGCAATGCGCGGTAATCTCACTTCTGGCTGCAAACCAAGCAAGGAGTCAGATTCGCTAGCGCTTACTTCTTGTGGCCGAAAAACAAATTGCATGGAAGTGTACTGACAAAATACGCAAACACAAAGAAGTTTAACATATCTGTGGCGCTTTGACTTACATGACTTCCGGTCGCAGGTGTTCGCTATGCGCTGTTGTTGTTGTGTTAAAACTGATATTTCCAGTGCATCGCACTATGGTAGGTATGAAATGCCCCATGGGTTACCATTGCTTTAGCGTTACCCTGTGGAAAAAAAGGGTAATGCAACACCATGAAAATGTTCTAAGGTGAAAGGGGCCTGAATGTCACCCCAAGATATGGATTTTTTACATGTTATCTCCATAAAACCCCAAAACCATCCCCTGACTGAAAAGGAAGGGGGAGGGGGGCAGTGTGCCATCCTTGGAAATACATTTTTACTGACAAAGCATAAAACATTTACTGTCAGAACACTTTTTTTACTGACATCTAATATTACTGAAATTAAATGAAAGATATCACACATGCGCCCTTACGTGCAATACACCGGCAACCACGTGGGGCTGCGAATGAGGAAGAAGAGTGCAGTGGCGGACACCGGACAGGTGAAGTATTAATGCTCGGCATCTGGAGGATGGGGGGGGGATGACTTTGATACATTTAAATTTGGGGGATGCAACCGGGGGTTTCCGTCACATTTATTCTCCATTATCGCAGCCCTTACCGCTGCACACCTCATTGAGCAAGAGAACCTGAGATTTTCCAGCATGTCCGGTTGATACATGCGATCGATACATGCAACCAGTTTTGGGCCGAAATTGGATTGATTGTATAGGCATGCTCTTGGTGGCACCGATTTTTATAATATCAATAATAATTGTCTTACCTGACGGTCGATTGGCCACCAAGTCTACAGCTGTATAGCCACCTTTAGCTAGAGCCGTGTACATTCCAGAGTGATACATGAACTGTTAGGCAGTAAGTGCTGTGATCTTCTAAGAAAGAGAGAGAGGTTTCTTTCTGACACCACAAAGTTTTTCATGGACTTTACTGACAACCCAGATTTGTTGACTTTTTTACTGACTGTCAGTAAATTTACTGACGGTTGGCAACACTGGAGGGGAGGGGGGGGTCTGTTTCTGTTTTCTCTTGGCTCATTGGAGATCATAAGTGATTTACCCAACCTGGACTGGTTTCTATTTAAAAGAAAGAAAAAAAAATTTAAATAAGTTTATTTTACTAGTAGTAATGGGCACAATTTTGCATCCAAATTCGTAATTAATAATAATAATACTAATAATAATAATAAATCATAATAATAATTATGATGCAAAATCATAATGTGACATTTCAGAAAAAAATAATTAATTTCATCTGTAATTGAAATGAGGAACAGTAATTTCACATTTTTGCATAATTTCATGCCAACTTTACCAGGTAATTTCACATTTTCACGTTATTTTCATGGTATTTCGTACCAAATTTAGCAGGTAATAGCACAGCTCTCATACATGCTATTGTCACAAAAAAAATGCTACATATGTTAAAGTGATCCTAAAGTAAAAAAAAAAAGACTTTTACTCACCTGGGGCTTCCAATAGCCCCCTGCAGCTGTCCGGTGCCCTCGCCGTGTCCCTCTGATCCTCGTGTCCCCGCCGGCAGCCACTTCCGGTTTCGCCATCAGGAGCCAACAGGCTGGGAACGCGAGTGATTCTTCGCATTCCCAGCCACAATTGTGCCCTCTATGCTGCTATAGCATATGGCATGAAGCATATAGCGCAATTGTGGCTGGGAATGCGAAGAATCACTCGCGTTCCCAGCCTGTCGGCTCCTGATGGCGAAACCGGAAGTGGTCGCCGGCGGGGACACGAGGATCGGAGGGACACGGCGAGGGCACCGGACAGCTGCAGGGGGCTATTGGAAGCCCCAGGTGAGTAAAAGTATTTTTTTTTTACTTAAGGTTCGCTTTAAAGAGTACAGTGGGTACAAGTCAAAAAATGTTTTTCAATTGACCTTGTAGTTTTTGAGAGAATCGATTTTAAATATGCAAAAGAAAAATGTTTTTTACACTCAGAGAAATGAGAGTTTAAAAACCATTGGTGACAATAGAATGTAATGGGGGTTTTGCTGTTAACCACTAAAGTGGGCACAAAATTACATGAAAATTACATGAAAATTGCACAAAAGCAATTGAATTCACAAATTATAATTACGTATGGCCATAATTGTGAGAATGTACCCAAAATTTTGGGTAACCGTAATTAGCTGATTAGGATCATAAACTTTTAACTAGTTGGAGAATATTTGCAAACCTCACTTTGAAAATAAGAAGGTTGCAGACAGAATAGTCATTTAACGGTTTCTTGAGTTCCTGGTGAGTTATCTCACCATAGTTCTCACTCAATACATTAATGCAGTAGAATATGCTTCCCCTGGCTACTGGAACTGGTAACTACAAGCACAGGGAAACTCTGCAAGCATTGGGGTCCCCCTCATCTCTGTTCACCAGCTTCTGTAGCCATCAGCAGCAAAAGCCTTCCCCTTTTTTCTGTTCTTAGAAGATTCAATCGGTGCCCTTCAGGTCATTTGGCCCAATTATCGAAATAGAATGTATAGCTTCAGAATCCTTGTTTTTGATACATAAGGTAACATGTTGGCACACCATTTATTAAGAGATTAGATGGTCTGTTTGGTTCTGTGCCTGGAAAATGGCTTCTATACATCTAGGCAGAAACTTCTGAGGATAAACAGTGCCTCAAAATAACTGGGAAGTGTAATTTCAGCTCACATGAATGGCTACAGCATCTTCAAGATGACAAAATCTACAAATGATATACGCGTCAGTAGATGTGCAATTAAAGGGTACCTAAGATGAAGAATAAAAAAGTTTTATACATACATGTTGCTTCCTCCAGTCCCCTTCAGGCTGATCGATCCCTTGTGGTCCTCCTCCGCAGGCTGAATCCTTTGCAAGGCGGCCCGGTCTCGGAGCACGCTCCCCTGTAGAGATGGCCCAGTTCACTGGCGAGCAGTATTCTGCAAACATCAGCTGTTCGGCAAAAAGTGAACATTTGGCATGTTCAATTCACCCCCTATACAACATCATTGAGATAAACTTTGACCCCTTACATCACAGTCACCAGAGACATGGCAGCCAATCAGCTAGCACCCCTATCTGGACCCCCCCCCCCCTTTTAAAAAAGCAGTTGCAGTGCCCATATTGGATTAATCCTCTGCTGGCTGCTGACTGTAGTGAGAGCAGGGTCAGACTTACTGCAGATAGGTAGGGAAAGCATTAGCTAGGCCTGTGTTGTTGTTCCTCACTTGCTGTAAAAGCACCCCAAACAGCCCTTTTGAGGGCTAGCACATCGGTCTCCTGTGTTTTTTGTGTGTGACACCCCACAGCCTACTGACACCCAGAGCTGTGTGCACACTACTGCTGTTGCCTCATTAAGTTGCAAGCACAGTACCACTCCAGTGCATTATTATTTCACTGTATTCTGATAGGACTATTGTATCTCTCTGAGCCCACTGACACCCAGAGCTGTGCATATTGTGATTTCTGCCCTTTAGGCATTAAAACCTGACTTTGCGTCAACTCCGTAATGTTTGGTGGGACTTTTGGCATAGATCCCCCTCCAGCATGCCCCTGTCCAGGTGTTAGACTCCTTAAAACAACTTTTCCATCACTTTTGTAGCCAGAAACAATCTTTATAGGTTTTAAAATACCCCTGTCCATTGAAGTCTATGGCGGTTCGCCAGATTCCCCTGTCCGCAAACATTTTATGCGGAAAGAAAATTCTATGTTTGTGACATCTTTACTCCCCTTTTGCGCTCCTGCAGCTGAGAGCGTTCTGCCTCTGCGTAGGCACAGAATTCTCTTGGTGGTAGGGGTGCAAAGTGGGGCATGCTCCCAGGCCGTACATGGGCAGTACTTGTAAGATTACTGGGCCACCTACTGGAGGAAACAGGCGGCGGGCGAGGATGGCGACGAGGGACCAATTATCCTGCAGGAAGCTGGAGGAAGCCCCAGGTATGTATAAAACTTTTTTTAATCCTCATCTCAGGTTTCCTTTAAACATTTTGGCAGATGGAATAAGTCTGATGGATTATATGTAGTAGAAAATGTTAACGGGTGTAAAGTGTAAAGTGTGCTCTCCGGCGTGTTTCTAAATATAGCATGCACAGAGCACAGTGTCCAAATACAAATGCTGCTCTCTGCTTCCAAAAATCCTGTGTTCATAATTTGGGGAAGATCAGAGACGGGAACATCCGCCAGTGGCGTAAGAAATGCTATGTCTAATAACAGCAAAAGAAAAGGAAAAAGGTTGAGATAAAATCTAAAAAAAGATAGATCTAAAAAATCTTAAGCTCGCCATGCCCCACTCGATGTATTGCCAGATCAACCATTAGACAGATCCCTCTCTGATTCAATCTGATCTATTGCCTGCCCACACACTGCACAGAAATTTCCAATAGATGTCCACATCAAATTTATTGGAAATTGTCCTCACCCTGCCGCTTTCCCGAACCCATACTTGCAACTCCTGGACACCTCCAAGAGATGGATTATGATATAATGGGGCCTGAGGCAAGGTAGAGGATTTGGCACTCCCTTGTGGTCAAAGTGGAGAGAGATTATAGAGATTAGAGAAAGTGGCAAGTGGACCCCTTGACACACTCTAGACCTAGGCACTTGCTTAGGGTGCCTGGTGAATGATCCTGCTCTGCCACCTCCAGTGTTCGGCGTCACCTAGAGCGCTGGTACCACGTTACTCTGCACATGTTAGGACATCACAACATGTGCCAGCGCTACGTGGAACAGGCGGCCACTGGAGCAGGCATGGTCGCAAGAGCCCATTTCCGTTTCTGGGACAATTCCGCATTCCGTCATATAGAAATTCCGTTACCGTTCCATTCTGACGGTATTCCGGGGCTGTTCCGCGGAATTCCGACGTATACGGAATTCCGTCGGAAAAATCTCTCTTTCTCTCTCCTCCTCCTCCTCCTCCATCCATCCATCCTCTTATATCATGCAGTAGGGAATTGCAGATTTTCAAAACAGCTTATATACCATAGCTGGGATTTGAACCCAGGATGCAGTGTATAGTAGGTATCTGTCTTAACCTCTAGACCATGACCCACACTACATGCTAAAGCTGGCCTAGCATAAACCATACTACCATTATGATCAATTTGATAGAAAAAGTAGCATGATTAAGGATTTGTACTTTTTGAAAAGCATGCTTATATACCATAGCTGGGATTTGAACCCAGGACGCAGTGTGTAGTAGGTATCTGTCTTACCCACTAGACCATCAACTACACTCAGGGCCAGGCTGAGGCAGAGGCTGGAGAGGCTCCAGCCTCAGGGCGCAGTGTAGGAGGGGGTGCACAATTCATTCAGCTGTCATTCCCAATTGTGTTTGAAGCAGAAAGAAATAAGAAAAGGTGATACATGGCAGCGACTGCAAGCCAAGAATTATAAAATTTCCGCGGAATTCCGTTTGAGAGGTATATGAATTCCGTTTTGACTATCGGAATTAACCTAATTCCGTCCGGAATCGCGGAATTCATAATTCCGCGGAATTTTCCGAGCCCCCTACACTGGAGGAGGCAAGGAGATGCAATGTTGAATTGGTGGGCGGCACGATGGGGACTATACACTTAAACTGTAACAATAAAAAACAGCCCCTGGCGGATACTTACCTAGGGAGAGGAAAGCCCCTGAATTCTAATGAGGCTTCCCCCATCCTGCTAAGCCTCAGGGATCCAGCGTTGGCAGCCCCCAAAAATACAGCTGATAGGCCTGTTGGCTGTGGTGCAGGCGCAGCGGCACCTGCAATATTTACCTTCTCGGCTCCAGCTCTGGGGCAGAATCGGCCTGATTGGGTTCAGATATTTCCTGTGCTGGAGCCAGGAAGGTAAATATTTACATCGTCACTGTTCGGAGGCTGCCAGTGCTGCATCCCGGAGGGCG
The DNA here is from genome assembly GCF_040937935.1 of Hyperolius riggenbachi. Classification (NCBI taxonomy): domain Eukaryota; kingdom Metazoa; phylum Chordata; class Amphibia; order Anura; family Hyperoliidae; genus Hyperolius; species Hyperolius riggenbachi. The sequence goes on from NC_090646.1 coordinate 658,231,443, forward strand.
AAGAGGACGGGGAATCCAGAAGCTTCCTTCTCCCAAGGTAAGTATCGCCCAGGGGCTTTTTTTTTGATGGATTCCCTTTAAGGGGACACCAGCTGGGGGTCCATTGAGTCCTTCAGTTGTCATGATATTGAACACTGTTTCTGCCGCGCACTCGATCGAGCCCTTGCCACTGAGATTCATCCACCAATTTTAATCGAACCAATGCCGGTCAGAAAACGAACAAAAGATTGATCAGTGGGCCATGTTCCAAAAACAATTCTCTTCCGATTAGATAAAACCATTAAAGTGGACCCAAATTAAAAATACAAGATTTCAGAAATAAAACCTATTTTCTAAATTATTATAATAAATAGCAGCCTTTTTTCAGCTGCATGATGACAAATATAAAATATTTTACATTTATTGGAGGAAACCCTCCCTTCTTTTCAAATTGACGGGATTTTTCCGGCAAACTGGTGGAATAGATGGTGTCTGGCAATGGAGGAATTGCTAATGGCTGCCCCCAGTATAACCCTAGATATAAAAAGAGAAGGGTGAAATACATGCACTGAAATGCTCATAGGCTTGAAGGAGTGTTTATTTATCTTTGTATGTGTCAGAGTGGTGCAACTAAATATTTTTAATAAAAAAAAGTTTGGTTTGGGTCCGCTTTAAATCGCAAAGTTGATCAATATCGAAGTGGGCAGAAGGATGGCTATGGAGTTGATGGACTACTAGGGGTTGGAGGAAGTCCCAGGTAAATAAAAATATTTTTCCCATTCAGCTCAGGTACACTTTAACCCATTAGTAGCTTTAATATAGTTATCTTGTATGAGATAAGTGCACTGCCTTTGACCTGAGTCGGCAGAACTCGTTGTGCTGTAAACTCCTGGAATGCTTTGATCTCTCTCTACGAACAGAAGTCCTCTGTTCTTGTCTCACACTGCCCCCTACTGGCAAGTGGCCATACATACACATTACAGCAGTACTAATTACAAGCAAGGAAAATGTAACAAGTAAGAAACAAAAAGAAATGTGCTAAAATAATTTGGCCTGGATCACTTGCAAGCCTCGAAATAAATTGTCTGCTAAAGAGGTAAACTCTTCTGTTTCAGCATAGGACATGAAGTGGGCCCGCTACAGGTTCGCTTAAAAAAAAAAAAGAAAAGAAAAAGAAGAGACAAGAACTCATAAAACAGGTCATATTACAGCCTCCACGCCATCTAAATATTTACAGCTCTAAGAAAAGGCTACAAAAAATAAAAAAGCAGAACGAGCGGAAAAGATCCATCTGTAAGAGGCGAGATGATTGAGCATACTTTGAGATATAACTGGGCCGTGGAGACTGCAGAGAAAAGAGCACATAAAAGATTTTATTATTCAAAAACTGTTGTTAGATACAATGAGCACATCTGTCTATCATTCCCGGCAAAATTCTTGGCAGCCGTTTTTTCGCTTGTGGCGATCATGAATACATTCTGATGCGCAAACAGTTTAGCAGGGCCTATTATTAACGGTAAAACCCGTGCCGTCTGCCATGTGCGGCGAGGAGAGGAGATACCTTGTTAAAAATTTTCAGCTACGTTGGCTGGAATGTTCCACTGGGGACCGACCCACGTCGAAACTTTTAATATGCTGTAGAAGTGCCGCAGCAATTCGGAAAGCGGCAGGAGTTTCATAAGCGCGGAACGCACAGCGGGAGAGGACGAGAGATTCTCGAGATCTCAACGCAATTACAGGCTCGGCGTTTGAAATGAAATGTCACACCTATCTGCTGGAAACGGGCTTTTAAGAGGACTCGGGACACAGCTGATGCTGAGGGTTCACTCTCGGGGCTGCAGACGTAACCAAATATATTACATCTGACGTTACTGGCGGGTTTTAGATGCAGAAAACGCCGCCCGAAAACATGTCGATCATCTCCGACACGTTATACGTTAGCTGAAGATGCCAGTAAAATTGCTGCAACCAGGGGCGTAACTAGAAATCACTGGGCTCCCCTGCAGAACTTTGGATTGGGGCCCCTACCCCCCTCACTTTCAGCACAGGGAAACTGAGAAGCAATGTTCTTCAATTGGCTAGCGCACACTAGAATGTGTTTTCCCCATGCAGATGAAAACAGACAGCAGTGAAGCGCTGTGCACATTTTCTCTATCATTTACATTAGCTTCTGTGATAAAACATGCATGCTTTCACTCATATGGTGTGCAGAAAACGCATACAGAAAAACGTCAGACGAGTGTGTTCCCAGCAACAGCTTCTTATTACACTCACTCTGTCCTCCTCTGATGGTGCAGAACTGGCTCGGCAGACTCCTCCAGCATCACTACAGTACACAGCACTTGGGAATGGGATGGAGAGGCTGGGGGCGGGGCGTTGTACACAAGACCCTGCTGCACACTGAATAGGGACTGTCTACAAATCTTTGTCTGCAAAACCTTGTAACATTCATTATCAGTGGCTGAGCAGATGCAGTCATTAGAAAAATTGTGCAAAGCACAGTAAGTTTTTTTTCTTTCTGTGCCCTTAGTTGTCAGTCTCTCAGGACAGGGAAAATACATTTCTCCCCCAATGGGGCCCCTGCGGCTTCTGGGCCACCCTGCGGCTGCATCCCTTGCAGGGTCTATTGTTACGCCCCTGGCTGCAATCATAAAGGTGCCTAATTTCTGGAGCTGTGCTAAAGCACTATCAACCACATTTTTATCCCATAAAGCCCCAGACCCCAGTCAGGGCCGGTTCAAGTAACAATTAGGCCCTAGGGCAAAATTAGCCTGGGGGCCCCCCAACAGACACCCCCTGACCAAAAAGCGCCATTAGAGGCCCTTTGTTGCAGCCAAATTTCCCTCCTGGGCCCCTGAGCTGGCTGCTGACCCTCCCCCAATCACCTCCCAACTTAACAGACTCTGCAGAGTTCCTGGGGAGCAACAGTTAAGATGGGCTCGGGGCCCTGGGGCAACTGCCCATTTTTTCCTATGGTAGCTCCGGCCCTGACCTCAGTGCAGGAATATTGCTGTGCGCACTTAGCGCATGGCAAATATTACCATTAGTACCAGCAGCAATGCTGCTATTAGTGCTATTACGTTATTAGGGCAGTCCGCAGTACTCGAGTAATGCAAGTGTTGCTAAGGTAATGCACATTACTAATGATAATACTTATTTGTAAGGAAGTGCTGCCAAAAGCCTGCTGTTTGCAGAAAAGAATTTGCAACAAGATGCCGGGCTGCTGCGGATGGCTGGTTCAGACGTCTACCTGAACCAAGCCTAAAGTTAAGAGGATATGGGTCATTGTATAAAATCATTCATAATTGCAATGCGCAAAGTTTAGTGCATTGCACCTAAACCATTCCTGTATTGCTCATGGAATGGTTGGCAGCGCAAGCAATACATATACTTAAAGGGAACCAGAGACGAAGCACCCTTGTGTATTTTACCATATATATCAGTGGGAACATTAGAGAAAACACCTACCCTGCTCTCTGTTTCATCTTCACTGCTGAAAGTGTCTGTTATCAGCTGTGATAAGATTCCCGGACTGAGCATTCAGTCTGGCTTTGCAGGGAATAATTATAGCTGAGTCATTATAGCAGAGCCACAAGGGGGCAGGCTTGGGCTTGAAAAGACACCAGAGAAGACAGACTCAGCTATAATCTTTCCGTAGCAAAGCCAGACTGAATGCTCAGTCGGGGATTCGTATCAGAGGTGATAACAGTCAGATTAAACAGAGAACAATGAAACAAAGAGCAGATTAGGTGTTTACTGTCATATTCCCACTGATTTATAAGGTAAAATACAAGAGGGTGCTTCATCTCTGGTTCTCTTTAAAGTGTAACTGTCGGGCATAAAATCAAAAATCAATTCTTTATTTTTATCTGGTAAAGTAATAAGGATGTTAATCAGGCCATCCAAAAGTTAAAATCACTATTACTTTTCTTGCTGATAAATGATCATTCCCCAGTTTACCTGACTCTTATTTGGTACGTTGCCGCACAAAGGAAGTTGCAGGGCATGCTGGGTTGTCCTTTTTTGCTTCTGCATATTAGTTAAGTCTGAGGGGAAATGAAGCAAAAAAACGACAACCCAGCATGCCCTGCAACTTCCTTTGTGCGGCAACGTACAAAATAAGAGTCAGGTAAACTGGGGAATGATCATTTATCAGCAAGAAAAGTCATAGTGATTTTAACTTTTGGATTGTCTGGTTAGCATCCCTATTACTTGTTTACCAGATAAAAATAAAGAATTGATTTTTGATTTTATGCCCGACAGTTACACTTTAATCCTGGTACACACTTCCAATAATGATTGGCCAATCACTGACCAATTTTACCAACTCCATGTAGTATGATGGTCAACAGATAATGAATACTATGAGCAGATTGTGTAGGTAAACCCTCGTACTACATGTAGGTGGAAAAATTGGTCAGCGATTGGCAAATCATAATTGAAAGTGTGTACTCTGTAATTTTAGCCCAACTGGGAAGCATTGGACCAATCAGAGAATGTAGCGTCAATTAGGAAATATTTGACCAATCAGAGAATGCATAATCGGGATTGGAAAATGGAAATATACAGAATTGGTAAACGGCAGTGGCGGAAATCGGAAGTTCCGACCATCCTTACTCAGTGGCGTAACAATAGGGGCTGCAGGCCTTACAGCTGCGGGGGAGGGGGCTGGGGCCCTTCTGGAGCGTGCTCAGGGCTGTTTTAGGGCAGGAGGGATCGCAGCATGAGGGGAGAGCATTGGTCACACATTGGTGGGGAGGAGGGACACTCCCCCCCCTCACCTCGGGCCCTCCCCTCAGTGCTCCCCCTCCAGCATCAATCAGTGGCAGCAGGCGGCAGGCAGGAAGGAACACATACCTTCATGCGTTCCAATCTCCAGAGGTTCCGCTCTCTAAGTGTCTGAGGTTACTTCCTGTTTAAACAGGAAGAAGCGTGAGGCGCTTAGAGATTGGACCTCCATGGTGGATGGAGGTATGTGTTCCTGCCCGCTGCCTGCTGCCACTGATTGATGCTGGAGGGGGAGTGCTGAGGGGAGAGCCTGAGGTGAGGGGGGGAGTGTCCCTCCTCCCCACCAATGTGTGACCAATGCTCTCCCCTCATGCTGCGACCCCTCCTGCTCCCCAAAACGGCCCTGAGCGGGCCCCAGGTGGGGGGGGGGTATCCAAATTTTTGCAGGGGGGCCCGGTGATTTCTAGTTACCCCCACTGTCCCTACTGTTGGGATTAAAATAAAAATGTTCACTTTAGTGGTCTTTGTAGTGTTCCCCACAGGAAGCCTTAGCATAAGAAGCCATATGGAAGTTCATCATTCTCGCCACGTGGTCCACTAAGCTGTGGCTGAGATTGTTTTGCGAAGAACGGTGCCTCCACTTCATTCTTACGTCTCACCAAACATTGACTGTTCTCTCCCGTAGCGAAAAATAATCTTGATGAATTTTTTCCCGTCCTTGATCAAGCTCAGAGCTCCGCGGAGCAGGAAGGAAACTGATTAGCAGCGCATTGTGTTTTCAACGCTCTTCGTGTTTCTTGGCTCTCCTCGTTTTTGACCTACATGAGGTCTGAATGCAGTCACGAAGTCCTGGGGTACGGAATAATGGAAAACCAGCTCTGAAATGACTTTACAGTTTTCGTCTCTCCAGCCTCTTGAAAAGCCGAGGTAGCAGAGCTCGCTGTGATTCCTTTATTTTTTTAAACAGCGGTACTTGCTTTCAAAACCCGTCGACTTATTTAGCTGATGACATTGTAATGGAGTTTTTCACGGTGATAAACAGCTGTTAGAGCCTCGTTGTGCTGTTTTTCTTCTGCTCACCACGGAGTGTTCGGGTTTTAGGAGAGGGATGTGAATCGCTTAGCTGTGCATTTAAAAATTCTATCAACACCCCCTTGTGTTTGGCTGGTATACCTTCCAGATAGACAAACCTATGGGGTGCAATCACATGCAAAGTATCTAAACTCTGCCGGCATGTTATTTTGGCACCATGGCATCAGAGCTTGGCAGATCGGGTGCAGAATAGCGGGGTTCATTTAATTACCCCAACATCCTCAAAGTTGTCCCAAAGCAGGTCATCTGAGGTGCACAGTGCCAGATGACAGTGCAGCTATGCGGCTATAACTACAATGCTACAGTTCGTGTCCCATGTAAGGGGAATTCAGGGTTCCAGCAATCGGGTGACATTTTTCTGGTTGAACTCGATGGACGTATGTCTTTTATCGACCCTAATAACTATGTAAGTATGTGATCGCCGAGGCACGGGAAGCAACAAAGGAAGAACGAGATCAGCACTGGAGATTGACGAGAAGACGCCGGGAATGCGCTCACAGGGAAGCCAGCGAGGGATCCCGCACACCAGGAACATGGATAAGTCAGGTTCAGGCTCGTTCCTAACTACTTGCCGACCGTTCCACGCCGATTAGCGTGAACTGCTTGCAATGGGGCTAGCAGGAGATAATTTGCGCCGATGCGCACGCATCTCCGCTTGGAAGGCTAGGAGACTGTTATGGTGGCCATACATGGTACAATTGTTTCATACAATCTTACCATAGTATAAGGGTAAATTAAGTGAATATACTGTTAGGATAATTTAGGCAGTTACCTTATACTACATAGAATTGGTAAGATTGGATGAAAAAATTGTACCATGTATGGCCACCTTTAGACTGTTAGATGACGAAACCGCTGTCTATTAACATAGTACAGCGCTGGGATCTAAGGCAGCGCTGTACTGGAGACAGCCGTGTGACACGGCTGTCCCCCTGGGACACAGGAGAGCAATCGGCTCTCATAGGCTGAAACCTAAGACTGCCGATCACCATGATTGGCTGGCCGGGGGAAAGGAAGGATTTAAGAAAAATAAATAAATAGTAACATTTATTTAAAAAAAGAACATAAATATTTATAAAAAAAAATAAACACTGGGGGAGCGATCAGACCCCACCAACAGAGAGCTCTGATGGAGCGGAGAAAAGGGGGGGAATCACTTGTGTGCTGAGTTGTGCGGCCCTGCAGCGAGCCCTTAAAGCTGCAATGGCCCAATTTAAGAAAAATGGCCTGGTCTTTAGGGTGGTTTTAACATCGCGGTCCTCATCGTGGTGGTTGAAGGAAGCATCAAGCAAATTTGGCTGCCCCATGATATACTTACCAGAGGCTTCCTCCAGCCCCTTGAAGCCGACATGTACCACGCAGTATCGGCCCAGGGTCCCCGCCGTTGCAGAGGCCAACCTCCTCTACTGCGCCTGCGGGGAACGTCGCTCTCAATCAAGTCCATGTTGTCTGCAGCGTACTGCGCAGGTGCAGTAATTCTGTGCCTGCGCAGTACGCTGCAGAAAATGTGGACTTGACCCAGGAAGTACTTCCTGGCTTTTGGCTTAGCTTCCGATTGGAGGAAGCTAGCGGAGGCGGGGAGCTGCGGTGGGTGGAGGGAGCCAGTAATGGAGCAGCAGCCATTGACAAGCGCAGGTAACTAGCAGGCTAGCTATAAGCAGATTGTCGCTAGCCTGGCGGTATTTTTCAGGGGTACACAGCAAAGGCGGGGGGGGGGGGGGGGGGGACGAGAGGGGACTGGGGCCAGTGGAGAAGGACTCAGAGGGGCATGTCACTGTGCACAGGGCATGCCTCTGTGTACTATTAGGCTAGTGAGGTTAATACAAAGCCTGCATGCAGCAATTTAGAATAACATGATCAGTTACAAAAAAGCACTGTGAACAGGCCCATACAATTGTATGGGCAGTGAGTTGACATGCAGACTGAACTGGCCCTAAAAGGGGAAAAAATTCCTTCCCGACTTCAGATGGCAGCAAGATAAAATGACCAGGAATTACCTAGTAACTATAGGTTGCTGAATTTGTCTTGTTGGGGGCCTCATGATTGCTGAATTTGTCTTGTTGGGGGTCACATGATTGCGAACTGCGAGACTATAGAAAAGCTGAATCATCATCATGAGACAATAGCATTAAACCTTTTTTAGCTTTTTAAAACGGAAAATAAAACTGGGAGGTTCTAAAAAAAATATATACATTTTTCAGGAGTAGGATGGATGAAATTGTTTTTCTTCAGAGTTTATTTTCAACTTGGATTTTCCATAATGTTCATGTATGAGTTAAAACGTTTGTATGTAGTTTAAATTGCTGTTGCCACTTGCGATAGATAAGTGACTTTTGGGTTGCAGTTTGGACACTCGGCCTCCAAAAGGTTCACCACCACTGTCCTAATCTAATGTCCCACATTGCTAAGTTCATGTAAATTTGTCTCCACCCGTGGCCACACCCGCATTCTGGTCCATGGCCACACCCATTTTTCGGCGCTACGCGCGCCGATCAACGGTACCCTCGTGTTTTCTGACTTCGCCATTATTTTAAATTGCATTTTGTGAAAAGTGCTGCTCTAACTGTCCTTTAATTGCATTTTTTCCGGGGGGGGGCTCTAGCAAGAGCCTTCGGCCCTCCACCATGGGGTCTGAAAAAAAAACGGCCCTCCATGCCCATGAAGTTTGACAGCACTGTTTTAGAGCAAAAATTTAATTTTTAGTTTCAACCTACTTTTTAACCTGGCTGACACTTTTATAAATGGACGAGTAAGAAAAAAACGCTGCTGTTTGCAATCCAGCCTCAGCATTTTTCTTGCAAGCGACCTCTTCGTCCCATTAAGTGCTTTCAAAAATAGGCGAATTTCGAGAGTAAGAAAATGCAGTAGAGTTCTATGAGCATTTCATCAGTAAGACTGAGGAATAATGCAAGGATGATTCAACGCTCCTATTTATCAATATCCGCAGACATTACTAATCTATTTTCTCTGCATTTGGCTGGATGGGTTGTGGATTTTCTGCGGCGATAAGAATTCTTCCTTCGCGCGTTGCTCCCGCCTCTCATACTTCATCACGGATTGGGTAATACACCTCTAATTTGTTGTATTTCTCGGCTATCGTTTTTACATCCAGCTTCATTAGTTTTAAACTGGTGTTCATTAATTTGAGTCATCACCATCGCGGCTAATTGAGGAAATGCAAAGTGCGTATTTCCTGAGGTATACATCACCCTCTGCGCCGGGTGTCAGTTATATAAATAGATTAGATTAATATCTGAGCTTGGGAAAACATCAGGCAAGTCGGAACAACCAATAAATCAAGGAACAGATGAGAACGTTTTACAGTTTACCTACAACCTCGTCTTTCACCAAAACTGTTAAAGGAGTCTGAAGCTAAAAAGAAACAAAAACAGGTACTTACCTAAGGAAAGGGAAGGCTCCGGTTGTTATAGAGCCTTCCCGTTCCTCTCACGGTCCCACGTTCCAGCGATGTCACCCTGTTCAAATCACCCATCACGGGACGCTTCGGGGGCAGAGTGCTCCCGAAGACGGATGGCTCTGTACTGCGCATGTGCGAGTGCGCGAGAGAGCATCATTGCCCTCCAAGCATGGAAAGCCAGATGGACGGTACCATCCAGCCCTCTATGCCTTCTAGGCAGTTGAGTCAATGTGAGTTATGGATTGCCATTGGGCATGCCAGGCAGGGAAAGGAGGGAGGAGTCATGGCACACTTGTGGTGTAGTGAGCAAACCTGCATGCACATTGGAATTTGTGAGGTTTATGGCGTCAAAACTTTTGGGCCTATAGGTTCCTGAGCTGTGGCATAACACTCGGCACCCCCGTGACTGCATGTGAATGGGGGGGTGGGGCTATATGGGTCTACTTCTCCTGTTCCCCCTTCCCTTCTTTTGCAGGGAGCGTTGTTATCTTTACCTAGTCCACACTGCATCTGGTTTCCTCTGGTATGACCTCTGTGTGCTCTCTGCTAAGATCCTCAGGCTCCCAATGCATGTCTGTCATCAGGAGCATACCTCCCAACTTTTTGAGATGAGAAAAAGGGACACCTAAAGGGATACTGTAGGGGGGTCGGGGAAAAATGAGCTGAACTTACCTGGGGCTTGTAATGGTCCCCCGCAGACATCCTGTGTTGGCGCAGCCACTCCCCAATGCTCCGGCCCCGCCTCCGGTTCACTTCTGGAATTTCTGACTTTAAAATCAGAAAACCTCTGCGACTGCGTTGCCGTGTCCTCGCTCCCGCTGATGTCACCAGGAGTGTACTGCGCAGACACAGACCATACTGGGCCTGCGCTGTGCGCTCTTGATGACATCAGCGGGATCGAGGACACGGCAACGCAGGCGCAGTGGTTTTCTGACTTTAAAGTCAGAAATTCCAGAAGTGAACCGGAGGCAGGGTCAGAGCATCGGTGAGTGGCTGCGCCAACACAGGATGTCTGCGGGGGACCATTAGAAGCCCCGGGTAATTTCAGCTCATTTTCCCCCAACCCCCCTACAGTATCCCTTTAAGCCATGCCCAGACCACACCCCTGATCATGCCCCCAACACACCCCTAGTCATGCATACCATAAAGAATTCATAACAAAAATATGTTTTTATAATTCAAACCACACTGGTCCTTTCTAGCCTGGTTAATTTTCCTTCATAGTAACATTTTACAATTGGTAATATATCAATTTACAGGATGGGAATAAAGTTTAGTCAATCAAACACATTTTTGGTATAGAAATATATATATTTACATAGACAGAGGGACAAAGTCCTGAAAGAGGGACAAATGAGGGGGAAAGAGGGACAGAGGGACAGGGCTCCCAAAAAGGGACTGTCCCTCCGAAAGAGGGACAGTTGGGAGCTACGATCAGGAGCCTCAGGGGGGCAGCATGCAGTGGGTGTCTCCCGGAAGAGGGTACAACAGGCAGCGTGGATTAGGTCATTGTAACCGCACTCCCTGCGCTTACTCTGTACTAGGCTGTACAGGTGACCTGGTCCTGACCACTGTTGTGGTTTCTGTCTGGCCATGACGCAGGGGGGCCTGCGATGATGTGGAGGAAGGTCCGGCAAAGGGGTTAATTGCCCCAGAGCCTGTAGGGGCCCACAAGGTGTGTGTTCCCTCCCCTCCAGCTATGATGATCCCATACATGCCTGCAGTAAAAGAGGAAGAGAGGCGCCATGGGGGGAAGTGCAGAGCATGGTACTGCCTGCCTGCCTTCTGTGTCCTGCCTGGATTGGGTAAGACCCCACTGCAAGTACGCTCTGAATTTGTAAGGAAAAGACGAGAGGAATAATGGTGCCCCCAACAATGCTTTTGGGGACATACTGTATGATGGACACCTAATGATTTTGTGTGGCTGGGAGTGTGTGTGGTGGGATGCTTCAGGAAAACAGTTTGGACTGCGGCAGGCATTGCTAGCCCCCCCCCCCCTCCCAATTACTTTTGCCCCAGGGGCCCCATTGTAGCAAGAACCCGACCTGTGTGGGGGAAGGGGTGTCCGGCCATGATGCTGGGGGGGGGCCCACTACAATACTTCTTCTGGGAGGCCCGGGCCACTGAAGCTACACCCCTTCCCTCGAGCTGTATATTTGGCCCTGCTCAGGGCACTGTAATTTGTTTTTATTTTACACCAGCCTGCCGGATTCACTTTTTCTCTCTCCTTCTTCGTAGATATATTTTATAGCTGTCAGGCAGACAGATTTCAGCCAAAAGAAACCCCAGTACTGAAGGAAAGTGCCAATTCCACAACGAAGGCTCCAGCACTGGCGCCAAATGCCCAAACTCTTCACCTGTCTTCCCGTTTTGAGAAGCGTTTAGCTGATTTATTGCACGTGTCAGGCGAAGTGCGCCGTCACTGACAGACAGATAAAAACATTTCCAGCGTTTACCGAGCCTCTAACAGGAAGCCATGAATTATTGATCACCATTCCTGCGCTGACGTTAGAAGCAGCAGAAGAAAAGAGAGAGATGAATACCTTTTTCCTCATCATCGCTGGCTATTACCACTCAGAGCGAGGAGATGTTTAGAAGGACGTTATCGTGCATATTCTGTGAGTCATTGTTTTCAGCTGCTATAGAAACATATGACAACCATTTTTGTACCATGATTTTTTACCACCTGGAGGGTAAATTGTCTCCAGTGGAACTCTATTGTCAAACACCTGACCATTGTCGTTGACTGAGATGATGACAGCGGTAAAGCACTATACCTGCACTGTGGTGATTACATATAACAGTCTTCTATTCGCGGTGTAAAAACAAGTCCCACCACCCCATTCTCCCCCATTTCCTGTCAATACGTCCATCTCACTGAGCACCTTCATGGCTAATGAGGATCGTAACATGCTAAAATTCAGTAATCACACGTCGATGAAGTTCATTTCGGCACCGAGGTCTGAAGCTGGGCGCCGTCATAGCAGCGATGATATGCTGGGCGCCCCGCATAACAGTAATTTGGGGCTCTGGTGACTACACCTCCCTCCAAGTTACAACAACTCTGAGGGGGAATAGTATTTACCGCCACCGGGGAGTTTAGCGGCGGCAGGGAGAGCCGTTCATTTGGCTTGTCCTGCGCCGAACTGCCCCGGGCCAAAATGAAATGCACCCTTACATGTAATTAAGATTTGGAAATTGAATGGATGTCACATAATCCATTTGTTAATTTCACATTGATGTGTGTGTGTGTGTGGGGGGGGGGAGGGTCTGGAAGAGAGGAGTGGAAATGCCCATGAGGACAGGAGGTGGGCCCTGGGGGGGGGAAATGACAAATAGTGCCACCCGGTATGGACAAGAGCTTTGAGGGGGAGGAGGGGAGGCATTGTTGCCCTTCCCCCATAATTCCGATGGGCTTATGTTCTTGATGTCAATTCGGACCCCACCACTTTGGACTGAGGAAAGGTCCTCCAGCGAAGATGCCAAGATGTGCCTTGTCCCCAAACTAAGGCTGGAGAACTGCTGTTTCACAAGGTTCACGTGCTACAAGCAGAGGACCAATTCTGCAGCAGTATGTGAGATACCAGCATGGGCGGCGCTACACTGGAGCATGCTGGGGCACTGGCTGCCCCCCCCCCCCCTCTGGAATTACTGTGCCCCCCCCCCCTACTTAGTAACCAATAGTGAACAGTTTCCAGGTTCCAGCAATGTACAGTGCACAGGATAGGGTCTGTACAAAAATGTTCGATGTCAGCCTGAGTCTATGCAGGCATTAAGTAAACCAAGGGTCTTATCTATTTACCATAAATGCCTCACAATCCTTGCAAGATCCCATGTAATTAATGTATCTGAATGACACTTATATTTGCAAAAAAAAAAAATCTTTACCTCTTTCTGATTGTATGTTCTAACATTGTCAGTCAACAAGAAGCCTCTGCAGAAGGCTTAGTAGCTGAAAGCTTGCCGTTAATCTTTTGAATTAGCCAATAAAGTAGTATTTTACAGACAGGAAGTTTTAAATCAGGATAATACTAATATAGTAAAACTAGCCGACCCGCGGCGTAGCATACGCCGCATAAGAGGGTAGAGGGCAGGAAGGGGGTATTGGGCACAGCGGTGGGGAGGGGGGTTGGACCCCCCTCAACTGGGTCCCCCATGTGTGCTCTACCTCCAGCTTAAGCTCAGCAGGAACCCCTCCCCCCCTCACCTGGGTCCCCCATGTGCACTCCCCCTCCAGCTTAAGCTCAGCAGGAACCACCCCCCCTCACCTTGGTCCCCCATGTGCACTGCCCCTCCTGCTTAAGCACAGTAGCAGCCGCCACTATTAGTAAGAGGCAGCAGGCGGGGATGTCTCACCTCTACCGTATTCCATCGTGCGTTCCACTGTCGTCACTTCCTGCAATGCCGCACACTGTATTAGTGTAATTTGCCTTTTTAAAACAGAAGGAAATCTGCAATAATTCAGCTATAAGTGAACATTTGTGGTTACCCACAACGCACTGCTACTAAATATGAAAATTCCCCCTTTCCCCCTTGGTAAGCCAAGCAAGCATCCAGAGCCGCTGGTGTATAGCAAGTATATAGCTTTAAATTTTACACAGTCATATCAAACCCACATGTAGACAGCCTGTTTCAGACTTTTGGTCCTCATCAGTACATGGCAGGGATTAATACAGGTGTATGAGATAGGGCTTGGACCAGTACAACAGAGTAACCAAGCAGCTCAGAGTGACCCAAACCACTCGTAATGTATAGGGGGATAAAAGGGACCAAAAATACCTCCTACTAAAAAAAGCAAAGCTTGGTGTAATTTGCCTTCCTAAAACAGAAAGAAATATGCAAGTATTCTGCTATAAGTGAACATTTGTGGTTTCCCACAATGCACTGCTACTAAATATGCAAATAATTCCTTTTCCCCCTTAGTAAGCCAAGCAGGCATCCAGAACCACTGGTGTATAGCAAGCCTATAGCTTTAAATTTTACACAGCCATATCAAACACACATGTGACAGCCTGTTTCAGACTTTTGTTCCTCATCAGTACATGGCAGAGATTGATACAGCTGTATGAGATAGGGCTTGGACCAGCACAACAGAGTAACCAAGCAGCTCAGGGTGACCCAAACCACTCGGAATGTATAGGTGGATAAAAGGGACCAAAAATACCTCCTACTAAAAAAATCAAAGCTTGGTGTAATTTGCCTTCTTAAAGGACTTCCGAGGCCAAAATCTGCCCCCAAAACGTAAAAAAAGTTAACTACCTGCATGACTTTGTAAGGCAAGGAGGACGCCGTCCGCGCCCTCCAAGCCGTTCCGCCTGGTCCCCTCTGCTCAATAGCCCCCCGAAAGGCTGTGACCCCACGGTCTGGGTCGGTATCTGCAGCCTGCATAAAGATGGCCGCCGGAGCTGGCCACGGCTGCGCAGTCCGCATAGCCGCTACTGTGGCTGCGCAGCTCTAGGGCCAACCCCCGATCCACGTAACAGGCAGTGTGGATCGGAGGGTTGGCCCTAGAGCTGCGCAGCCATCTTTATGCAGGCTGCAGATACCGACCTGGACCGTGGGGTCGCAGTCTTTTGGGGGCTATTGAGCAGAGGGGACCCGGCAGAACGGCACGGAGGGCGCGGACAGCATCCTCCGTGCCTTACAAAGTCATGCAGGTAGTTAACTTTTTTTACGTTTTGGGTGCAGATTTTGGCCTCACAAGTCCTTTAAAACAGAAGAAAATCTGCAATAATTCAGCTATGAGTGAACATTTGTGATTGCCCACAATGCACTGTTACTAAATATGCAAATTATTCCTTTTAACCCTTAGTAAGCCAAGCAAGCTTATAGCCTTAAGTTTTACACAGTCACATCAAACCCACATGTGACAGCCTATTTCAGACCTTTGGTTCTCTGCAATATTGCAGATTTCCTTCTGTTTTAAAAAGGCAAATTACGCCAATACAAATTACGCTAAAAAAAAAGCAAAGCTTGGTGTAATTTTCCTTCTTAAAACAGAAGCAAATCTGCAATAATTCAGCTATAAGTGAACATTTGTGGTTACCCACAATGCACTGCTACTGAATATGCAAATTATCCCTCTTTGCCCTTGGTTTGATATGACACTACTTCTTCTTCTTGCTTGGAGCAGCCCCTTCTTCTTGCTTGGACCGGCCCTGGGGGCAGGGCGCTACTTCTTCTTCTTGTTTGAAGGTTGAGGCACTTACTCTATTATACAGGATCTTCTCAAAAAATTAGCATATTGTGATAAAGCTCATTATTTTCTGTAATATACTGATAAACATTAGATTGTCATATATTTTAGATTCAAATACACACAACTGAAGTAGTTCTAGCCTTTTATTGTTTTAATATTGATGATTTTGGCATACAGCTCATGAAAACCCAAATTTCCTATCTCATAAAATTAGCATATTTCATCCGACCAATAAAAGAAAAGTGTTTTTAAAACAAAAAAAGTCAACCTTCAAATAATTATGTTCAGTTATGCACTCAATACTTGGTCGGGAATCCTTTTGCAGAAATGACTGCTTCAATGCGGCGTGGCATGGAGGCAATCAGCCTGTGGCACTGCTCAGGTGTTATGGAGGCCCAGGATGCTTCGATAGTGGCCTTAAAGAGAACCCGAGGTGGGTTTGAAGAATATTATCTGCATACAGAGGCTGGATCTGCCTATACAGCCCAGCCTCTGTTGCTATCCCAAACCCCCCTAAGGTTCCCCTGCACTCTGCAATCCCTCATAAATCACAGCCACGCTGCTGACAAACAGCTTGTCAGAGCTGGCTGTGTTTATCTCTATAGTGTCCGTCTGTTGCTCTCCCCGCCTCCTGCATAACTCCAGTCCCCGCCTGCATCCCTTCCCTCCCTGCTGATTGAAGGGAAGGGACGGGGGCAGGGACCGGAGCTCTGCAGGAGGCGGGGGAGCAGCTGAGACTGACACTACAGATGTAAACACAGCCTCACAGCACGGCTGTGATTTATGAGGTATTGCAGAGTGCAGGGGAACCTTAGTGGGGTTTGGGATAGCAACAGAGGCTGGGCTGTATACGCAGATCCAGCCTCTGTATGCAGATAACATTCTTTAAACACACCTCGGGTTCTCTTTAAGCTCATCCAGAGTGTTGAGTCTTGCGTCTCTCAACTTTCTCTTCACAATATCCCACAGATTCTCTATGGGGTTCAGGTCAGGAGAGTTGGCAGGCCAATTGAGCACAGTAATACCATGGTCAGTAAACCATTTACCAGTGGTTTTGGCACTGTGAGCAGGTGCCAGGTCGTGCTGAAAAATGAAATCTTCATCTCCATAAAGCTTTTCAGCAGATGGAAGCATGAACCCACTTTTGAACCAGAAACAGCGGCAGAAGCGCCTGACCTGGGCTACAGAGAAGCAGCACTGGACTGTTGCTCAGTGGTCCAAAGTACTTATTTCGGATGAAAGCAACTTTTGCATGTCATTCGGAAATCAAGGTGCCAGAGTCTGGAGGAAGACTGGGGAGAGGGAAATGCCAAAATGCCTGAAGTCCAGTGTTAAGTACCAACAGTCAGTGATGGTCTGGGGTGCCATGTCAGCTGCTGGTGTTGGTCCACTGTGTTTTATCAAGGGCAGGGTCAATGCAGCTAGCTATCAGGAGATTTTGGAGCGCTTCATGCTTCCATCTGCTGAAAAGCTTTATGGAGATGAAGATTTCATTTTTCAGCACGACCTGGCGCCTGCTCACAGTGCCAAAACCACTGGTAAATGGTTTACTGACCATGGTATTACTGTGCTCAATTGGCCTGCCAACTCTCCTGACCTGAACCCCATAGAGAATCTGTGGGATATTGTGAAGGGAAAGTTGAGAGACGCAAGACCCAACACTCTGGATGAGCTTAAGGCCGCTAACGAAGCATCCTGGGCCTCCATAACACCTGAGTAGTGCCACAGGCTGATTGCCTCCATGCCACGCCGCATTGAAGCAGTCATTTCTGCAAAAGGATTCCCGACCAAGTATTGAGTGCATAACTGAACATAATTATTTGAAGGTTGACTTTTTTTGTTTTAAAAACACTTTTCTTTTATTGGTCGGATAAAATATGCTAATTTTTTGAGATAGGAAATTTGGGTTTTCATGAGCTGTATGCCAAAATCATCAATATTAAAACAATAAAAGGCTTGAACTACTTCAGTTGTGTGTATTTGAATCTAAAATATATGAAAGTCTAATGTTTATCAGTACATTACAGAAAATATTGAACTTTATCACAATATGCTAATTTTTTGAGAAGATCCTGTATATATAGATAGATAGATGTTAGCTTGTTTTTCTCCAGCAATGCTTAGCTACTAAGATAAGGACTAACACTCACAGTGTTTCTCTCCCTCCTGCCTCTTCTCCCTCCCCTTGCTTATAGAGTCATCAGACACAGGATAACACTATCCCTCCTACTGCCGATACACCTAACACTATCCCTCCTACTACCGCTTCTCCTAACACTATCCCTCCTACTACCCCTACACCTAACACTAACCCTCCTACTCACCGATAACCCTCCTGCTAGTGCTACTCCTAACACTATCTGTCATGAATGATACGGAAGTCGAGACGATTAGCGATTCTGTATCGTTCCGGAAAGCAGAGCAAAATGACATTTTTTTTCTTTTCAGGAAGGATGTTTGTTGGTCAGTGAAGGCATGGTTGTTTTAATTAACTGTTCAAAGGAATTCCTTACTGGCCAGTGACACAGAGGTGTGAAACCCTAGCCAGAATCCTGGTGTAATACATCAAAGGTTGTTATAGCTGGTCTTAGATGATAATTAACACACCAAAAGGTCCTTTCCTCCAAGGGAAGCCAAAGGAAGCTAGCTCCACAGGGGTCCACGGAAGAGCTAGCTGCCCTAGAACCGCTTGGGGGGCAGATTTAAATGCATGTGGTTTATGATTTTGGACTGTTAAATGAAAACTGTGTATAGCACAGCTATGAGATTCATATAGTCTTATTCGTTAAAATCTGCCCAATGTGCTGATATAAAATTCATAACCATAACCCGTCCAGTTATTGGTGTACGACCCTTCTCGGGGACAGGACAGCCTAACGCCCTCATGCAAGATGTTATATTAATCGGTATTTTCTGACAAGTATGAATCTGCTATCCATCTACATATGACATGTATAGTTTATGAGTTACAGTGTTTTACAATTTAAGCTCAAAATCCTCCTAGGAGGAGGTGGACTGTCATTGGTGGGTAATTCAGAGGGGGCAGACGTTGCCACACCCCCAAACCAGCTTCATCAAAAGCACATTGCCAGCAGGCGGACTTTAGTCCTCCAAATCCCATCTTCCCGAGAGCCTGCTGCTGCTAACCAGAGGACCATGTGGTTAGCAGCCATCTTGGAACTGTAACATCCGCTTGGATCACAAAATACACCTAAAGGCCTATGACTCTCAAACCAAAGACTTTGCATTTCTTTTCCCAGAAGGAAATATCCCCACACAGACTGCATTTCGGCTAAGTTAACCTTTTACAATTATTCCCTTTTATTTTAGCTTTGTGTGTATATGTTAATTAGTGTATGTAAATGTGTGTGAGGCATTTTTGTTATTAAAACGTTTAAAAATCGTTTTACGGCTATGACCTGTTCCTGAACATACACAATCATACTTACCCCTCCGAAAACGTTACCTTGTGTTCTAGAGTATCTTGTATTTACAACCCGTATGCTTGAATCGGGCACAGATAGACAGATCTGGCTCTGATCCCTGCATACAGCTAAGGGTTAACTTACAGTGTTCACAGTGTGCTAATACTGTATATTTACAGTCCTGTGCTGACTCACATGTGGTGGCAAGCATTTGAATTGTGCGTGTGTGGTGAATCCTTTGGAGTCAGGACGCTCCTCTCGGCTAGTCAGTTCAAAGATTGCGAATCCACATATGGGCATCTATGCGCAAAGCAACAGCGAGACCGAGTTTCTGACTCTAAAGTTGAAGAGAAATCGAGAGCCCAATATGGTGTAGTATGTCAAAATTGATTGGATAAATGAAACAGTGAGATGGTAATACTCACAAACACGGGTTACCACCTAGGTAACCACTCATTAGGCAGATGAGGAGATTAGACCTGTCCTCACTCAGGATTAAGAAGTCGCTCTCTGTAGATAGGAAGAAAGGGGGTAGATCACCCCTCCACTTGGGGTGGACTCAAATATATTGGTAGGTGAACAGAGGCGCCAGAAGGATAAAAGTACATAACATTTTTTAAAAATTGCTGGGAGGAAGTGGTGGACTCGCCTCCGTTAAAGCAGACACCAAGGACTGTAAATATATAGATATACACATTTATTGAAAATACCCCGAAGATGCAACGCGTTTCACAGGCACAGCCCACTTCTTCAGGCAATAAGCAGGGGATAAACAACAGCAATTCAGTTATAGCAAGCAGAGCACCTCTGGGACTCACAGAGGTGCTCTGCTTGCTATAACTGAATATGCTTCTGGCGCCTCTGTTCACCTACCAATATATTTGAGTTTCTGACTCTGAGCGATTGACTCGATCAAGGATTGGCCCGTGCGGTCTATGACTATCCCTCCTACTACCACTTCTCCTAACACTATCCATTCTACTACCGATACACCTAACACTATCCCTCCTACTTCCGCTTTACCCACCGCTAACCCTCCTGCTAGTGCTACACTTAACACTATCCCTCCTACTACTGCTTCTCCTAACACTATCCCTCCTACTACCACTTCCTAACACCATCCCTCCTATTATTGATACACCTAACACTATCCCTCTTATTGATACACCTAACACTATCCCTCTTATTGATACACCTAACACTATCCCTCTTATTGATACACCTAACACTATCCCTCTTATTGATACACCTAACACTAAGCCTCTTACTGTCGCTATGCCTAACACCAACCCTCTTACTACTCCTACACCAAACACTACTAGCACTCTTACTACTGCTACACCTAACACCAACCCTCCTACTACTGCTACACCAAACACTAGCCCTCTTACTACTGCAACACCTGGCAATGGCTGGATGGTGTAATGGTTAAGGGCTCTGCTTCTGATACAGGAGACCAGGGTTCGAATCTCGGTGCTGCCTGTTCAGTAAGCCAGCACCTATTCAGTAGGAGACCTTAGGCAAGTCTCCCTAACACTGCTACTGCCTATAGAGTGCATCCTAGTGGCTACAGTTTTGGTGCTTTGAGTCCTCCAGGAGAAAAGCGCGATAAATGTTATTTGTCTTGTTGTGTTTGTCTACACCTAACACCAACCCTCTTTCTACTGCTACACCAAACACTAGCCCTCTTACTACGGCTACACCTAACATTAGCCCTGCAACATGCATGGTATGTTTAGAAGGAAATAAACAGTAATTGTCAGCTTTTATTAAAAGTTCAGCTGCAGACAGCTACAGTGACAGCTAGCTGCAGAAAATCGCCAACGTGAACCCTGGGATGACTCTGGACACCAGCATGGCCAGAAAGGGACCTGTGAGGGCTGTCCTGGAACTTGCCTGTGCCAAATTACATGAAACTCAGGTTTCATCAGGTTTGCTTTTATATATCCCTGAGCAGATTCACTTGAAGTGCAGAGGCGTTCTTTAAAAAATAAAAAAAAGCCTTCCTAGTTGTTGACCTTTAGATGGAACTCAAGACTTTTTTAAAAAAAAAGTAAAATAATTTAAAACGGTTCTGAAAGACGTCGCTGGCGATGGCACAAAAGGTCGACAGAGCCCTTTAATTTAAATATAATACTTGTTCTTTCGCTGTGACTCACTGCGGGCATCTCTGAGCGCTTGGCAAGCCCATTGTCTGCGATTTTAGAAAGTGAACAATTATGTGAACTTTAGGAGAATAAGGGTTATTATTATAAAAGATAAAGCTTGCATTTAAGGCATAGAACACAGCTAAATAGGAGTTTTTATATATATAAAAGAAAATGGGTTAGCCTGGCAGGATTAGATGTTCGTTGGCAATAGCACTGCCTGTTCTCTCTGTTCCTTCAAAACAGGCGCTGTCAACACATGTCAGGCAACTGGAAGGGGGGAGGCCGCATGCTGGTGCTGCGCATTGTACTGTACGCCACTTTTATTACCCGGGCCCCAGCCAGGAAAGCACTTTCTGGCTGGGCACAGATCATAAATGCTGCAGAATAAACATATCAAACACCCAAAATGTCTATTAGAAAAAAAAAAAAAAGCAAAGGAAATAAGCTGCCAAAGGTAACCAATTCAGAAACTGGCACTCACTGACTCCCACTCTTGTACAGGCTGCAGACACTGAAATATTTTGTATACCCTCTACTTACTGTACCCAAGCTTACCCACCCATGTGCCCAGTGGCATAGCTAAGGCATAGCTCCCAACTGTCCCTCTTTTGGAGGGACAGTCCCTCTTTGGGAGCCCTGTCCCTCTGTCCCTCTTTCTTCCTCAGTTGTCCCTCTTTTTATATATTTATATATATATATATATATGTATATATATATATATATATATATTTCTTCCTCAGTTGTCCCTCTTTCTACTGTATATATATATTTCTCTACTAAAAAATGTGTTTGATTGACTCTAAATTTCATTCCCATCCTGTAAATTGATATATTACTAATTTCAAAATGTTACTATGAAGGAAATGAACCAGGATAGAAAGGAGCAGTGTGGTTTTAATTATAAAACAAGCTATTTTTCTTATGAAATCTTTATGGTATGTATGCAGGGCCGGACTTAGGACAAGGCCACCTAGGCCATGGCCTAGGGCACCACAGGAGCAAGGGCACCAAAGCAGCAGGCTGAACTTATGCAGCATTTGCAAACTTGCATATGCTGCAATGCAGGGAGATCAGGTGAGCGTCTGACCGCAGTACTCTGCTGCTAGCCACCTGTGCAGCAGCTACCTTGCTCTCTGTGCACGTTTGCATTGTGGCCGGTGGCTACGGACTTGGGCAGCATTGGAGACGGAGGGGAAGAGGAAGCTTCTGCACTGGAGACGAGCGGAAAAATGACTGACACTGATGGCTGCTGTGGTGTGAAGGCGAGCTGGCTACCTATACTGAAAGGAGAGGGGGGGAGGGATTAAGGGAGTCATCAGGTTACCTATACTGGCGGGGGCGGTTGGTGACAGTGGCCTTGGGCGGTAAAGAGTACAAATCCGGCCCTGTATGTATGACTAGGGGTGTGACGGGGCAGGATCAGGGGTGTGACAGGGGCATGGCTTAAGTGTCCCTCTGTCTCATCTCAAAAATTTAGGCGGTATGGCTAAGGAGCTATAGGCCCCAGTGCAAATTTTACATTGGGCCCCCATGAACTTTATATACATAACAACTGATACGGCGCATCAAAACCAGCCAAGGACGTCAACAGTGTCAGAGGGGTAAGAAGGGGATGGGGAACAGTTTGTTAATAATTATTACTATACAAAGCATCTATAGAGGTAATTATTACAAGCACAGGGACAATAGAAATATTTGTAGAAATGCACTCACTGTCCAGATTGAATGGTGACGTGCCTTGGCTGTAGGACCACCACTCCTGAGGCAAGAAGAATGTCAGTCGGCACCGTCAGATATAATGTTCTTTTAGAAATTTATTGTAGCTCTGTCATCTTTACAGCATGACGTTTCGGAATAACACCTCCTTTTTCAAATGCATGACAGGTTTGACAATACGTATACAACCATAACTCTTTTTATACCCACCAACCCTTCCATTCAGCCAATAGGCTTGACCCAGCCTCACCACCAATCACAGTCTCCACTGCTATGCGGACCTGATGGGAAACTGGTTGCTTATATGGTGAGCCAATCACCTATGTAGAAAAACATCACGTGTTCGGAGGGAGAAGAAGAGCCGGGATTGGGCACTTCCGCTCGTCATTGCGGAACACGCCCCCCCCGGCCGCGCGTCATGCCCTCGTCTCCGCCTACAGGTACTCGGACCTGATGGGAGACAGGGCTCGGATGCATCTCCACTGGCGCATTGCCAGTGGGTGTGTGATATCTCACAGTTCCGCCCACCAGAGGGAAGACCACTTGCGAGCGGACCAACCGCCGCCACCCATATCTCCGCGCTACCATGGAAACCCGCCGGCGTCCACCACTGTAAACAGCAGTAATGTCTAGTCGGGCCATGGAGCGCCGAATACAGGGCGACATGCGATCGTCCCCCCGCACCACTCAACGTCACCTGCGCGGCCAGTCCTCCAGCTCAAACCACATCGTAGGCTCACACCGGACGGCCAAAGAACGCGTTGAAAACGCGTCTGCCGTCCGTCAGGCGCCCGCACAACGACGCAGCAGAGCCAAAGAGGCCGACCGCCTACAGAGCGGTAGGTGGTCGAGGACACCCCCCCAGTGCGAAGCCTGGGAACATCAAGGGCCCACTGAACAGAGTATGTTCAGAGGATGATATGACCAGCATCCTGACAGGCGGCTTCAAAAGGCTCTGTTCCCAACCACCGATCGTCTGCAACAAACAGAGAAAAAACAGAGAAAAACAGAAACAATTAGTGGAAAATACAGATCATAAAAAAGGCAATACTCTTTGTTCATACCTCGTGGTTCCATTACGTCCAGTGTCCTGATCCAATAATGCTTCCCTCAGCAATAACTGTTTGTATCTGTCCCCTCCTCTCTTAAGGGGGGGTACAGCCTCAATAACTTGACATCTTAGCTGACTAATATTATGGTTAAACTCATCAAAGTGATGAGCCTGTTCTTTTAATCTTTTGCGGATAGCATGCTTGTGCGAGGACAGACGCACCTTCAATTTCGTGGTAGTCTGCCCCACATAAGCAATCCCGCAAGGACACTTTAACACATATACAACATATTGGGAATCACAAGTGTGACAACCCTTAATTTCATACTTTTTACCCGTATATGGATGTGTTACTACAGGGCTCTTGGTAATCAGATTACAGTGGACACAGTTGAGGCAAGGATATGTGCCTCGTCTAGTACTTTCTGGTGGTCTCACAAGTGTCCTCATCTGAGCATGAGTGAGGCGATCTCGTAGTGTAGGTGGTCTCTTATAGGATAGGAGTGGAGCATTTTGGAACTCAGCTATCGAGGAGAAGGACCGCGCCAGCATAGACCAGTGTTTTTTAATTATCTTCCCGATATTATTACTATATACATTATATTGGGATACAAAAGGTATCCGGCTGGCTCGATTCCCACACCCTGCCCGCCGAGACCCTCTGCGCTCCACCACTTCTTGTTGTGCCTTCTCCACTAATGATGGAGGGTACTGTCTCTCCAAGAACTTCTTAGTCATTTCTTTAAATCTCCTCAATTTTGTCTCCTCATCACTGACTATACGATCAACCCTCTGGAACTGACTTTTTGGAATAGACTTTATAGTGTTCAGTGGATGGAAGCTATTATATGCCAACACCGCATTGCGATCAGTCGGTTTGACATATAGATCGGTACTCAACTTACCATCTCGTAGTAGTACCATCGTATCTAAATAGTTAATTTGTCTATGATCGCAATGCGATGTCAGACGGATAGCTCCACACTGAACATGAACTTGGTTAATAAATTCATCAAGGGTCGAACGTGGCCCCTCCCACACGCAGAAAACATCATCAATATATCGCAACCATATAGTTGCAAATTTTTGAAAAAGAACATTGTTATATATAAAAGTTTCTTCGTATGTATTCATGAAGATGTTTGCGTAGGAAGGGGCCACGTTCGACCCCATAGCTGTGCCACGGACCTGTAAGTAAAATGTTTCGTCAAAAGCAAAATAGTTAGACCTCAAAACCAGTTGTAAAAGTTGCACTAAGAAGCCAACCTGCTGAGCAGTGAAATATGAACATGTTTCCAAGGTACAGTATGTTGGACAGCCCCCACACCCCCATCATGTGGGATGGAGGTGTAGAGGCTCTCCACATCCAAGGTCACCAGCAATGAGTCATAAGCAATATTGTGTCATTTGGAAATAGTCTCAATAAACATACTGGAATCTCTCACATATGACTTTTGAGAGACCACATACGGTCTCAGATGATAATCTAAATATTTGGCCAAAGGTGATAATACAGAATCTATCCCCGACACAATTGGTCTTCCAGGGGGCTGTTTTAACCTCTTGTGTATTTTGGGACAAAGGTATAGTATAGGAGTGCGTGGTTGTTCTAATACAAGAAACCTGGCCAGTTTCACATCAATAATCTTATTACTGATTGCTTGAGCTAAGAGTAAATCAATCTTCTGCTGTATCTCCGTAAGGGGGTCGCAGGGCAGTTGTAGATATGTAGATTCATCTGAAAGTTGTCGCAACGCTTCCATTTTATAGTCGTCCACATCCATTACTACCACTGCGCCCCCTTTGTCAGCTGGCTTGATTATTATAGTAGTTTCTTCCATAAGTCCCTTCAGAGCTTCCCTTTCTGTTTTGGTCAAATTATGCATGACCTTAAAGTCTCCTTGCGTGGACCTCAGCAGTTTGTCAATGTCCCCTTGGACTTGTTTCATGAACATGTCTATCACTTGACAAGAGGGAGGATTAAATTTGCTTTTAAGACGTAAGGAAGTGTCTCCCAACTTTAGCTGTTCGTCTCCATCCTCGTCCCCAGTGCTATCCGAAGCAAAGAAACCCTGTTGACTAAAGTAGTGTTTTAACTTAATCCTACGAAAAAACCTTTGTAAGTCAATGTCCAGTTGAAGCAGATCAGGCCAGTGAGTTGGAGCAAATGACAGTCCTTTATTCAAAACGGCATTTTGTACTGGTGTTAATTGGTATGATGATATATTAACCACCAAATTGCTAACTGCTAAGGCCTCTGTTTCGGACGCTGCCGGAGTCTTTCTTTTATAGTGCCGGCGTCGGCCTCCCCGGCTTGCTCGTCTTGGCTGGATTGGTTGTCTGTGGAGCAGGCATGGGCTTCCGAATTCCGCGGAAGCTAAAATTCCGAAATTCCGCCGGAATTGGGGTTTCCGCATGGTTCCGCCGAATTCGGAATTTGCAATCCGGAATTCGGAATTTGCAATCCGGAATTCGGAATTCTGGCAAAATCGGAATCGGAATGAATTGACCAATCAGGAGATGCGGAATGAGTTGACCAATCATAATCAGCGGAGAGTTACTGCGCTAAAATAACGGTTTCAACATTTTTTTAATCCAAATTTACAAAATACAAATCAACTTTATTAACAATAGATATTTCAAATGAGCGATTGAGTGTTTCCTCCTAAATTTACGGAAATCCGTTTAAAAATTACGGAAGTCCGTTTAAAAATACGGAAAGTGCACGTGGCGGAATACCGCGGAATTCCGCGGAATGTAGCGGAATTCCACCGGAATGTAGCGGAAGCGGAATTTCGGTAGTGGCGGTATGCGGAATTACCGCGGAATCGGAAATTGGCTCTTCCGACCATGCCTGCTGTGGAGTCGTGCGGTGTACTGACAGGCAAAAAATCAGAGGATCCCCCTTGACCCGGATTTAGGGGTTGAGGTGGGGCTGCTCCACTCTGAGGAACTTTAGGCTCACGTGGTTTGCAAGGTCTATTCGGTTTTTTATATGGTTGTTGCCAAAGATATATTTACCAGTTTTTTATATGTTTGTTTGGCAACAACCATATAAAAAACCGAATAGACCTTCGGCTATTTGAATTCGTGGCGAATAGCAAACATTTGGCGTGTTCGATTCGTCCCCAATACATGATCATTGAGCTAAACTTTGACCCCTTACCTCACAGTCTGCAGACACATGGCAGCCAATCAGCTAGCACCCCTTTCTGCCCCCCCCCCTCCATCCCCCTATCAAAAAGCAGTTGCAGTGGCCATATTGGATTCATTCTCTGCTGGCTGCTGACTGTTAGTGACAGCAGGGTCAGACTTGCTGCAGATAGGTAGGGAGAGCAATAGCTAGGCCTGTGTTCTTGTCTCTCACTAGCTGTGAAAGCAAACAGCCCTATTGAGAGCTAGCACATCTATCTCCTGTGGTTTTGTGTGTGTGTGACACCCCACAGCCCACTGACACCCAGAGCTGTGTGCACACTACTGCTGTTGCCTCATTAAGTTGCAAGCACAGAACCAATCCAGTGCATTATTATTTCACTGTATTCTGATAGTACTATTGCATTTCTCTGTGTGAGACACTCCACAGCCCACTGACACCCAGAGCTGTGCATAATGTGATTCCTGCCCTGTAGGGATTAAAACCTGACTTTGCATCAACTCCGTAATTTTTGGTGAGACTTTTGGCATGGATCCCCCTCCGGCATGCCACAGTCCAGGTGTTAGACCCCTTGAAATAACTTTTTCATCACTTTTGTGGCCACAAACAGTCTTTGTAAGTTTTAAAATTCGCCTGCCCATTGAAGTCTATGGCGGTTCACCGGATTCGCCTGTTCGCAAACATTTTGCAGAAGTTCACGGTCGCCATTTGTGACATCTCTACAATCAATAAAGAGCTAATACTGCAAGTTGAGGGAGCGCCCTATGGGGACCCTTTCGGCCCAAGGGCCTTGGTGCAGTCACAACCTATGCAACTCCTATTGCTATGCCACTGCATGTACCTAGGGCCTGAGGTACCACAGGGGCATCTGTGGCAAGACCCCTGATCTGTAGGAAAGCAGGAAAAATAAGAGAACACACCTGAAGTGAGGGGGATATGGAGCCACCATATTTATTTCCTTTTAACCACTTGACCACAACAGGTGGTATTACCCTGTACCAGAGCAATTTTCACATTTCAGAGCTCCTCCAATTCATTTGCCAATAACTTTAGCATTACTTATCACAGCAAAATGATGATCAGTTTTCAGCCATTGTAGTTTTTAAATGAAACATGCTACTGTGGATAAAATCCATACATTTTATTTGCCCATTTGTCCAGGTTATTACAATGTTTAAATTATGTCCCTAGTGCAATGTATGGTGACAATATTTTGTTTCGAAATAACCAATTAATAAGCCAGTTTTGTTTTCACGATTGTGGTACATTGCGATTTCCAACCGGAGAAAAGTAAACACTGGGTAGGAAAATAGTTTGAATTGCTGAATCACAAAACATATATGCATGTTGGGGATATTATGGCTGTACTATATATACTGGGGGAATGTACTTTATATACTTGGAGCATTATGGTTGCTATGTATGTATGTATGTATGTATTGCACTATTTATAAACCGTGGGCATTATGGCTATACTATATATCCAGGGGGCATTAGGGCTGCACTGTATATACTTGATACCAGTGAAAGGATATACTGTTGACATTGCTGTAATGATTTTTGTACTCTTACCACTCTACCTATTGCTCAAGCTCCATCTACAGAGCACTACTCAGCCAAGTGTCACCTGTCATGGGTTTCTGCAGTCAGGAAGTCTCTCAAAGCCACCACTGGCTTTAAGTGTCTTTCACCTTAAGGTGCTTCAGCCTAGGCTTAGTTCTCTCGTTGACACAGGTCCTGTGTTAGCAATAGTTGGGTTCTGAGCTTCCCTGACCCTGGATGTAACCTTTGGGTACCACTGACCATGATTCGTCTTCTTGTTGTAGATCTTTGGCTGACTTCTGGTTAATTACCCATACCTGACCTATGACCTTATCCCTGACCTATCGTCTGCCTTCTTCTATCTCATTCCAGTCTAGTCTCCCATTGCTGACCTCTGACCTTATCTCTGACCTATCATCTGTCTTCTCTGCCATTCCAGTCTGGTCTCCCATTGCTGACCTCTCACCTTATTCCTGAGCTATTGTCTGCCTTCTATCTCAATCCAGTTGGATCGCCCAGTGCTGACCTCTAGCAGGACTCTTGGCCTTTCGTCTGCCTTTGGGTCCAGAAGAAATTCATTTTGTATTCAGTGGCTTGCCCTAATTTTGTATACATTTATTTTATTAATTAGTGTAGCACACCCACAGTTGTTAATTATCAGGGGCATCTGTGTGGCTCATACTGTGGTGAAACCCTTCCCACAGTGTGATGTCAGGGCCTTGGCACTGACAGTTTCCTGTCTGTGAACCTCGCAGCATTGTGGGAAATATCGGCTGTTTTCAACCTGGCAAGCAACCAGTATCTCCCTCTGTGCATACATCTATATGCACATTTTTATTGGGTGTGTTTATAGATAATGAAAATTGCTGCTGTCTGGGTTTCTAAAAAAAAAACGCAAACACCAGATGCGTTTCATGCGTTCGAGCCGCTTTGTTAGAGCACTTTCGTAAATATTAATATCTGCCGTAGGTATAAACTAGAAATGTTGCCTTAATTTTTTTTCAGTGAGTTTCCTGGAACTTTCCTTAAAATGCTATTATCAACTTTGGCTTTAATTGTAAAACTGTGTCGAAATAACATGTTGTATAATTTATTTTTTCTTTTTAGAACTCGAGTTGGAACTTTCCTCGCTTGTGGAAATATTTCCCATTCCGTGTGTACAGCTCCGGCCAACATCCAATTCTAACCGGTTAGGGGCAACTGGTTCTTCTTAATTTTCCTTGCACGGCAATCAGCTAGCAGCACAATAGCCGGTGTCCTAGGCTACCGAGGTGACCCATATTTCCTCACCGCTGCCGGAAGTCTGGCCAGAACACTCTTCTTCACTCACAGTAATTGCTTTCTGTTATAGCATAAGCTAACCTCAAATTACAAGTTTCAGCTGAAACTCTGGCACAACAGGAGCTGAAGCTAAGAAAGGCCTCCGCCTCAATTCCATGCATCCTTTCCCTGGCACTCGGAAATAGATAGGAGGGCATTACTGAAATGGTTTTTAGACCTAGCTGTCATGGTCATCCCGTGACCTAAGAAACCAGGCTTATTAGTGGGAATGTTAAAATGAACCCGAGGTGAAAATAAACTGATAAGCTAAATAATTATATTTATCCTCCCACTCCTAAAAATGACTTTTTAAAGTATCCCATGGTTTACTTTTATATTTAAAGTAATACAAAGTAAGCTGAATGTTTTAATGTCTCTAATTAGTGACAAGCTATCAAATGTCCCAGACATAAAATACATGAACTGTTGACGTTTTGATCCATTTCCTCTTAGCTCAGAAGTTGTATTCTGCCAGAAAAAAAACTTCTATGACTGTAATTAGCATATCAGTTATGTTTACTATATTGCTGACAAGCTACTGACAAGACAGAAGCTGTCACTTTCATGTCTAAAAATTAACTCTTTCAGGCAGAAAAATAAAGCAAGCAAAACAGCCTGGTTATTAATATGCTTTGTACTGTACATACATATGCATAGCTCCCAACTGTCCCTCTTTTGGAGGGACAGTCCCTTTTTGGGAGCCCTGTCCCTCTTTCTTCCTCATGTGTCCCTCTTTCAGGACTGATGTACATATTTATGTAAATATATATGTATTTATCTACTGAAAAATGTGTTTAATTGACTCTGAACTTTATTTCCATGCTTTAAAGTTCTTATTCTCCAATGTTAATATGAAGGCTAATGGACCAGAAAAAAAGGACTAGTGTGGTTTGAATTACAAAACATCATCATCATTTTTTTTATGAAATCTTTATGGTATTTGTGGGTGTGGCAGGGGTGTGGTTAGGGGTGTGGCAGAGGCAGGGCTTAAATGTCCCTCTTTCTTATATCTTAAAAAGTTGGGAGGTATGCACATGTTTATCTCATCATGTCATATGTCACCTCGGGTACATTTTAAGTAGTTTATAATCCTTTATTTTATTTATGTTTTAATATGTATTTTTTTGGTACTAAAAATAGATTTTTTTAATTTCATAAAGTCGTCATCATCATCAAGTAAAGAGGCACGGCAATGACATATAGCAGAATGTACTACAGTACATTATTCAGGATACCAATTTTACTGAAACACTTCCTGTATGTATATACTGATGTATGTAACCTCGCCCTCCCAGTGATGTGTAGCCTAGGCTATTTTATTATACAGAATTCTTCTTCCTAGGGCATTCTGGGAGTCTGGGGGTGTTAGTTCTGCTGGTTTTGAAACACACAATAAACAAACATTGTGCTGTGCAATATAAACAGTATAACAAAGGCGCACAAAATAGCGTTAACTGTTAAAAAGCCAATTGAAAGGGAGGTGGTGGTGGACTTGCCTCCTACAGTAGACTTACACAACTCAGCAAAAATCACTTTATTCACATCTCCAACTTATTGCAACACGTTTCTCGGGTCTATGCCCACTTCTTCTGGCTACACAGGGAGCAACTAAGAGGGTCAAGAGTATACGAGTTAAAGTGGACCTGAACTCTTGCACAGGACTGAATAAATACTTAGAGGAATGCAGCCTGTGTGTATTCAGAGAGTTTAGACGGTTTAATTCCCCCTCATTTGTGTGTAATCACAAGTTGTAATTTGATCTCTCCCCTGTGTCACATGACTGCCTATGGCAGAGATAGCAGATAAGGCTATCTGAAAGCACAGACTGTTAACAATATGTCTGCTTCCATGAATCAGGAAGTAGAAACTGCAGATTTAGTTTAGGATTTATATCCGGTGTAACAAAGAAATGTATTTTTTTTTTTGCTGTTGATATGCTGTTGCATATCTTTTAGATCAGAGCGGACGTTCTGAGTTCAGATACGCTTTAAGTAAACATCTGTTATGCAATATACATCAATATCAATAGTCTAGATCATTAAAATAATATTCAAATTACAATCCAACCATTTACTAAAGCATTATTACAAAAATATTTTACTCTATTTTTGACGCCTCTGTTATACTGCTTATATTGCACTCGAAGTCCACCCTTAGTGGAGGGGGATACCCCATATCCTTTTCCTGTCTACAGAGAGCAGCTTTTTAGCTTAAGTGGGATCGCTCCCACTCCGCCGTCCTTAGCCTTCTCCAACTCCTGTACCGGTCCCATAACTTCGGCCAGTCTGACGCAAGAGAAGTGCGCTCTCTACGTATCTCTCTGGTGCTTGCTGGAGAGATAAGTAGAGGGCGCACTTCTCTTGTGCAGACTGGCA